>NC_089987.1:5228958-5536250 GCF_036417845.1 Apteryx mantelli
ACTCCTGCTGCCATTCCTTGGGGACTTGTGTTATCCACAAAGCTAGGAAGCTCCCTGGCCAAGGTAGTGGGAGAGATCACTCCCCACCTGTGGGGAGCCAAGTACTGTGGGCCATGTACTTCAGAGCTTCATACCAGGTAAACATGGGGTTGAGGAAAGAGGGACCTGGGGCAGGACAAGACAGAAAACTAGTGCATTTGTTAGACCAATCCCTTCTGAGAGCCAGCATGGAACACATTGCTGGATTTGACCACTACTGACCAGTTTTGACCAGTCTATTGACCAGACTTACAGTATTCACCAAGAACCTCCTCGGTCTCAATGCTTTGTGCAACCAGCCAACAGGCCTTTCACCAAGCAGCACAAACAAAGAATAAAAATACACAACTAGTTTTAAAAATAAGAGTCCATGGGAAGTGGAGAGCGGGGGAAGCACACATCAGATAACTTTGAAGGAAAACATTACCACAGTCAAATTAAGAACGAGACTAGGAAAACTGCTGTCTGTGATACTGTTGCACCTTCAGCATCCCTCACCTCCTGCCCACATCACCTCTCTGTAGCTGAGGCCCTGCCTCAATTTGCAGACCTTCCCACAACGCCGACAGACCCCCAGGATCAGCAGCAGCTTGCCACGACTCCATCGTAGAAAGCTGAAGAGCCATTAATGAGGAAGAGTGGTTAATCCAGCTGCTCAGCAGTTGGCCCTTTTATCACCAGACAGGGAGCACTAAAACCACCACAGCTGAGCCCATAGCACGGAGATCTTTACTGCGATACAAACAGCCTACCGGGGTAGGCATTAATCAGGCTGTACAAGTAGAGAGCGCCGATTAGACTAACAATTCCTCTCTAAGGCTCCATGATTAAAACGGACTGAAAATACATATAGAGTCAAAGACACACAAGAGGATACTGAGCACGACGTAGGCAGCAGCGCTGCTAGGACTGCCTGTTTTGCAGCAGCCCTAACAGCCAGTTATTGAGCTGCCTTTTAACACGGGGCAGTTGGTTTGTATTACGGCAGTGTCTGAAGCCCTCACCGTGCTGCCCAGATTTCTATATGGAGCTTGAAGGAAACCTTACGGACCTCAATGCATCATCAGCATGGCCCCAGTTCAGACTGATTTCCTGCCAATACACACATGAAAATGGCTTTGTTTTGCTACTGCCTCAGATTTCTGTTTTCGGAAAGCAAGGCAGTACCTTCCAGCATTCACCATCCACTAATGGAGCTTCAACAAGCTCCCGTTGCTTTTTGATCCAGTCGTCCCAAGTGAATTTCTCCAGAGAGCTCCTTCGTCTGGACGCTTCATTTGTGATTCTGGGAATTAGGTAGCAAACCAAACTTTAGCTCTCCAGGTGCTTGCAATTCACTCCTTCCTATTGGCAGATGTTAAAAATGCGTTTTAAATACTGAAGGCCTCACAAAACTAGGTTTGTGTAGCTGCAGTTTTGTTTTCCTAGTTTTTACCATGTGTCCCACAACTAGTAACAGTAAAACCTTTTGTACAGAGGAAAGATATTTTGGTATTAAACACAGTGTTTTATTTTGGTTTATTCTAAAGTGAAAAATCACACCCTGGTCTGTTGCCTCTTCTGGTTGATCCCATTTTCCTAATTGGCTCTTGCTTTCTGCCAAAAATACTCTCTGGAAAGCAGAGCAGCCAAAAGGCAAAGGGGAAGTAGGGGAGGAAAGAAAAAAAAGCCGCAGTAATCTTTGAGCTCCAAAGCACCTTTGCAAATAATGTGATGATATTCTTGCCTCAAATTCAGGATTCATGCAGATTTTTCTTGTACTTCAACATACTGTAATGGATAGAAATCTCATCCTGTGGACATAGTCTTTGATCTTTTCCAGCTTTCTCCTGACCATCTCATGTTGTATCTCTCTGACCCGTTCCAAAAAAGTGTTTGTTCCAGTGCCCTGTTTCCCCACAGTCGGAGCTATTCTCATCCTGCACTTTCTCCCCTCTCTTGCATTATGCACTCTTTTTATCTCTCAAAAATCTTTAAAATTTTCTTTTCTCAGCTCTTTTTAAAGTTCTCTCCTGCAGTTAGCAACTGAATGGCAGGCTTCCTAAATTCACTCACTATAGAATGCCTCTAATTTACAATTTTCCATAATTTCTATTGTGCTACATATTCCCTTATACTATTTAATTCCATAATGCGTTTTGGGATACAGAGAATATACTAGGTCAAAACTAGAAACACCAAATAGCAAATATGTAGTTCAGAATTTTGTTTACATTGAAATACATATACATTAGATACAGTTAATGGATATTGGAATATTACCTCCTTAAACTAATATGATATTAGTAAAAAGACAAGAACTTGAACATAAGACTTTTTTAAAATGTAGATGAGCCTGTGAAATAATATCAGTTCATAAAAGAAAGTCATTTAAAATACTTTAGAAACTAGAGTAAGTTTGCAAAACATGACATTTTCTCCCGATTCTGTTATGATATCAGAAAAATACCATTTCACAAGGAGTGGAAATTCAAATAGCCTTAATATCTTTTACAAAATGTGCCTATTTTAAGTGCTTTTTCTTTCACTGGCTTTGGTTGTAGAATCCTACAAAAATGAATGGTTTAAAAAAATACATGTTTTGTGCTTTATTTAAACTGTTGTAGGGTTCCTTTTCAAATGGGAGAAAGACAGGTAATTAGACTGAATTATTTGTTTAAAAGTTTTATAATTGGTCTGTGATTTACAAGTCCTGGCTCTTTATATGCTCTTAAATATAATTTCACTTCAATTCTAAAGAAGTGATGACATCAGCTTGTAATACACTGCCTTTCACGTAATTGTAACCTGGCTGAAAACAGAAAATTGGCAGAGACTCGCGGTTCTGCGAGCAGCTCCGCTCTGCAGCCGTTGGGCCAGGCATGGTATTTATTCATCAAAACCTGGGCAGCAGGAGTTCCTTTCAAAGGATCAAAGTCAAAGTCACCTATAAGGTTTGCACTAAATCAAACAAAAAGATGATCTCTTTCTTTCTAGGGAAATGACATTTTCAGGAAAAAATTAAATCCTTCACATTTAACATGTTCCCATATACAGGAGTAGTTTTTCAAGTCCTCAAAAGTTTGATCCAAGCCTCAAGTACATTCAGGTGGAGACTGGAAGACCATCAGTCCTCCTAGGCCTTAGCTTAAATTTCTCCTGGACTCAGTTGCTTTGGATTTTCATTCTTCTCAGGACTTTTACTGTTCGAGCATCGCTGCACTCCTTCCCTTTTCTGTCTCCCTCAAACACACGTGCTGTTCCCAAACTGTTATGCAGGACGCTCAGCAGTGAAAACTTGGCTATGCTGTTATTTTTTGCCTGACTGCATTTTGTGGATAGGGCATTTATAGAGCAAGCCTGGAAATACCAGATCCTCATGCAAAACTCCTTCCTCCCAACTAGCCGCTTTTTCCCATCTCCTGCAAGAGAGAGGCTTCCTTCCCTGAGCAGGGCTCTTGATCTCTGTGAAGGTGCTAGCAGGAGGTTAAGGTCTTCTTTGATTAATTTCTTGAAATCCGGGTGTTTATGCATGGTATTAAGTACAAGAAACTCCCTGGAAGACCATTTAGATTTTAAAGCTGGAATACATCAATGTAAAGTTAACTTACATTATTCACCTTATGGGCATATGAGGCAGTTTGAGGATGGTTCTGAAATTCTGTGGAAAAACTTAAGAAGGTGAAATCCTTCCCCTTTTTTCCTATGAAACAGCATAAAACATTTTCTGATTCTGATTATTTCAGAATAGCCTAATCAAAGCAATGCACACGAATGAAAAACATCCCCAGCTCTCCTCTTTCTTCGCTGCCATCAATACCTGGCACCAGTCCTCAGCTGAGGCTTCCCCAGACTCGAAGCAGGTCCCTATGCAGGGCACTATGCCGATGGAAATGTTCTTAAGTGTTTCTCTTGTGAGGGACACAGTGATCACCTCTAAAAGGCTAATGTTTTATCAGCCCTCCCTGGCATGCCAGATGTAAGGCCAATCAATAGATAGCAGCTTATTTCTTAACGTAAATGTTTCCAAAGAAAACATTCTCAGAGGCTCTGCTGTGCCTAGCAAATGAAACAGTCTTGCACCGGGTAAGTCACCTGCTGTCCTATATGGACTACATCGCACAGCTGTAGGAACGCTGCATTTCCAGAGCAAGTGCCCCGAGGGCAGATAAATATAAGAGCCAGGCCTAGAGCGCAGCTCCCAGAGCGCAGCTAACAGACGCAGCAGTTTGCGCAGCAGTTCGCGCAGAAGGGCGCGCGAAGGGACGTGCGAAGGGACCTTCATTTCTGTTCCCTGCGGTGTACACTTCCCCAATATGGTCGTGACACGCCGCACAGCACGTTCCCCAGCGGCTGCTGGAGTTGCTGTGTCAGAGGCTTGGACCCAGACTGGCCCTCTGACAGTAGATGCAGCTCTACAGGTCTCAGGCTGCAGGGAGTGCTTGGGGCCTCTCCGGGAGGCCTGGGCTGGCAGCCAGCTCTCCTGCAGGAGGTGTGCTGCTGTTGACGAGTTGTGTCGTCAGGTAAGGGAGTTACAGGAGGAGGTTAGTAGGCTGCGCAGCATCCGAGAAGCAGAGCAAGAGATAGACAGGGTATTCTCGGAGACTGTGCAGCTTCGGGAGTCCCAACCCCCTGCAGCAGTGGAGTTGCCAGAGGGCTCTGTGCCGTGTGAAATGGTACATCATAACATCATAGAAGAAGGCTGGAAACTGGTCACTGCTCGTGGGAGGAGAAAGGCTCCTACTCCTCCTGAAGACCTGAAGCTGAAGAACAGGTTTAGTGCCCTCCAGGATGAGGAGGAGATGGGCATGGCTGCCAGGGAAGTAACCGGGACAACAGACCCTGTGCCCTACCGGAACACCCGGAAAAAGCGGCGGGTGATTGTTGTGGGGGACTCCCTGCTACAGGGGACGGAGGCATCTATCTGCCGACCTGACCTCTTGTCTAGAGAGGTTTGTGGCCTGCCGGGGGCTCGTGTGAGAGATGTCATGCAAAGACTGCCAAGGCTCGTCCATTCTTCGGACTATTACCCACTGCTGCTCTTCCATGTGGGCGCCAATGACACCAAGGGCAAACTGCAGACCATCAAGCAGGATTTCAGAGCTCTGGGGATGGTGGTCAAGGGTCTGGGAGCCCAGGTCATCTTCTCCTCAATCCTGCCAGTGAGGGGGATGGATGAGAGGAGGAGGAGACGGACTTTCCAGGTTAATGACTGGCTGCGCCGCTGGTGTTGGCAACAGGGTTTTGGTTTCTACGACCATGGGACCCTGTTTGAAGATCAACAACTGATGGCGAGAGATGGGATCCACCTCACGAGGCGGGGCACGCGGGTCTTTGCCAACAGGTTGGCCAACCTGGTAAGGAGGGCTTTAAACTAGGAAAGATGGGGGAAGGGGAGAGTTATAGTGACAGGGTAGTTGGCAAAAGACTGCTCAAGTCAGGATGCCTCCAACAGGTGAATGCACCCAGGGAAGTGCGCATGGGATGTGGCTATGGAGGACCCTCTTGTATCCCTCCTGGGAAACCTGCATGCTCGATCACCTCCCTGAAATGCCTGTACACCAATGCACGCAGCTTGGGGAACAAACAGGAAGAACTAGAGATGTGTGTGCGGTCGCAGGGCCATGATCTCATTGCCATTACAGAGACATGGTGGGATAGCTCGCATGACTGGAGTGCTGTCATGGATGGCTACGTACTTTTTAGGAAAGACAGGCCAGGAAAGCGAGGTGGTGGAGTTGCTCTTTATGTGAGAGAGCAACTGGAATGTATGGAGCTGTGCCTAGGGGTGGATGAAGAGCGAGTCGAGAGCTTATGGGTAAGGATCAAAGGGCAGGCTAATAGAGGTGACACTGTTGTGGGTGTTTACTACAGGCCACCTGATCAGGATGAGGAAGTGGATGAGGCCTTCTACAGACAGCTGGAAGTAGCCTCACAATCCCAGGCCCTGGTTCTCATGGGGGACTTCAACCACCCCGATATCTGCTGGAAAGACAACACAGCTAGGCACAAACAGTCCTGGAGATTCCTGCAGAGCATTGGTGACAACTTCTTGACCCAGGTGGTGGAGGAGCCAACAAGGAGAGGTGTGCTGCTGGACCTCGTACTAACAAACAAAGAAGGACTGGTGGAAGATGTGAAGGTTGGGGGCTGCCTTGGCTGCAGTGACCATGAGATGGTAGAGTTCAGGATCCTGCGAGGAGGCAGCAGGGCACCAAGTAGGATCGCAACCCTGGACTTCAGGAGAGCAAACTTTGTCCTCTTCAGGGATCTACTTGGAGGAATCCCATGGGTGAGGACCCTGGAAGGAAGGAGTGTTCAAGAGAGTTGGTTAATATTCAAACATCACTTCCTCCAGGCTCAAGAGCGGTGCATCCCTATGAGTAAGAAGTCAAGCAAAGGAGGCAGGAGACCTGCATGGATGAGCAAGGAGCTCCTGGCAAAACTCAACCAGAAGAAGGAAGTATACAGAAAGTGGAAAGGGGGACAGGCCACTTGGGAGGAATATAGGAATGTTGTCAGAGTATGCAGGGATGCGACGAGGAAGGCTAAGGCCCGTTTGGAATTAAATCTGGCTAGAGATGTCAAGGACAACAAGAAGGGCTTCTTCAAATACATCAGCAGCAAGAGGAAGACTAGGGAAAACGTGGGCCCTTTGCTGAATGGGGTGGGTGTCCTGGTGACGAAGGATGCAGAGAAGGCAGAGTTACTGAATGCCTTCTTTGCTTCAGTCTTTACTGCTCAGGCCAGCCCTCAGGAGCCCCAGACCCTGGAGGCAAGAGAGAAAGTCTGGAGAGAGGAAGACTTTCCCTTGGTGGAGGAGGAGTGGGTTAGAGATCATTTAAGCAAACTTGACACCCACAAATCCATGGGCCCTGATGGGATGCACCCACGAGTGCTGAGGGAGATGGCGGATGTTATTGCTAAGCCACTCTCCATCATCTTTGAAAGGTCCTGGAGAACAGGAGAGGTGCCCGAGGACTGGAAGAAAGCCAATGTCACCCCAGTCTTCAAAAAGGGCAAGAAGGAGGACCCAGGGAACTACAGGCCAGTCAGCCTCACCTCCATCCCTGGAAAGGTGATGGAGCAGCTCATCCTGGAAGCCATCTCCACGCATGTGGAGGAAAAGAAGGTGATCAGGAGTAGTCAGCATGGCTTCACCAAGGGGAAATCATGCCTAACCAATCTGATAGCCTTCTATGATGGAATGACTGGCTGGGTAGATGAGGGGAGAGCAGTGGATGTTGTCTACCTAGACTTCAGCAAGGCTTTTGACACTGTCTCCCATAGCATCCTCATAGACAAGCTCAGGAAGTGTGGGTTAGATGAGTGGACAGTGAGGTGGATTGAGAACTGGCTGAATGGCAGAGCTCAGAGAGTTGTGATCAGTGGTACAGAGTCTAGTTGGAGGCCTGTAGCTAGCGGTGTCCCCCAGGGGTCAGTACTGGGTCCAGTCTTGTTCAACTTCTTCATCAATGACCTGGATGAAGGCACAGAGTGCACACTCAGCAAGTTTGCTGATGATACAAAACTGGGAGGAGTGGCCGATACGCCAGAGGGCTGTGCTGCCATTCAAAGAGACTTGGACAGGCTGGAGAGGTGGGCAGAGAGGAACCTCATGAAATTCAACAAAGGGAAGTGCAGGGTCCTGCACCTGGGGAGGAATAACCCCATGCAGCAGTACAGGTTGGGGGTTGACCTGCTGGAAAGCAGCTCTGCTGAGAAGGACCTGGGAGTGCTGGTGGACACCAAGTTAAGTATGAGGCAGCAATGTGCCCTTGTGGCCAAGAAGGCCAATGGTATCCTGGGCTGCATCAGAAAGAGTGTTGCCAGCAGGTCGAGGGAAGTGATTCTCCCCCTCTACTCAGCCCTGGTGAGGCCACATCTGGAGTACTGCGTCCAGTTCTGGGCTCCCCAGTACAAGAGGGATGTGGCACTACTGGAGCAAGTCCAGCGAAGGGCCACAAAGATGATTAGGGGACTGGAGCATCTCTCTTATGAGGAAAGGCTGAGAGAGCTTGGCCTGTTTAGCTTGGAGAAGAGAAGGCTGAGAGGAGATCTTATCAATGTGTATAAGTATCTGAAGGGAGGGTGTCGAGAGGATGGGGCCAGACTCTTTTCAGTGGTGCCGAGCGACAGGACGCGAGGCAATGGGCACAAACTGAAACACAGACACTTCCATCTTAACATGAGGAAAAACTTTTTCACTGTGAGGGTGACAGAGCACTGGAACAGGTTGCCCCGAGAGGTGGTGGAGTCTCCTTCTCTGGAGATATTCAAAAGCCGCCTGGATGCAATCCTGTGCAATGTGCTCTAGGTGACCCTGGTGGAGCAGGGGGGTTGGACTAGATGATCTCCAGAGGTCCCTTCCAACCTCAGTGATTCTGTGATTCTGTGAAATAACTCCTCTACTGTTTGCTAAGTGTAACTGGAAAGAACCTAGCCCGTATTTGAGGTATAGTAGCATATCTGATTAAACTTAAGTGATTCTATTACACCTGTGATTTTACCACGTCCTTCTATCAAGCAATCAAGAAGCAACAAAAATATGCTACAAAACTTCAAGTTTAACTCTTGCAAATGGAGCCAGAGAGGCACTTTAATACATTTATGTAAATACAGCATCACTAATGCTGTGAGTGAGTGGAAAAAAAAATTCTAAAGGAAATCTATTTTGGTATATAGATTTAGAACTAAAAAGATCATTTGTGTTTTAAAATAATGTCAGTGGGGTCTGCTGTGCCATTGATCTTTGAGCAGAAGTCTCCATTTAATTCAACAGGGGACTTCTGCTTGAAAATAAAAGGCTAGAACATGCCTGCTATATTTAGGGCCAGCTGATATAAATCAGAACAGCATTGATTACAATAGATATATCCTGATTTACTTCAGCTGAAAATTTGGCTTTTAAAAGCTAATGGAAATCATTTGTACATGCTACAACAGTACAATGTAGAACAGTAACAAGTTCTGAGGCTGCATTACTTTAAATGTCAGCAGGTAAGCCATCACCTTAGAAGACAATTTGCTTCTAAGCTAAATCAGCAGCAAATGAAAGTCGCTTTTTCAAAAAACTTAACTTGAAATATAACTGTCACTGGGGTTGCTTGCTTACATGTTGATTCTCCGTGACATGCAATTTTGCAAGTCTACTTTTGATCAGAGGGAAGAGGAAAACTCAATTTTCTTTTTAATCAGCTTTACCTGCTGCTAATACAGTGATGGAAAAATTATGACTCAAGTACTCTTTTAACAGAATTTAACTAAAGCAGGATTAATTTATATTTATCCTAGTAAGAAAAAAATGTCTATTATCATAGAATATATACGTTTTACTTAAGTGCTTTTTTGACCTCTACACATAAAGGAACATGTGCTGTAAAAAGCAATACAGGGAGTAAGATGGACATGTCACTTTGCTTTAGAAGACAAAATAAGGTAAGATATTATGTGCAAAGGTTAAAATTTGTAAAAGCATCCATACAAGTTAAGAAGAGAAAGTAAAACAAAAAAGAAAAAAAAGAATCACGCTTGTACTTTTGGAGATGCTTCTCAGTTCTCCAATACTGGCAACTTTGGAAATGTTTTCTAACAAAAACACTCAGGGTCAAACGAGAATTCAAGGAATTCAAATCAAGGAAACCAGCTGATCTGCGAATACTGGGGATCAGATGCTGCAATCTCAGGAGTCCTTGCTGGATACATAATTTTCAAGTTTCCTCTGGTATAAGATGGTAATTAGTGAAACTAGAAACATGTTTGTTTACCTCACAATGTAATGAAATGCATTCATTTCTAATTACAAATTAGAAACACAAAACCCATTAAAACATAAGAGTTGAGCAAAATTACATAAACAAATCTATTTCCTCCAACTTCACACTTGTTTAAATAAAGGTAGTGTTATCAGTAGTCTTCACCTTATTTTAAAACACAACTGAGAGCAAAACATCAAGTTTAAGAGTAGTTATCCCAAACCTGAAATTTCCACTTTTACATAACTTTATCTTATCATCCAAGAAGTATGTGGAGGTAACAAGAGACTGTACCCTTCCCACCACAGACAAAACATAAAATAGAAATTAAATGGTTCATCAAGAACTGCAACTGTAATGTTGACCTATTTGATAGAAATTTCAGAAGAAATATTTTATGTGAAAAGGCACTTCAGAAAACTTTCACAAAAATTTCCTATTGTCATGCTCTGTAGCTCAGTGCAATTTTTTTCCCCCAAGGAAAACACCTGAGTCTTCACTCCATTATAACAGCCAGTCGCTTATTCTCTGATCGCCATTCAGACCCCCCATAAATTTCTATCGCTTCACTGCAACCGGAATGCACACTATTGCTTCGCAGGGTTCGATACGCTGCGCGGACGCATGCCACGTCGCAGAGAATGAGCGGTTCCTGCCTCGAAGTAGAAAGGTCGACAAACTGATCAAGACAAAACCTTTGGTCTCTAATAAAGAATCGAACTCCTCGTACAGCTCGAGTAGTCGAGCTTGCCCGTCGCCGTGACCTTCAGCGATAGCTGTCTTCTCCGCGCTGCACGGAGCCTGGCAGACCCTCACTCTTAGCAGCCCGCAGAAGTTCAGGGCAGCTTGAAAGACAGAAGGTGAAACCCAGGCCAAATTTGCAAGTCTATTGCTACAGTGAAGACCTGAGTCTCTGTGCAATTAAATACCCACCATTAAACTACCTAATGAGTATTCTAATTTCATAGTTTAATGGAATTTTAAAATGCGTTGTTAGAGAGGGGACAGGGTAAGCTTCTCGCCAAGGGCTCGCCCTTGCTTCAGATTGAAGACAGTGGCAGAAACAACTAACTTCAATCACGGTAAAGCTAAGACATATAAAAAAGAATTAAGCATTTTAAAACTGAGATAGATGATAAACACTTGATATACTTATGCTTGTCTTCTAGACGTGCATTTTCTAAATGTATTTAGTTATTCTATACTTCTGACTTAGCATTATCAACCTGAATAAGTAAATTAAGGCTACAAAATACCTTCTCATACACTGTTGAATTAGATAAGGACAATAACTATTCTGCAATAGAAGGATTTGTCTCCCAGAGTGTCTCCAGACTGAAGAGACAGACATCTTAAAGAAAATGAAATACAACTAAAATAAGTCCCTAATCTATATCAATTTCTATTTCACAATCAGCTCCAGCAGATGACCTTAAAGTCTCATAGGAAAAGAACTTGGGTGCAAATGGAAATGTAACTTACAGCTTAAGTAAATGGGCAGGTTTTTTCTTTTCTTTTTTTTTTTTTTTTAAGTTTGTCAGTAGATGTGAAAAAATATATATCAGAGTTAGTTTTCTACTTCTCCAGAAAAATCCTCACGACAGTCCCAGCAGCACCCCAAGATCGGTTGCAAAATGCATTCTGTGACACTGCAGATCTGTTTGAAAGAGGGTGGAGTCGCTGCTAGACTAACCTGCTTTACAGTACATCATGCAGTGATTAAAACTGATTGGCACTTCCTTAGGGAAGGTTACTGATTGATTATTGATTCACCATTGGGAGATTTCACATCTCTGCTTCTTATTTTAATGTTAGATTTCATCCTTATCAGCACTGCATTTATAGTCTCACATCTCAGACACAAAAATAATTTTAATTAAAAATAACTAGCCAATATAATGTCATATATTAAAGGTATTCAATATCAGCAGCATATCCCTGCTCATTTTATATTTTGATTCAAAGAGATGATTTAGACCTCTAAAGAGATAACAGATTTTCTGAGCTTCTGAATCAGTGAGCCTGAAAAAAATCATCAAAACAGAAAAAAAGGAAGCAAGTTTCATGTTTTTGCTATTTATCTGTTACTGCGAGTCTGCTGTATCCAGTATCTAGACCACTTCAGCAAGATGTCTACCCACATACCTAATTTAAAACATGCTGACAAAAAAAAAAAAAAAAGTATCAACAATTGTTGAGTTAGGATTTAGATTTCAAATTAATCTGGGAAGGGATCAGACATGTTTCTATGTTTATCTGGAACATAAGGGGGGGGGTCTTTGCTGGGGGGTCTCTGCATTACTGTAATGCAGACAGCAAGTGATGAGCGTTTGAACAGAGGCCCCAGAAGCACAAACACATACACAGTTAAGTGAAAATGATACCGTTTTTCATGAACGAATCCACTAAAACTATGATCTCTTGCCATTCATCTAGCTAAGCAGATAAGTGATAACACAATTTAAGATGAGCTAATTATCTCCTGCTTATTCATGATGTATCTGCTGTTCAACATGCCTCCTCAGTCATTCTAAAATGCCTTTATTATCGAGAACAACAACTGCACGACAAAACCAAATTACATCCGAGAAGCGTGCTTTCCACCACGGTTATGTGCACATGATGCTGCGAACTAGGAGCCCCCTCTCTTTCCTTCTGTGCTACGTTTAACAAAACCCAGTGTCCATAGCTGGAAAAAAAAACAAACACACGACCACCACCACAACTTTGAGGAAAAGGAACATCTCTCCCTGCAGCAACTGAAAAGCTGATTTCCTCTAGCAGAGCATGATCATCTCACAACAGTCGGTTTGTTCAGTCCGTTCTTCCTCTCTGAGGATACTGTTAGTAAATACTAAAACATTGCACCTTACTTCTGCATATGTTAAAAGCATGACTGCCAAATAAATACAAAACCAAACCCCTTCATTTCAGAGAGTTCCTCAAACAGAGCTGGAAAGGAAATTATGTGAAATAAATATGTAAAAATTCCCATCCTGCAGTGGGTGAAGCTGGCAGTACTCTTGGCCTCCTAAAAACTCCGGAGGAGAGCCCAGATATGCGAGAGCTGGGTCTGGGCAGCCACAACGCTCGGCTGCTCCGGGGGAGACTGAAACACTTTGCCATTTCCCCACATCCATAGCTACTGGTCATTTGGGGAGGGGACTCTCATCTTGCCTTGGTGCAATAGCTTCACTTCGTAGAAACATTCCTTGAAGCAGAAACTTGAACCTACTACAGTGTGTTTCCTAAGCATTTATTTCTTGGTTATTCTCTTTCCCTTGCTTTGATTAGAAATTTCAACTGGTATCTGCACAAAAATTACTCCCCAGTTTTGGCACAATCAATAAGCTTTTTTTTAAAAAAAAAAACTCAATTTTAACAAAAGCCTGTTTTATTGAATATTTTCCAAACCAGCCTTAGTCCACTTTCTAAATTTACCTTACCAGCTTTACACCAGTGATGGTGCACGTGTAAACTTGCTCTCAGGGCCAGCGATTTGCTCTTGATTCCATTTGCTGGCACTGCTGTGAAACAGCCTTTGCAGAGGCAGCAGCTGCCTCCTGCCACGTGAGAGCAGTCAGCAAGGTACGGGAGGAGAGGCATGTTTGTCACTCCATCTTCCTTCCAGCTACAAAGAACTAAAGTTTATTGCTCATGATTCTCCCATTGAACAAAAACAATTCCAGGCAAAGATCGGGAAAGAGTCAGTCCAACGCTGCAAAGTCAAAAGTCAACTATGAAAGGAAATATTTTGTGAGCATAAGCTCTAGCAGCTGTGACACAAGACACTACGCAGCTATAACGCAGCTTGCTTGAAACCTGCTTGGGCTATATCAAACGCGCTGCTTTTCCCTGTAGCGCAGCGCGCAGCAGGGGCGACTCTCGTGACGTTCAGTTTGCTCCTCCGCCGGGTTTGGCGGCGCGCGCCGAGACCCACGGAGCCTGGTCTCACCTCTGGGACGACCGAAACGGGACAGCTCAGATCTCGCTCTGTGCACTCACACCAGTGAAACCAAGCGTCCCGTCCCAAAGCGGCTAGCCTGCAGGACACGGGGCCTTCCCGCCTCCCGGGAGCCGAACCTCAGGAAGCCGCAGCTGTCTCTTCCTTTACTTTGTAAACCCTTTTCTCCTGCGTATTATCTATTGAATTTACCATCTTCAGTTCAGGGTCTCATTATCTGACTAGACATCGATATCAACAGTTATATTTTAACAAAGCAAAACTCCACTTCATGCTCCAGAAACCTATTACTTCCAAAATTCTGTTTTAATAAATGACTGCCTTTTTTCACAGCATTTTGTAAGGAAATTATTTCTGTTTGGAAATTGCAATAAATTTACACAAAGAGCTGTAGAACACACCAGCACTCTTCCTCAAAGGCATTAAGTTCCCTACAAATACAATAAATCAGGCTCCAGACCATGCGTTATGCTTTTGAATAGTTAAGTCCTTTCCCAGTTGCCTTTGGTCTGTGAGTTGTCTCCATTTGCACGAGTAACCTATCAAAGTTATCAGCATTCAGTGCACAAGTAGAAGGTGAAATAAATTCAGTCCTTTATGATAGCAGAGTATTTTAACCAAAGTGTCTTCCAGTATAACCTGAACTGGCTCCAGTGTTGCAACTACGAGCATGTCTGGAAAGCAATGAAGGAGATTATATTTATAAGATATATAGATAGATATACATGGCTCATTGAAGTACCGTGTGCTACTTGCAAAAATGACATTTAGCAAACAAAGCGCTAGATTTGGACCTGATCCTTTAAGATGCTATCAAGCATTATTTGCCCAATTCTAATAAAATGCTCAAATCTGTGTTTAACATAAATACACTATAGTAGTCCTTCTGAAGTCAGAGGATCTACCTATGCATTCAATTTTTAATGTCAAGTAAGGCACTCAAGCACATTAAATACATGAGCCTTCAAAGAATGTGAAAAGCACTACTCATTAACTTAAGTTATCTGGGTAAATTGAACGATGGATTAAGCACTCCTACCTAGCCAAGTACAGGGCCTTCCAGTTGTATTATTTCAGTCTTTTAGAGAACCTCATTTGCAGAAACATCAGGTAAATTTGTGTTTGGTTTGGCTTCTTGTGCCTACTACCTAATTTAGCAGTGTTTCAAGACAATATTTTATTCTCTCATATTTAATTTGTAATACTTCTGGCACCTGAAGATTCCACATTGGAAAGATTATCCGGTGTTGCTTATTCAATTAAAAATACTACTTTCTTCACAATTTTTCATTAGATTTCCACATTTACTCCCAATAATAAACAAGATTTATTAGGTCACCATTATATACTGCTTTAATTAAAATCCTACATTCTTTAAGATGGCTACAGTTAGCTATCAAGTTATTCCAGCAAAGACTTCAGCAAAAAAGGGGGATACTATATGATACATACAAATGAACGCATAAAGAGCAAAATAATTATCATCATTATAATAATTACAGATAATTTGACACAAAGGTCAAAATAATATGAACCCTAACTCTGGAGGTCATTAATGACCATTTTCTTCTTGATATATCCTGAAGACCACCTTTTAGAAATTCTTTTTTTCCCCCTCCTACCTTACAAAATAAAATCCATATTTTGATAAAATTATTGCTTTCACTCTTCCTCCAAGTTTCACTGTGTTTGATCTTTGAAGAATTCTAAAATAATGATGCTTTATGTAGAAATACTTCTCCAAGGATAAAGTGTAAATTCATTTTTCTGACTATATTATGTTCAATAATAGAAAGGCAAAGAAAATAGATGCAACTTCCATACATGTCAATTTTGAAAGTTTAACATGCGAGACCCAAAATATGCATCTTAACCCAAGATGAAAGAGCAACTGCTTCCAGCAGAAAGACAACCACAAAGCAACCACTTGACAGGAGCATCTGAAGCGTCACAGCATGGGCCCAACTCAAGCGCCTCGGCAGCCAAAGGGAATTTCTTCTATTGCCTGAAGCACAATTTGGGCCAGGTCCTTGCTTTGCTGTCTAGACAGCCCTGTTTAGGCATCGCATGTAATGATGAATAATAAATACAAATACCATAGTCTAATACTATCGCTGCTCAGTGAGGCGGGGGGAGAATTCAACCCAAATTCAACCAGAGGGGCAAAGCTCAAGAAGGGCCATCAGCGCGTTTTGCAGCATCGCGGTCGTGGCATGGGAGGACAGCGCTCTTGCCTTCCATAGCTCCGGTGCAACAGCATCTGCAGCAAGCCACTGCGGGACCCGCGCAGGGACAGATCGACAAGTCCCTGAGGAGAAATACAAATAATGAAGGGCTAGAAATATTGATCTAAGGTAACGATTGAGCGCGCCAAATATATCGAG
The DNA here is from genome assembly GCF_036417845.1 of Apteryx mantelli. Classification (NCBI taxonomy): domain Eukaryota; kingdom Metazoa; phylum Chordata; class Aves; order Apterygiformes; family Apterygidae; genus Apteryx; species Apteryx mantelli. The sequence goes on from NC_089987.1 coordinate 5,245,080, forward strand.
CTCAGCTAAGAGAAAACACAGGGTGGGATCCGATAACTCCCTGCAAACACATGGAAAGGGCAACTTGCCAGAACAAGAAAAAAAGACAGAGCCTTTCACAGAATAATCAAGACTAATCAATAATCAATAAGCAAGACACTGAACTGCGCTGGTTTTGCATCGCACTCCAAGACTTCGTTACAGTGCAGCAACGTCCACTTATTTCAAAGCTTGTTTTTAACTACGTACACTGAAAGATGGGCTTAAAGGCATGAGTTCTGGGGTTTATGTTAGAAAAGAATTTGTCTGATGGGACACTTATATTTTTTCTAGTTATTGAAGTTTCCAGAATTTGTCCATTTTCAAACCATAAGATGAAATAAAAAGGGATTAAGGTGTTCTTTGTTCTCCTGCAGCTCAGGGGAAAAAAAAAAAAGTATAAAAGTATTTTTAAACCCTTCTTTTAAAATTTTTCAAATTCCTTAGCCTAGCATTATTGGTTCATAACTAACTTGAATTTTACTGAAACCCCAGTCCTCTAAACAACACAGGATAAAGCCATAGGTTAAAAAACAATTCTTTTTTTTTTTTTTCTGATTGCAAAATCCACAGACAAGAAAATAATTGTCCATGTGGGCTGTCCATTGCCCAAAGAGAATAATTTTCAAATAGACCAGAAATGGAAGTTTTTAGTTTGAGCAAGTGACAGAGGCCAAGGAAAACCAGATGTTCCAACTCCAGCTGAGACATGGCCATCCCCACTCGCTTAATCTCCCAATGATGCAAGATCAGAGACTAAAGCAGGAACTTCACTGAATAAACAGATTTTGCCTTTGAGATGACTGTGATTTAAAATAATAAAACAATAACAATTCAGTATATCCTTCATACACTATCCAAATCCTATCTTGCCTTACGGGCCTCCAGCAAAATATTAATGTACTCAAACCCCCTACAGATACATGCTATGTTTAGCGGCACTCTGAAGAAAGCAAAGAGAAAAATAAAAGCCATTAAGAGCTGTAAGCCCTCTGTATCCCCACAGAATTAGCCCTGTTTTTCCACAAGGCTCATGCTAGTAGCTTGAGTCCCCTGGCATAATTCCCCGCAGTAGGACTCGTTTGCATCATAAAACATTGCTCAGATTGTTTTTGGTGGGCTGACTGAAGACAGAAAAAGGAAGAAAAAAAACCCTTCCAATCCAGATAGTCAGTGTGCTTTTTGCAACCTGGTCCTGACCTTCAGCCAAGGCCAGGAATAAAGGACTCAAATGAACTAAAACAGTGCTCAGCCTTGACTCCCGAGGCGTACGCCTTTCCCACGGGTTTGGTACGTCGCGTAGGACAAGCTGCATACACTACCCGCAATACAAACCCCTGCGTACTTGTCTTGAAAGCTTATTTTCTTGAGGTACGAGTATTAGTAGTAAAAAATGACCGAGTTTAATTGTACAACAATGGAAGGGTTTGGAGCAAAGCTCTGAATAACAGGACTTTATCCTCTGCAAAACAAGAGAGCTGACACAGTGTATTCATTAATATAACTCCTACTGTGCTGCCAGCCTTATTATAAGGGATTCTTACAGGAGTGCCTAAGGACAGTGGGAAGTGTACCTTTTTTTCTTATATGATTTCATAAATTTTCTCAGAATCGCACCTAAACAGGAAGGTACCACCAGTATGAGGACAAATCAACATAAAACTGCTTTTTTTTTTTCTTTTTTTTTTAATCTGTTACGGATTATGCCTTCTTCCTGAACACTGCATTAAAAGTAGGTATTACAGCAGAGCCTCTAGCACAAGGAGCCTCAAAAGTACGGAAAACTGGTTTGGCATAAGTGATTTCTTTCTCTCCTCTCTGCTGTGTTTAAATATGTAGAACATGCTCATATCTGGTTAATTCTGAAGTCTACGAAATTGTACTACAAAAGTAAAACTATCAATTTGATGGTTAAGCTCTATCTGCCAGAAACAATTCCAGAGCACCCAGAGAACATGGGTTCACCAAATTCAGGGAAGTTATTTCCGTTTTTAGATAGGAGGAAGTCCTCTTCAGGATACCATTTGTTCTATTTATTATTTGTTCATTTAGCTTTAAATATAAAGCCCTTGAACACCAACTTAACTCTTAGCAACAGACCAACTAAGAAAGCATCAAGTCCTTCAGGGCAACAGAAAATGAGAGTTTTCCCCATTATTTTTACCTTGCGATGAACTGAATCTCCCCTTTTTCTTGTCCTAAGGTAGGAATGAAACACAGATTTGCAATATATTCACAGATATTCCTATATCCGGGGGTTATCAAAAGCCTCAGCTTCACTTTGCAGTTTAATTACCCACAAAAGATGTTTGTTGACTCATAGACTTCTGTCGTAAGCAATTAATTAATGTGAATGTTCCAGATAGGTTTTTGTGCATCCTGAGCCCTAACTCTGCATTGAGATGCAAAGAAAATACGTATTTCAGATAGCTCCAGATGGAAGGTAAGTCAGCTTCGGCTTTAGCTCTTATTATTACTGTTAGGCCATACAGTTGAATGACTGACTCTGTTTCCAGATAAAGCAAAATTTATGAGAGAGCAAGGCTTTCAAAACTTCATGCGAGAAAGAGCACTGGTCTGCATGTTGTACAATAATCCTCCATTCATCACTGTAAACGACATGGAAAGATATCTTATGCAGGAGAAGGAGTTAGATACTGTATATGAAGATAAGGTGTAATACCTCAAAGCAGGCTCATCACCCTGTCATTGTATTGGGAAAAAGAAAGCTGAGGACTGTCACTGCTGCTGGGAGATCTATTAAGCATATTATCCTCTACTCTAATGACAGTAATGAATTAAATCATGGTTAGATTCTGAATGGCTTCCTAGGTCTAAGGGATGAGCATACTTGGTCACAAAGATTCTGGGGCAATAAATATTCGCATCCACATTTCCAAGGGTCAGAAGACCGAAGGCCGCAGAATTGTCCAAAACCAGGATATTTGTTTCATGGTGCGGAATTTGCTTTTTGTTCATGCCTTTGTTTAAAAAACCCTTTCTCCAACCCATAACTGATATTTTTAGTGGTTCTGCCTGCCTTAGGAAGGGCTGAACTTTTCATCCTCAGCCACCAGCTAAGAACAGATCCCTCACAAGCTGGGTTTCTCTGAAGTTTAATCCCGAACTGGGTGAATACTGGAATGCTCTCTCCAAAAGGCCATCTGTTCCCTCTGGCTTCGCTAAGCCACATAGGATATGGCCCACCGGTACTGAGGTTAGCTCTGTTGCCAAGTTATTGTAAGGAAGTTTTAGTAAGGAGTCTTTTACGGTGACACAGGAAATTCCTTTAATGATCTTCCAAACAAAATTTAGGACAGATTAGATGTGCAATAGTAACAACCATGAAAACAGAAGTTTCCACTATTTTTAGTGCACCTTTCCAAAGGTGACAGCATGCCCACCATCACGCTAAGGGAATCATGACCAAAAAAAACCCACAGATTCTTGTTATTCAATTCTAGGCAGTCGCCTTATTCTTGACTCACTCTACTGAACGAAACTGAACTTTTGCCACTGCTTCCGGGGGAATAGGGTTAGAGCCTTAGAAACCCAACTACTAATCAAAGCCTATATGAGAATTATCCAACAGCTCTAGAATTAGAGGACAAGATCCCCAGTTGTTACCAGTCAGCACAGTGCCACCACTTTCAGTAGTGCTTCACCAGTTTATAGCAGATAGGAATATGCCTTATGAATTCCATGTTTTGGTAGGGTTAGGGAAGGGGTGGTATCAGTAAAGTAAGTTCATTGCTATAAAAAGACAACAGTAATTAAAACAGTGACTAACTTGTACATTCAGGAATACAAATAATGAACAAAAATCAAAAAAATTTAAAAATTCTAATTTTAATCCTTTGCAATTGTATAGTCTCAAAACAGTACTTCTGCAGCAATGCAAAACCATCCTTGGTAATTATGTAAAATTATGATTCTGAATAATTTCCTATGACAAATAAACTTGAGAGCAACTTCAAAAATACCAATACATTTTTCCATCCCTAAACAATGTGTTTCATTTTACCATGTGAACAAGAAGGTTTTTTTCTACCAGTTGGACTGTACAGCTTCTCTATTAAAAAAAGACTGGAATAAGGTTGTAAATATTTAAAACAAGTTTGTGATGTTCTGTAATAATTACATTAACAATGTATTAGTGCCATAAAATATTGGAGTATTAAATCAATTCTGTAATTATATTCTTAAAATACTTGGGTAAACAAAAACTATAATCATGATCCACAAACACCTTTTGAATATAATGCTATGTTATTACTCCTATGCATTAAATCTAACATACATTTGACTCAGAAACGAGAAGTCCGTATCAGTGAAACTAAGTATTATTAAAGTAAGCAGCAGCAGTATACATATCAATGGACTTAATGAAGTCATAAAAAGACTGATATTTGCTACAGTACCACAAAGCGCAAATGTCTGATACATCAAACTTTGACATTTCAGATAATATACAGATAAAAAAGACCATGTTTTGTATAAAAAGCCACACACACTTACCTCACCTCATGGACTGATATAGGAGAAAAATACCAGTCTAACATGTATCTCTTTAGAAGTGTTTTTAATTTGGAGCTCTGGAACTGACTGTCTGTGAACAGACACTTGCAAAGCGTTACCAGTGAAAAATGAAGAAACGCAGCATACTTCAGAAGCGAGCCAGTGCGAAGCGGTCAGCAGGACCTTTAGAGGCACCTGCGTAATCCAGGCAAAGGCCTCCGCAGAAAACATCTCCAACAGCCATGTTCCATCTGCTAATCTCAGAAAGAATTGCTCTGATTTTATCTTAAATAATTTGATACTTTAAATAAATAGGAAATCAGACTGACCAAAGCCAAAGATCAAGACATGCTTCACTATCACCAGAGAAAGTCGGCACAATGAGGAACCCCGCACGGTTCTGCAATGCGTTCAACAAGAAAATTTAAATTAAATTAAATTAAAATATTTAAACAAGGGCGATGCTGTGAAGCAGCAGTGTAAAGCCAATCTCAAAAAGACCAGTCCCACAAAGTCTACTGCTTTATGGACCTGGAAAAGCAGCGTCTTCCGGACGCAAATGCTTTTCTTCCTGTAGCCTCCCGGTTTGACTCTGCTTTCTCCATTCTGGAGGACAAGAGCTTGACAGTCTGTAGGGAGCCGCGTGCGGAAAGCGAAGCGTTACCTAGAGGCTGCGAACAGCCGAATCAGGAGCCGCCTTCATGCACGTCCATCTCTGTATTGCATCCAGCACGCAGCGGCTTTAGCCTGTTACTGTGTATTGCCATGTACCATACCGAACCACACTCCAGGTCCCTACGGCCTGATAAATACAGGTAGAACGACGGATCAGTAAACTTCTGCAATTACAGTCAGCTCTTTACAGCTAAAGCTAAACCTCAGCTCTGTTTGAGACAGAATTTTGCTCCCTCTGCTTCAGCACTGAAGACAGGTCCGTGAAGCTGAACGCTTCCGTTTCTTCCAATATACCAATTATTACAATATACCTGCACATAAAAGTTTCATGCTACTAATACTCTGAAAGCATCATGGCTATAACAATATTTTTCATAAATCTGCCAAAAGATGCACCAGCCACTTTGACTTAACTGAAATGGCACTAACAGGTTAGAGTAAGTGTATTAGAACATTTTTATGTAAGAGCAACTATTTCTGCACAAGCAAGAGGGGTCACGGATGTCATGGCTGGAAAGCAGTCAAAAGCATTTATTGCTTTGAGCATACTCTCCTCTAACAGAGGTAGTTGCACAAACCAGATTTGTTTGTTTGGATTCCTAAAGAGTTTCAGGTTTAACACAGAAGCCTGCCCTGGCAGCAGCACACTGGGCCTCGTTACACCAGAGCTCCCTCTGCCCCAGCGCTTACTGTTAAAGTTAAAAGTCTGGATGTTAAAATATTAATACTGATGCAGCATCAAAAACAAATCCAAACCACACCAAATCTGGTTTCCTTCACCCTAATCAGTTCCAAAAGAATATCAGATTGTGTTTAAAAAAAAAAGAAAAAAAAATCCTATGTTTTAAAATTCTCTTGCTTCATCTACCAAGCGGCACAGGTTTGAAACATTTATAAGCTCAGCCCGCGTGTGCTCTAGTCCCAGCGGCAGGCGCAACAACGGCCTCAGGATCCGAGGCTGTCAGCAACAACAAATTGCCAACAAGAAACACATCCTGTAAAACACTGCCTGTGTAGTTTATTTAAATTTGAAGCTGTATCTCTGGTGTTGGCACATAGCATTAGTCATGACTTAAACCATTAGTAGCAGAGCATTCACCCCCCCAGCACACAATGCAGTAACAAATGTGTCTACCGTATCAGCAGGGAGCAGGCTTTTTATCAGTTTATTTTAAAATGCTAGTTATTTGTAAAAATAAAGTAAAATCACAAAAACTAAACAGAGCGTGCAGCAATTTTCAGCCAGTTTTCTAGCTCACGGAGCAGCTAGAGCAACGAGAGTATTAAAGGTTGTGGTGCGTCTCTTGCATTGATCTTCGTACCAGCATCCTTGGCATGGTGCAAGTGCATCAGTACATGATAAACTACAGTGTATTTCATAATGGGATAGTTTGCATTAAAAAAGGAAAACAACGGAGGCTTGCTGGGTGTAGGCCATGGCATGCAGTTTTTACTGTCTTGGGGGCAGCATGATTTACGGTACGCTAGCAGACGCTGGTTTATATCTAGCTGTACCAGCTGTGTTTAATAACCTTGGCAGTCCCTTTTGCCAAAAGAGCACCCACAAGCCTGTGGGACAGTCAGCAGGGGATTACTGTGCTCGTACCTACCAAACTGATGCAATCCAGCTCAAAACAGTGCAAGAATCCAGCCTCTGCTAAGGAGAATGAGGCAAACAAGCAAAATAAGCGCATAGAAGTTTAGACTTCTTTCACTTAACTTTGGGCTCCTCCATCAGCAGCTGAGTCACATTAAGGTCCCTCCATAGTCAACAGAACCTCCAGAGATGATGGACATACAGAAGGCTAAGTCACTTTTTGAGGGTACTTAGCTTCTGTGCATTGATAAGTCACCTACCAGGTTCCCTATACATCACACTTGGGCATCTCAGATAAGCGCTAAAGAAAGGCAGGATGAGTTTTTCCCTCCATATACTTATTCTGTTTGCTCACTATTTCCCCAGTACCAGTAGCCAAATTCTAGCCATGCTTTTAATACATTTCAGGTGCAGAAATCAAGCAGCTAGATTTCCCATACAAAAGCAAAGCACACGATGAACAGATAGAAGCATACGCTGAGCAGACAGATGTCTCAGTTCTCAGATAGAAGACATTCAGCCACCTTTCAAAAAATACAATCTTTTATGATTTATCATAATCTTAAGGATTGTTTTATAGTATCTTACAAAAGGATATTGCCGTAATCGCTGAAAGGTAGCCTAACAGAAACGATGGGGTCAACGATGATCATAAAAAGAGTATTAATATGACGTTACGGCAGGTTGCATCATGAAGGAGTTTGATTTAATAAGCCCCCTCTTATCATTGCGGAGTTACCCATATGTGCACAGTGTTTTTAAACTGTTAGCTTTATCAGATACTTGATGAAAACTGTATTTTTGAACCTTTTCAGCAAGGATTCCAGAGTTAGGTACCTGGGCAGGACCATCAAGACCAACTGATCTGAGCAGTCGTAATAATTCTCCATGCAGAAAGTCATGGAAGCAAATGTTCTCAGGTGGCACAGAAACAACCTCTTCAAAACAAGCCTGCTATTCTTCCATACAATGGAAGGCTAAAATTTATACAAGTTGGAGTTTGTGTTTTCCCTCCTTCAACTTGATCTTTTCCTGCATTTGTAATGCATTTCACCTAATCCAATTACCTCCATCTCTGGCTTAAAAAAAGCAGACTGCTCACCATGGTTTATGTGCTTCTTTGATACTGCACCCTTGCATGCTTATTAAGTGTCTTACTGTGACTGAACAAAACTATTTGCTCACCCAAATTCCCTCCCTTTTCTAGGCCTCAGGGTCCAGTTTTGATTTAATGTTTTATTTTAAATCGAGCCTTATCTTTGCAAAAAGAAAACCACTCGTGGCCCGAATACAGCCCTGAACAAGGCTCTTTGACAATACATAGTTTCTCTACTCTTTTCTCTAGAATTCCAGCTGTGACACTTTTGTCTGCTTGCTTCTTTTAACAAACACTGATTTAGCAAAATGCATTCAGGAAAGATAACGCACTGGAAACCTGAGAAGTAGAATACTGTACAAACCATTCATGAGGCCAGTTGTTTTACAGTGGTTAGATTCTTGAATGATGGGGATTAAGATTTGACCTATGCAAAAATGTTTACAAGCAGAACAAATAAAAAGCAGCAGAGAATTAAAATAACAAAACTGTAATTCTTTGGGATTTGGAAAAAGCAGATATTTGAAGCTTAAAATATTTTATAAACCAAATTAAGAGCTGATGAAAGTAGCTTTTCCCCAAAAGTGCAATAGTCTGTTGAAAGATAATGAGCAATGGTTAAATTGTAAATAAATATCAAATTTGATCACAGACATGTTAACTTGGAATGGACTCAAATATACAAAGACACGCACACATTTTCACATTTGAAAGGCCAGTTTAAGTGTCCAGTGATTTTTATTAAATCACACTGCAGGCAATACGTACATCCCCTAAGGTTTTCCACGTACCTCCTTCGGTGTTTATTAGAGAATAATTACCAGCTCCCTTTTACTGACTTACATTTGTAGCTTTGAAGAGACTTACACTTTCATATAGTACCAAAATGAAAACTGCAGCTGTGCCATCCAAAAGCAGTTGTTATAATTGCTTCAGGAACTTTGATCGATTTAAGACATGTAGCTCTGCTTTGAACTAATAAGAGTCGGCCTGAGCAGAAATATTAAAAGCCTGGTGCAGATATCCAGTAAAGCTAACAGGCAGAGAAACCGGCAAAAGCTCATAAAGAAAATCTTTCACTCCATGAAAATTAGATTAAAGAATGAATCTTTAAAATATTCACTAAAAACAGAAAAAGAAATATTAGATCCCTAATCCAACACAAGTGACTTGAAAACCATGTTGTACTATGTTCATAATCATCTGTTTTGACAAAAACATTTTGGCGGCTGTGTTTAATATGCACAGTGTATATTCAATCCCTTTTTGCAAGGTAAAAAAGAAACCCTTTGAATATATTTGCCCTACATATACAAGGAAACAGCAATTAGGGATAAAAACAAGGTAGGAATTGCTGTTAAAGTGAGATACACCAATCTGAAAATTATGAGCTTTGCTCATACTCAGTTCTACATTTTCTCCATATCAGTTTTGCTGCTTGCCTTTCAATTTTATAAACACCTATCACAAGAAGGTCAGCATGCATAACATCAGTTAATGATATATAAAGACTCTCAAGGCTCATTATAGACTGAGCTCTTTGCTCCACAATTGATTTGTTCCTTTGTTGTCCTAATAAATATAGGAAATTTCCCCTGTTTAGGTCTTCAAAGATTTTCCAATTTCGCTTTCCCAGGAGAACGACTTGGGCTCTTTTAATAAATATGCTCCATCTACGCACTAGCCTTGGAATGATTTAGCTGTGGGTTACTAGGAGATCATGTTTCTCAAGGCTCGCGAGGTCGCGTCCCAGCGCTGCGGGGATTGCACCGCAATTCCCGCCCTGGCTTCCAGCTGGCGTCGGGCTGGAATTTGAACCAGTGGCCTAGTTGCAGATATGACAGATGGATATTTGGCATCCCTGTTTTGCAATGAGTGTTCACTTGAATATTTTGGATGTGACAAAGCATATATCCCTTTTTCCCCTCCACCAGAAGCCTCTTTCTTCAATTACTGCGTGTTGGAACTTTTTTTCTTTTTTTCTTTCTTTTCTTCTTTTTTTAAATCCCTCTACAGCAAAATGAGCCCTGACAAGGTCACCCAGGACTGGGCTCTTCCATTTCTCTGTTCGTTTAGCTGGGGCCTAGAGACTTGCTCTATAATAAGCAGCCATCACTGCTTTTATCTGCTCCCTGAAGAGCTGAGATAGTGCCCCAGAACCTGTTAGTTATTCCAATGCTTTGAGGCATTCCAAGCAATACTGCTTCCTCGACTCCTCCTTTCCCTTCAGGAAAAAAGGGCATACTATCTGTATTATCCTCTCTGCCTTCCAAAACTAGACGAGTGCACGACTTAACAGTAGCTTCACTGCTTTTGCTGTTTGTTTTTCTGTCTTGCAAGCCAGTAACTTCAGAGATCTATATCCCACCCAACAACTTGTCTTTTGCATTTAGATGTTGCTTTATTTGCACATTCAACCCATCCCTTCTGGGCAGTGGATGATGCTAGACTGACTTCTGCAACTATGTTGACATGCTACGTGGATAATAATGCGAGAAGGCTCCACGTTGCTAAAACGGAACGATTTATCAAGAGAATTTGTCAAAGAGATGCTGCACTCCAGCCTGATTTCTTGGTGCTGACACCAAAGTCTTTCCTCTTGCATCCTTGCTTCTGTTTTGACAGTGCCATGGGCGTTGCTCCGCTGGTGTCTAAGTCGTCTTTCTCAATAATCTCATCACAACAAATTTCAACATGTGCTGTACAAACTACAAATAGAAAAATGATAGGCAGGAAAACTAACTGTAGGAGAGCAGCATTGGTCCAGCCAGGAGCAAATATTCTATGCTAACCATTCAGCATCCATTTTGAAACCAATTTTATAAATATACTATCTTTCTGTTGATTTGCAAGTATTGCAATAACTTTCCTGCTGTTACCCTCTACTCCACTCCCCAGATTAGTCAGTAGAAAGGAGGGACAGAATGTACCAGAGACAAACTATCATTTGAACTATGACTTGGAATAGCTAGTCAAAAAGACGTTATTCAGCCTCCAACTATTCCATTGCAAAAGATGCCTTTCAGTTGACTGTGCAATGTCAAATTGCCTCACTTGAATCACAGAGGAGAAATTATACATGACCTTTATCCTTATGCTCAGCCTTCTCCATCCTGGAGCTTTTTAATACAATTTAGCACAATTATTTAGAATGATTTCACAGCAATAGGAAGGCAACATTTTTTCTACAACCTTCTAAAAGGCATCTAAGATATAATTTCATTTCATGGACACTAATTTTGCTGAGCTCTCAAAATAAAACACAACTAAGAAACTTCCTCTGACAAATAGGATATAACTATGCAATTACAGAACATTTGTAAAAGGAAAGAAAGCTGAGTTTTCACATAAAATTACCTTTGGCATTTTGAGCATTTAATTGTACAAAGTTCTTCATTTAACATACAGAATTTTCTAGGTTTTTGGAACCATATTTTGTTGAAAGAAAATAATTTAATAACAAACAGTTTTAGGGCAGACATTACCAGATGCCACATACGAAGAAACTGCCAAATCAAAACCAGCTTTCACCCAAATAAGTGTTTCTTAACAATAAGTAGTCCTGCCTTACTGAATATCAGCTGTCCTCCTACACTAGTTGAGCTGTACAATGCTGAAGACTTGTTTTTACAGAAAGAAAATGGGCATTTTTTTTGCTGCATATAAACACGCGCACTAGAAAAAATACCTGTTTTCCTTTCTGAGTTGAAGAATGTTTTGCCCTCCCCCCTCCTTTTTTTTTTTAATAAAAATACAGCAAGACCTGAGGAAGAAATAAATGTCAGATGTGAGAAGAAAACTAGTAAGTTGAAAATAAATGGTTTAAGAAACCTTAGCCATATGTATAACTGTTTTTGCAGCTATAACAAGCCCATTAAGATAAATCAAAATTAATAATTACAGGCTACAATCAGGCAGGCATAACAAGTTTAGGAATACTTTACAGAATTCTTTTTTAATAAAATCTTCAATATTGACCTGTTACCTTTTCTACAGACACTACTGACAAAGCTTTTATTCTTACGATCTCAAATTTAAAGGTGTACAATTCAGAGCTCTCCTAAGCATGATCAGCATCCCACTATGCAGGGAAGATGGATGCTCTTCCAGAGAGGAAAGTGCAATTCTTGAAAGGTTTACAGTATGCATAAAAATAGAAATTCCTGACATATAGTAATAACTTCTGTAACCAGCCATTTTGAATGAGGATAAATGACTTCAAATAATTAATTAGCTGCATGGTGGAGAGTATTGATGGAAAAAACCCTCTGGACTATAAAAACATCCGTAAACTTCTGTTGAGTGTAATTTTCCTCTCTGGAAGTGGCCAGCACTCTGGATGCTCAACGTTAGAATAGAATTCAGCTCTAGACTGACAGATAACAATGATTCTTTCTTGAAAATAAAAGAAAAAAATGGATACAAACATTCGTGGGGACTCTGAAATTTTATAACACATTCCATGACTTCCAACAACATCAGCAGTTCTTCCCTACGTATATTTTGAAATAAAGTGGCGATTTAGAAAGAAAGGTCTTACAAAGGCCTGATCTGCAGTTTTGCTGACCTTGAGTCTGTAGCTTTGCGCTTGCAAGTGCCCAGCGCTATCACTTGCACATCTAGCAGGCGTCATAAAACAAACGGACACTTTGAAACTTGATTTAGCCCTTGTAAACTTCAGAGATTAAAATAAGTTTCACTAGTCATTTTGCAAACGTACCAAAAAGGCTTTTTAATCAAAAACAGTTAAAACAGCAATAGTAATTCAGTTTTGCATTATTAAAATTTCTGCGTGTAAGGTATCAGAAGACAGTTGTGCACCTTGAATGAACAAAGAGCACAGACACAAACATTGCAGCCCTCTACAGAAGACGACTTTGATTTCCAAGGATTACAAATTAAACACTGGCCTAGAGACTGATGCTGCCATATCTATGCAATTTAATACTGGAGAATTCTCCAAGACGAGCTTGACCGGAGTCAAGCTTCCTTCCAAGTATTGCAGAACAGACCCTTGAAAGGGAAAGACAACTCAGATTTTAATAAATTTGTCCATTCTTAATTATTAAACAAATAGTTTTTGTCCACATACTCAGCCTATTGACAGACCAAGAATTACACATTGTTTAACCATGCTCATTACACCAATTCTAGACTGCAGCTAATTCAAACTGCATCGCCGTAGGCTTATGAGCACTGGCCAGTTTAAAAAAAAAAAACAACACACTGTCTACAAGCATTTAAACTTGCTCGTTACACAAGTAAGGACGGACCTGCTGTGCAGCACCGCAGCTCTGACAAGTTAAGTGGACAAGTTCTCCATTAAGGCTACGCTCAGGCAAAACGCAAAAAGCTTTGCCGCGTGCACAACGTGCGGCTGCTCCCACTCGCCCAGGCTGGGGAGAGCGAGGAGGCGCAAGCAGCCGACCTGCACGTTCAGGAGCTGGTCACACACGCCTGGGACACGCTGGTACTGCCGCACAGGCTCAGAGCCACTGCCAGGCACGCGCGCAACAGCTCCGACGGGAAACGCTCCTGGTGAAAGCGGAGAATCTGGTCTACCTGCCGGGGGTCCACCAACTGCCGGGCCAACGAGGTCCGAAACGGCGCTGGGAGGTTTCATTTGCGTTTTAGTGCTTAAGAGCTCACTCAGGAGTCCCTGCAGGGCTGTTAATTTGAAGAGGGCTCTGGAAAACAGAGTTGGTTTGGAGAAGGCCTCTTCCAGGTGGACGGAGGGGGAAGAGACACCGGGACCCCGACAAGCGAGCTGCCGGTGGGACCATACGGGCCAGGAGAGGGGCTGGTTCCCAAAGGAGCCGACTGCACCTCCTGCCGCGGCAAAGCATCCCGCTTAGCTAGTGTGCTCTCAGCACGAGGGAAAACAATACGTTTTGGGGGGAGGGAGGAAAAAAACTGGGCCAAAGTCACACAAAGGATATTATTAAGCTTTCAAACACTGGATGAGTTACATTCATTGATAAACTTCAGCCAATATTGCCCCATTACTTGCAAGTTAGCACTATACTTTTTGCAAAGCCTCTTAGATTTGGTTCTCAATAGACAGCCAGTCAGAACGGCAATTAAAGCAAAACCTCGAACTGTGACGGTGGATCCACACAAGCAAAATGCTCTGATCCTCTGCGTTGAAAGGCCTCCCGACAACCCTTTTCGGCTGGGAGATAAAGGCAACAGTTTTGAACCCTTTGGCTTATCTGCCATCAGCCTTGAGACTTGGAGTTGATTTTTAATGATGCTCTATGCAATTGGCAGCACCAAAAGAGAAGCTGATTGACAAACTACCAGCAAGCTGTTTATACATTGCCAAAAAAAAAAAAAACAATCAGGGAAATCATAGCAGCATTTCAGATGTTTAAACTCCGCATACAAGCTGAACACAATCGCACGTTACCACTGCCGCGGAGGGGTGTTGCAAACAGCGCGACAATACAAGATGTGCTGCCCACAACGAGCCAGGCCTCCCTTCTGCCGCCGGGGTCACCTGCCGAAGCCGAGCCTCGGGGTACAGACCAAGGCACGGGAAATTCCCGTCAGCTGCCGCAGGCACACACTAACACGGATCTGTTTCTCATCGTAATCGCCCCACAAGGCATTGAGGTTCACTGGGATCAGAACTTAATGTTCACAGATGCCGTCATAAAAAAAAAAGAGAAAAATCAACATTTAAGCAAGTGTTCAGTTTTAAGTACATGCCTGTCTCGTTGAAATGACGACTCCTCAGTGTCTGTTGAAAGTTAAAATAGCGCTTACGTGCTTAAACCACAATTTAAGAACACAATCACCGTTCATTCCTATGGCCAACACGTTAGACTGCTATATATTTCTATATGATAGACAGCTGAACAAGTCAACTTAGAGTCTCTTCATATACTTCTCAGGAACGTTTACAATATTGAGGCCTTCGAAAGCTAGAGAGATGTGCAAACACATTCAAAAGTATATATTTTTTAAGTATACTCCAACTGTGCTGCTTTCAGCTTTTGTGAATACACACGGATGGGATGGAAGAGGATTGTTCCACTAACTTGAGGCATAAACCCAGTCACTGAGACAACAGTCAAATACCTGAAATGCTTTTTTTCCCCAAGGTGCATAACAGTTTACCTTTGCGTCAGCATCCTGCCAAACAGCATGGATAGCTTTTCTTTCCCCTCTTAAGCATAGCTACTTAACACCTGCACAAGTGCACCTAGGCTTCTCTGCACAGACCCTAGAACGACATGAATAGCCAAGTAGAAGGAATTTTGTTTTCCTCTTTGTGTAGAGATAAGAAAAGTGACCAAGAAAACCACCACCACCATAGAGAAAATGATTTTTTTCTTATATTTTCTAAATGAATAAACTGGTATGAAAGGCAGAGCAATGGCTCTAGGAGTGAAGTCCTATTTCTCCAACGAATATCTAGAACACTCCAGATATTTAAGGTTCTTCTACCACCTTCCCATCACAGCACCCAAATAACCTGAAATTCAGAATTTAATAAATCATGTAACACCCTTACAAAGAAAGCAAGCTTTCTGATTCCAAATTTATGACACAGGTGTAAATACTCGGGCCTAGATCATCAAAAACACCCTTTGAGGATCTTGGCTCAAACAAACCTACCTACAGAAAGCCTGTGGTAACAGGGGAATAACAACCAGAAGCCTCCCTAGTTCTAAGCAACTGTCTATCTAGACACTGGAGCAATATTTGTCTCATGCTTCTTAATACTTTTACCATGCAATATTCGGACAAGGACGCTACCCACCTTCCCCTGCAGTTCTCCTAGTTTTTGCTATTGGATGACAGACAACCTTTGGTCACTGGGATTTGGAACCAACTCATCAAAACTCAGTAAGAGTCTGCTTTCCAAAACCTTATATTTGATCTCTGTGTTTTATGATTTCAAGAAGAGCATGACTCAATATGGAAAAGAGAGAAGAATGTACCTATCAAAATAGCAATATCAGACAAAAGAAAACACATTATTTTCACTCCATTTCTTCCACTGTTTAATAGCTTGACTTTTGTATACTAGCATTCCACAGCTATAATATGAAGACAGCCACAGCATAATGTGTTTTCTTCTAAAAGGTCATCATTATATTAACAGTGTTTGATGCATTGTGACCACTGTGCACTTTTTTTTAAGAGATAAGAGTGTATCTAACATTTTTCTATAATTTATTGGCATTAAGGAAATTTTATTTTTTTCTTTCAGAAGAACATCTGCAAGTGATTGGCATAATTCATGCAACCTTTGCAGCTGCAACTTTCTCTAGTAGAGTAGAAAGCCATGTTTGTCAAGATGCCTGAGTGGGATTAAAAAAAGAAGAAGCAAAAACTTAAAAAATAACCCTCCCTAAAACTACAAAAAAAAGTTAATTATTGGAAGTAAATGTTTCGTGATCTGTGTATAGTACCCAGAGCTGAATAGATCGTTAGCTAAATACCCTGTCAGCATTCCACATGAGCATATGTTTTCCTCATAAATGAGTGCACAAGTTTGCTGCCAGTCTCAGTGACTTCACCAGAAGTATTTACATGCATCAGGCAACAAGTAGGACCAAGGAAAAGAGGCAATTTTCCCATGGTCTTAAGTTCATAACCACATGTATTCCCATAAACTGAAAACATTTAAGAGCAGTAAGAGTCAGAAAAAATGCTCCCTGCGCACTTCAATCCTCAATAGAAAACCACAGTATCTGGCAAAGGCTAAGAGGTACATCCAAAACTCACTATGCCATTTAGTATGGCTCTTTTTGCATTGTTCGTGCCCTCCTGTTGCAGTGCAATTTCTTGCAAAAAAAATTTTACATAAGAATCTCCAAA
Source organism: Apteryx mantelli (assembly GCF_036417845.1). Taxonomy (NCBI): domain Eukaryota; kingdom Metazoa; phylum Chordata; class Aves; order Apterygiformes; family Apterygidae; genus Apteryx; species Apteryx mantelli. The sequence goes on from NC_089987.1 coordinate 5,261,816, forward strand.
ATTATGTATGGAAGGCTAACCACTGAGCTGCACATCAGACCAGGAACGGCAGAACAAAATGCACTGTAGCTCTAAGACCTGGCCTGTGGGTTGAACGGGTCGGGGATGGCTCACTGCAGAGTTCGCCTGCAGGCGCTGCGGGTGGCAGAGCAAGAAGTTAATGGTATGGATGCGGGTGGTTCAGCGACAGCGGGCCTCCATGCCACCGAGCAGTCCCAGGCACGTTCAATTTATGACTATGGATGTAGCCAGAGCATTAATGAGCAATACAGGCGAGATTTTGTGAATTCCTGGCTCCCATCCGCACAATGTACACACTGTGCAGCATGAACACTGCCCATAAACTAGCTATCAGCCAGAGATCAATACACAGAGAAACCAGCTAAATAAAAGCAAGTCTGAGCCTCCTAAAAGTCTCTCCAGCATCAGGCTCCTGGCTTTGCAGCAATGGTCTGGTGCCCCCAGACCACCCTGCAGAGCACCCCAGCTCAAACCGCCCGGTGCATGGGGCAGGTCCCCATGCGTGTTCATCTTTCAAAAAATCTGTTGAATTATTTTAGCAATTGTCAACATTTTAAAGGTACTGTAAATGCCTGGAAAACAGGCTAATCTCCAATAATTTCCAGCAGTGATCTACCAAGGCTCTCACTAACACAGAACAGATGTAGCAGGATATTCCCTGCCTCAGAGGTCACATTACTTCTAGCAGCTACAATTATTTACCAGCTACAGGATGCCTTTGTACATGGTGCAAATAGGAGGCAATTTCGATAATAGCCCTCCCCTCTCCATTTCCCCCAGCCAGGCTGTTTTGAGAGAGGCCCTGCAACTCATTTAATTTTAGAGCAAAGGAAGCGCTGTTTGCGGAAACCCTTTGGTCAGATCTGTTTGTCTGCTTATTTCTGGGCCGTAGGAGGGGCAGCATTTGGAGCCGTCAGGCTCGGGAAGCAGGTGGCTGGCAGGGACCTGGGGTCCCCCACTGCACTGATTTCAAAGGACTGGAATCGACATCAAAGAAGTGTGGCTCGTGAAAGGTGTTCAGCACATGAAATGAGTTCAAAAACCTCCCAGAGGTAGAGTCTTCCTGCGCAGAGAAGCTGCAGTACTAAAGGAGCTCTATTAATTAAATATAGCTTAATAGCATCTGCTGGCAGATACTTAATAGTACCAGGGCTGTTCCCAGAACGCTCAAATCTGGCCACGAATGGAGAGGGGGTAAAAGGCAACAAATGCTGGAATTTGTTTCATAGGATAAAAAGAATTAAAAAACATTTTCATGTACATAGCACATAAGGCACACAATAAAAAAAGAGAAACTTTCCCTTGAGCTTTCAGTAATAGGAGCTGTTTGTGGCCCAGATAACACATTTCCACCAGAGGCTTTTCTCCTGGATCCTCACCCAGTCCTGTGTGGGAGAAGGGGGTCTTGGAGTGAATCTTTCTTTATATTGACCTCTTGAGATGCTGTCCTCTCTTCCTCATATCTGGCAATACCTTGCTCTGCTGTTTATTCACATCCACTTTTGCCACATCTTTTCACTATTGATTCTTTCTTTGCAGTTTCCCAATTAAGGTAGATTCAAAAGAAATTAGGGTAGCAAAAGCTACCAGCAGGGGAAGAAAATCCCACTGGGTAAGTCAGGAGGACTGTTCCCTACTTATCTATAGGTATGCAAAGGAAGATATTTCTTGGTTAAGACCTTGCTTTCTTTTTACCAAGATTCACTAAAATACAGTTTTTATATATGGAAACACAGCATAAGATGTAAGGGTTCATCAAGGCAGGGATTTGGATATGTTAGGGAGAGAACAGCATGATGGAAGGCACGGACCAGTGTAAAATCAAGAGAGCTGATACAAGGTGCTGTGTTTGGTGCTGAAAGGCACAATGTCTTCCTCACTGATCCCATTTTTCATAAGCATCATTATGTGTTAATGATGTTAGTTATTGGTGCTGATTATCAGTATTGATTAGACATTGCATTGAGTGTGATCCAAACTCACTTTTCAGTGACACGTCCTGCCTGTGGCTTCTGCATCATCTTGTGCAAATTTAACAGTAAGTAGTGAATTGGGTATTCCAACCACTAAGGATCCCAGTTCAAGGTACAGTTTGAGTGCTCTCTCCCCACGTTTAAAAAAAAAAAAGCACAACACACAAAAAAACCCACTACAAACCACACACAAAGTCATTAGTTAGCCCATATTAGAGGAAAACAGTGGTGAGACGCAAAGCCCCTGCTCCAGGCCAGCAGAGCCACACGAGGTGAGCGAGAGTCCAGGCTGTGGTCTGCTCGCAAGGGCAAGGCAGACGTTCAGGTACACGTGAAGCTCAAATGCAGCAGTATGTTTTCAAATCACAGAGCAGGGTTAAAGGAACTAAACACATTATATGTGAAATGAGTAAATAAATCCCAAGAAATGGAATTAAGATGAGCATTAATCAGAAGGGTGGTGAGCTCTGCACGTGCATGGACCAGTTCATGGGAGTCTTTCTAATTACCTTTCAAAGGCCACTTTATCCTATTAAGATTATCCTCAGGAGGCACAAGACTTGGAAAAAAATTAAAGAAAAACCTGACCACATTTATCATGTTTAGAAACAAACAGAAATTGATTTTTATTTATCTTATGAAGCAAAACCTCCATTATCTTTCTCTCCTGATAGTTAATCCTTTTTTTCCTGGCAATATAAATAATGAGAGACACACCAATTAAGCTGAGGGTAACCTTCCAAGCAATGATAGATAAATACCACGACACCAACTTTAGTAAGCAGTACATGTAATTTCTCTTGTGCACAAGTGTAGATGTAGATTACATGACAGTTTTAGACTCATTGCTATGACTAAGCAAGCTGTAAATTATGACAGGTCCACATGGATTACAGATGATATTAAGCAATGAAAAGCATTAGCTTTAATAAGGTGCTTTGTCTCTCTTAAATGCCACTCTTACTTTCTCTAAGAGCAGCCACTAAAATCGATGCACAGAGACCTCTGCATGCAACAAAGTCGTTAATTTTTGGAACTCCAGCCAAAAGAGCCGGAAAACTGGGGACAGAGGTGGGTGTCTGGGGTTCCTCCTCTGCAACGCACTGCACCAGCCACTGATTCAAGGTTTCTCCAAAAGGAAGCACCCCAAATCCCTCCGACTGAAAGGGAGCCTCACACAAAGAGGGCAGATAAATTCCCAATTACAGCTTATCATATTTTTCTCCCCAAAATAAATTTTTTTTGTAAGCAAAACTAAAAGTTTTACTTTTTTTTTTAAACACAAATTTTTGCCTTTTAAGCCAACTCTACCAGCATCTACCTTAAAGCTAGAGTCAAGGAATGCAATACCATACATATTACCAGATGTAGCAGGACTGCATGCACAGGAGAAACTAAAATACGAGACCGTGAAAGAGACTGCAAATTGAATCAAAATGCCGATTATACTTTTAATAACAAGGTAATAGCTCAATCCAAGTCTCAGCCAGCTCCCAATAAAGCCAATGAGAGCTGTCTCACTGAAATCAAAGGATGTATGATTAGGTCCTCACAGAATTATAGGCAATAATATATTCAGAATTATATAGAGTTTCAGGATGACATCTAAAAGCCTATTTTCCTTCTGGAATGCTGCAATGAAGCTACTGTAAAAAAAAAATCAATACATAATTCAGCATAGTAGAAAGATTATTACAAAGAGTTATTAATATATCACAAAGATTTTGGATAAAAAGAATGAAACTCCTCATTGGTATAAATCAGTATAGCATGATTTAAGCAAGCACACTAATACGGTCTCAGACTAGAAGAAAACTGTTCTGGGTTTTTAAATGGAATCCCTAAAGCATTAAAACCAATAACAGCATTATTTTGCAATGGGGGGGGGGCAGGGAGGGAAGGTGTTAAACCTTCAAGATAAATTTTGTACGTTGATATTAACCTAAAATGTAGTTTTTTGTGATATGTTCCAGGACAAGGCAAATAAGCGTTTCTTAACTTAGTTTGCCAATTTTACTCTCAGGCTTGCACTGTTATTGATAATATCCATCAAAATCCTTGGTCTTCTCGAGCAGCTGGCAGAAATTTCTAAGTGCTGACTCACACACCTAAACACCCTCCTGTCCACGCTAATCTCAAATTGGTTTTACTTTCCAGAGGTAAAACAGAACTGCATAAACTCAGCCAAAAATGGCGAGTCAAACTCAACATATCAGTCTTCAGCACCTTCTATAATTCCTGTAAAATTTTGAGATCCTACCACAGAAGTTTTCTGCCAGACCTTAGAAAGCTTCAGATCAAAACATACTCAACTGCATTTCTATCTCTTTTTTGGAAAAAAATAAAGACTTTTCCCCCTCCTACTCTGTTTCAGCTCCTGTTTTACTTCTAATTAGATCTTTTAACTACAAAAGGGGGGGGGGTACATAAAATAGTATATTTGCATCCATTAGTGAACATCAGTAGAAGTCAGACTTCTGACAGTCGAAGAACTATCAAACGCTATTTCTAGTTTCAGCATAGTAGAAAAGGAACTTTAAGTCCAGGTTAATTTATTAAGAGTAAAAAGGGATACTGCAATTCATACTGAATATTTGCCCTTTATGGATTATTTTTTTCATCCTGCTATTGCAATTAGAGAAGAATACATTGATTAATGTAAGATTAGAAGAGGAAATCTATTTAAAAAACCTTGGTGAACTGATATATTTGATAGAAGAAATCATTTTCTTAGATTTTAAAAAACGTGCCTTAACCTTTTGGGGCCATATTAACATAGTTCCTGACTACCCTACCTCACCACTCCACAGCAAAGGAAAAGAAACATGTCACCACATCTGGTGACCTACACATCTCCAGAACATACACATTATTCTTGGAAAGATAAAAACCCCACCTTGATTAACAAACATTAACTCCTTGTCATTATGCTGGATCACTGGTTCATAACAGCTTTCAGAGGAAGACTTTCCCATTGTTTTCCTATAGGAAATCTCTGAAGCAAGGACAGCTTAGGAAGTATGTGCTTATTAAATCCATTCATCTCAGGGAAAGCAGCCATTAGCACTTTGAGCTTAGATGTTATGCTTTGTTGTGAAAAACCACCAAGTGAAATGCCAACCATCCACATTTCTTATTGGCATGCAAGGTGGCAGGCCCAGGTAATACAGCTATATGAGCTCCTTTGTTTTTTAACATTGCTCTTAACATTGTAAGCCAATGGCAAATAAATCAGAGTATGGCTTTCTTAAGATCCATTAACAAACAAGGAGCAGATGATGTGCAAAGAGAGAGATGTTCAGGATCTTTCAAGGGCATCCACATTGCTTTTCTCATTTCATAGCAATGTCTAAGTTATTAATTTCTCTGTAAAATTTCTGTTGTCATTTATCATTAATAATGATCACTTTAGGGTACTCCAGAGAGGAAATGCAGTCTAGTGTTCTACTGAAATCAATTTACTGACACCATTAGAGTTGCACAAATAATTTAGTTTTGGTTCAGCTGCCAAACAGATGACGTTGAGCAAAGGGTTCCACCGGAATCAAATTTAGAAGAAAATCACTTTTCTTGCCAAAAACAAAGTTGCTTCATACAACAGAAAGCATTCCTTTTGATAGGCAAATAAAGGTTTGACTTCTAAAATGTGGGGAGGTGGAAGGGGAGAAGCAGCAGCAAAGTTTGAGAATTACAAAACTACAGGTGGAGAAGGAAACGCAGGAGATGTTCTCCATCCACTCAGTAGCTCCCCAGTGAGAATATTCTTAGGGCTCTGGAAGGCTTTAGGTCACCTGCTCTCCTCACCCAACACTGTGGGACCCTGCGCCAGCCTCCTGCTTCTTAGGACACTCTCCCACCCCCTCTTGTCGGAGTCATTTCACTTGTACCCAGTTAATCATTGTAAGGCAGAGGGGAGAGAAGAAAAAAAAGAAGGAAAAAAAAAAAGAAAGAAAAGCCAACCACAGAAATGCCCTTTAGCAGGTGGCTTGAAAAATCCAGAGAATGAGGCACTGTTTTTCTGCTTCCTGATGAAACTGTTGTTTACATATTTCTAAATAGGTTAAATTATACCCAGATATTCTGCTGCACTCTCTACAAGCAGGTTCCAGTTCCCACTCCCTGTACACTTATTGAAATAGCTATAAAAATACCTATTTTTAAAAGAATACTTCTATTTTTTTGTTTTTTTTTAAAGAAAAGCATGAGCATTCAGGTGAGTGGGGTCCAAAAGAACAATCTTCCTCACATGGAAACAGGCAAACCAAATGAGTCACTCCCTCATTTAATCCACATTTCATTATTCCATTTGAAAAGTGACAGTTTCAACAGAAGGAAGAGGCAACAGAAGGGCGAAGCGGGGCATATGTGCACAGCTCACACGCTTCACACTCCTGGGCATATGGCACATGTAGATACTAGTAAAAGCTCTGCTCTTGGGGAAAGCCTAGATGAGGAAACGCGACGCAGCACATAAGCTCTTGAAGACTGCCACAGACACATCACAGGAGTGCCCGGGTGTCTGCTCACTCTTCTCTTTTGGTCTAAACAGGTGCTTTATTTAACTGACCTTTCCAGGCACCACCTCCTTCTCTGGATAGAAATAAGGATTCATATCTCATCTTCAGTGTCCCCCACCGGTTCTCTCCACCACCGCTAAGCTGGCAATACCCCAAGAAACTCGTACAGGCTTCTCTGCACAGGGCAGGCTGAAGGCAGGGGTTGCCACCGCGTCTTCCAGCTCCCCAGCTCCGAGGGAAAGACCGTGCACATTTGAGACTAGTGTAACCAATACGCTAGACACAGCACACTTCTTCCCCTTACTTGGAGGCACTATTTCCAATATCCTTCCGTTAAAGCTGGTCTTGATTCTTGCTTAACGGTTATTTATATCTTATTAAAATCTGTCAGTCCTCGCAGGGGCAGTGGCAGCAGCTCTGGCAAGCGGCGCTGTCCCCAGGCAGCCGCCGTGGCCGCCCTGCGCCCGTCACCCTCCTCGCCCCAGCCTGGCTCTGCCACCCCGACGTGGGTGGCGGGGTGCACCACCCACCCTCCCCGCCTCTTCCGAGAGCTCACCCCTACATCCAGGGCTTCGGTATGCTCAAGGACATCATTAAGAGATTTACATAAAAAGCAACCAGCAGGTCTAGATTTGTTTGCTCAGCTCCCCAAAGCCAGTCCAACTTACAGCCAGAAGAGCAAGTTCTGGCACGCGAGCTCACGCATGAAAGAACAAACTTTACCTGAAGCAGGACCCATGTGTGGAAACTGGACCTTGCACTGTAGGCATGGTCCTGAGCACAGCTACTCAGGATCACCTGCTTCAGCATGGAAAACACTCAGCAGGAAGCTTGTGCATGCCTTCTCCTTTGCCAAATAACCAAATAGGTAACGGTCACCTTACAATTCTGTCAACGCCAAGCCTCTCTTAAAGGACAAACATTTTACATAAGCAAAACTTCTCCTGAAGCTAATAGGATTTAAGCATGTGGTTACACCAAAGTGGAGCTGAACTTCTAGATAGAGGATGGACAGAATTAAGTTCCTGCTTAAACACCTTGGTAAATCAGGATCTAAAGCATAGCTATGGTGCCAGAAAGGGTTAAGCCACATGGGTCCAGCACTTGCTCACCGTACAAGTAATTTCATTTCAATTAATTGGCAGTGCTAACTGTAGTTAGTATCATATAATTCTGGGAAATGATGCTGACATATGAAAACAGTAGTAAGTAGTCAATGACTACTATTTCCAGAGGCAATAAGATTAATAAATTTATTATGCAAGTGTTAAAGCTTCTATATTTCAGCTTCCCCTATCTTTAGCGGAGAAGCTATTAAAAGACAGAATGTCTCAAAGAATAAAAGTAAAGTGCCAGAAGTAATAATCTAATTTTTATTAAAGTTTCTTATTTTGATTTATAATCGCCAGAAACTCCTGTTCTATTGTGCCAAAAAACATCCACTTACCTGCATAACATCTCTCAGACATTTCTCATAAGAAAGGCCAAATCTTACAGAACTTTTGAACATTTCACCTTCTTGTTCGTCAGAAGAGGGAACTAATCAGCTCCATTATTAAAGACGGCTTTAGATAACTTCCTGTGACACAATTTTTTTTTTTCCCCCTCCAAGAATTCAAACGAAGCAAGCTTTGGTCACATATCACGCTGTACAGCTCCCAAAATACTGTTTTGTAGAAAAATATTGTAAAAATGGTTGTTTCTTATTTTCTTCCATGGTAACATTTAAGTTGTTCCTCTACAGATGCAAGCTAAGCTGAATATTAGTTTTGCCTAGAAAAGCTAAGATTAAAAAACAACAACAGAAAAAAAAGACCATCAACAACACAACCAAACCTGGACTCTCAGGCAACTGAGCTCACCGGCTATCTTTGCAGCCACCACAAGCACCCAAGGATTGTAGTCAGGGAACTCCCTAATAGCTGCCTCCCCGCGCTCTATACCATTTATTTGCATTGGACATCATGTTTGAGCACAAAGTCACACAAAGGAACCAAGGAAACCCCCTTCCGCCTCGTTCAGGACTGCCTGGGCTTCTGGCATGAGGACACTGTGGTAGACAGGGACATGGCTGAGCACCAGTTCCTCTCCTTCCCCAGGCCGGATGACGCACCATGAGCATTCACCCGCCCTTCCTCAACAAGGAGATGGCAGAGGGACCCTCTCCCCAAAAGCTGAGCGCCCATCCTGGGAATCGAGCCATCCCCAGAGCTGCACAGACATACCACCCCGTGCACGCAACGGCTCTGCAGGACAACTCCTAACCTTAAGCAGGTCTGCAAGCCCTTAGCCTCATTTCCCACCTCTCAGGCACAGCAAGAGTTGGAGCCTTGAAATGTTCCACTCTAGGAAATTAATACACGTTCTTGTTTGTTCTTTCTCTTCCCCGCCTTCCCCAGTATATCTGGCACATTGCATTGTGCGCCACAGAAACAGGTGCACCTTACTAACAGTAGTTATCCATAATATAACATTGTAAAGCATAAAATAAGGAATTTAATTAAAGGATAGATTTGGGCAGTTAACATTTCACCTGTCAAAAACAGTAAAATGAAAGTAACATAGGCAATAAGAAAACAGGAGTATGCTAGATCATGCAAGAGCAACTTCTAACCTTAGCACTCAAACATCTTCAAATTTGATTTTTATTATTGGACATAAAAAAAAGCAAAACAACTCATTGAAAGCATTATGTCTACAGCTTCAATTTAGTTTCACAAAAAGCAGCTAAAATGGATTGAACTATGCTTTGAATGACATGGAAGAAAATTGAAGCCCTGTATTGCATTCTTAACCACCTTTCTACAATGACAGAACTTTGTTTTTATTCATCCTGTAATATACTATTGCCATGTCACAACTTATGGGCTATTTTAGCCAGAAAGAACCCAAAGTGCATTCATATTTGTGACTCTGGCGCTGTATACAGCTAGTCAAAGCTGACGTTTTTCTAAAGAGGCCAAGGCTAAGTTGCCAGCTTCACGTTCCGACAGTGCCACTGGGCTGACATCTCCGTGTGGCTCCTGTATAAACCAGCCTAGTCTAAAGAGCAGCATCCAGGTTGCCATAGGCATGATCTTTTAAGGCCTTCCCTGCGCTCTTCCTTGGTTGGTTTATTTGCTTTTAAAGAAGTTCCAGATTTTTATTAAAAAATAATGGCTTTCAGTCAGGCTTTCTGAAGTCATTTTTTTCTTTCAGCAGATCCTACCAGAGTTGACATTTTCTTCAGGGATTTAAAATAGTTGCACAAACATTTTAGTTAATATTTGCATCACGTGACATGCGCTTACTCCAACAGCTACAGCTGCACTTGTCTGCCCCATAAGCGGCAGTAGGTAAAAGGCATACAGATATTCAAAAATCATTCCACGATGACGAGGGCTTTCAGAACCAATCCATGAAAATTACCTCCTCTTTCTCTTCTCTAGAGGAGAAGTTCAGGTGGATGAGCTGAACTGAGACAAGGGACAAAATCAGAACACTTGCCTGCAGCTAATACAAAGCACTCAATTTAATAAATTTCAAAAAGACTTCATGAATTTATTGCCTATGTTACTTACTACCAAAGAAAGATATAGATCACGTGCCACAAAAAAGCTACATAGAGGGAAACGCATATGTTAATGCGGACAACAGCCGATACAGATTGTCCTGCCTAGAAACGGCTGCTTTAAATAAGCAAAGGGAAAGAAAAACTGAGCTGAGCTGAAACATAACTTTTTTAATGTGATTATGGTCATAATTTGATTTGGATTAACAGAGAGAAATCTTTAAAAGTTAAATGATTGTGAGTTACATCTACAATTATTTTCAAGAACACTTGCATGCTTTAAGATATCATTAACTTAAATGAGATCCTCTGTTTAAAGAAAGATTTAACCTCTCATACTTCCACTAATTCACACTAAATGTCCATATTGCACTTTGAAACAAAATGGAAAAGGTTAGCTATCCCTGATTCCTTCAAATGGTGCCACTTTAAGATCCTCAAATTAAAAGATCTGTCAGAAATATGGCCTGTGAAAATATAAAACTCCATACTGCAGAAGGGTAAGAAGGTCTCAGGATGAAGCAGGTCACGTGTCTCCACCTGCTCACGAGACACCAAGAGCAGCCTCCCACCCGACAAGAACAGGCTACTGCCCAAGAGGCAACAGCACAACGCCAGCTCCAAAGCAGGGCCAGAAGACGTATGTCCCTGCCTCTCATTTCCTCAATAACCCTTTTAAATCTCGTTAACCACGAGCAATTTGTGTCAGACCATCTGCTTGCTGAGTTTGTCCCACTCTAAGTTATATATATTTTCCTAAAGGACAAAGATTTCTGGCCTAACGTGTTCATGTACCCACAGGGAACGAGGCTGCCTCTTGGCCTATGTCGTCAATCAGTTTGGGCATAATAACTTAATCTGATTTTTGATTTGGAAGTGCCAACTAGAAATGAACAGAAGAGTCTTCCATTAAAGCACCTGGGGACATTATAACAGAGGGTTTTCATTGCACTGAGCAGCTGATGCATCCCGCTAATGCCAAGCAGTTGGTCATTGATTTAGACTATTAGAGCAACAGCTGGCACGCTTCAACCAACCAAAGCCTCAACATATTTCAAAAAAGTATTATATCTATAACTCATGATGGTTCCTGGAAAGCCTCCAGGAACCAATCTAATCTCAAACCAAGTAATCTGCTACTCTTCCATCTTACATTCAGAACCACACAGTTAACAGCATGCACTGTCCCAGTTAAAGATCGCTCTTTTTTACCGTGATTGCATGGCTTTTCTCAACAAAATAGACAAGAAACTTTCTGGTTTTAGGTTTTGATTTTCTCAGCCTTGGAATGATTATACAAACCTGTTAATGACATAAGTAGATTTCACTGTTACATATGGCTTTCCCTCCACTGCTTTACAAGAGCTGTCTTTGGGCAGGGGGGATTTGTGACTACATCCCTTTGAGATTTTGACTTAAACCTGAAGCTGCTTTTCAAAGACTAATTCTTTCATATTGTCATATTGTTCAGTTAAGGCTACCTCATTTTTTTTTAAAAAAAAGTCATTTAAGTTTAATGTATACACAAACTCATTTCCCCTCAAGTCTTTATAATAAGCTGACATGCACTGCTTGGAAAGCAAACTTGTCCAACCACCTGGCACTCAACAACCATCATTCCATTTTGTTTTGCTTTAATCATGTGTGAAAGCAGTTTAACATACAATATGATATTCTGTTATATCTATTCAGAGATGCATCTGAGGTATTCTACATTACTTACAGTCACAATATGTATTAGCAATACATACACAGATAAATATCTTTCCCTCTCTAAATCTTGTCTTAGTCATGCATCCAATGGTCAGAACTCAAGCTCTGATATCCAAGTTTTAAGCGTGGGTATGTGCACATTAAGATATATTTTGGAGTTCAAAAATCATTCAACTATCCAGGTGGATAGGCTGACAGACTTATTTCTGCAGAACCTGATACGGCATGCTCAGCATAGGAACCAAGCCATATTTTTCAACATTTTCTAAATAAGTAAACTCTTCAACATACTGAGCCATTTATGGGAAAGAAAAGTAATTTTAAGATAGGTTCTTGTAAAATTCAAAATCTGTTAAAAACATCTTTATTTTGAATAACCACAACTATGTTTCAATGGGGATGCACTACAGATACATGCACGCCAGTTAACTGAAAATTCCATAATTATCTAGCTATTTTACACAAGTCTAGACAGTTTTCTCTGCATTAAATTAAACCAAAAATCATACTTCACTTGAACATGCCCTTTTGCAAGCTACAGCTATCACCTTTAGCTCTAATTACCTAAAACCTGCAATATTCAGCACAAAGAATCAACGCTGAGGTATAATCCTTGTGTTAAAATAGCATCTGGTGCATTCCGGTGTATTGAATTACACTGCCCATTGGCTCTACACAACCTGCAGGAAAGGTGGAGTTGGCGGAGATGAATTAAGTGCCCGATAACTACATGCATCATTCAGAGTAAATAGTCAAGCGTAACAGCAGTAATATCAATAGCATGAAACATTCACAGTAAGAGGCCATCTGTACAATCAAGCGGCATGGTAATCAGTGGGAAGAGTAGGTTTGATAAATCACAAATCTCGCATGGCTCTCATCTATTTATCCGAGAATCAGTAGGAAGTGCTTGATGAGGAGTGTGATCAGCGCTATGATGTATGTACACACATGATGCTGCAATAGCAGGAATGGTCTCCGCTGATCTTCACTTCTACAGGCATTACACAGTTCAAACAAATGCAATCTTGCTGAAAGCTACAGCTTTGCTGAACAACAACAAAGCTACCTGCACGCATTAATGATAAGCGGACTAATATATTTCCCATCATATGGGTAAACAAAGATTTTCAGTGTGGTTGAATAGAAAAGCCTGTTAAAATCCACAAAATGAAAATGTACTCAGATACGAACAGACAAAGCCCTGATCTTGAAGCAGCCCAGGCTCTGAAACATGCAATCTATCACGTAAGAGACAGAAGAGGTCAGCCATTAATTAACATCCAAATTAAAGCTTTTCAAGTAAGGGTCAAAACTGCTTTTGTTTTGACATTTAAATCACTGGCAATGTATTCTCCATTTTAGTATGCGCAACACGTCACCCAATGCCTTTATGTTAATTGCCTCAATTTTTCAAGTGTACTATTTGATTTACTGTCAATTAAAAATACCCAAAAAGCCAAGACTCATGTATGTTAAGTATAAACATGATTAATGTAACACAGTTACATTTCCACATTTGATGGGCCTGATTAGGAACTTTCTATCAGTCTGGCAGGCCAGAGCATCATCGCTACCAGTGACCTGTCAGCCTAGGCAAAGGCAAGCTCGCTTGAAGGCGAAGTGTTCGATGGCCCCAAATGTTTCCAAAAGGCATAAAACCCATAATTAAATGTTGTCACTTATCACCTTATCAACAGCATAACAATCTTGCCTATGTGATCTTGTCTATCCTAAGCATGAACTAAAAACTGTACAAGGGGGGAAAAAAAGATCTAGTCACGGCATTGCCTGTTAAAGGAGTATTTATCAGGACAGAGTTTCTAGTACTTTCGGACAGATTAGAGCTCCATGAATCCTCCCCCACTATATCAAGGGAGCATCTTGCTTTAATAAAATTGCACCAAGGAAAAGGGATTGGGCAGACCACAAGTAGGAGCACCATGCCCCTTTGAGCAGGGTCACAACCGAGACCTTACACTTGATCTCTGCTGTTCCAGCCTCTGGCATTTTAGAAATGGCCACAAATTAGCAATCTGGAAACGTGACGTCTGGATTACCTACAGACAATTGGCTGAACACGCAGCATTAGCTGTACAGAGTTTGGAACTAAGCTGGAACGCAAGCCCTGCTTTGTGGGAGATGGAGGGGCGCTCGTGACAGTGGACAAGAGCGTCACTGTACAGATTAGCAGCATGCAAGCCTTATAAAAACCATCTGTTGCAATTAAATATAAATAATGGCACTTCAGCATTACATTAGCTGTTTTCTCCAAGATTTTTAAGTAATATAATTATTAGGAAAATTCTCTAGTATCATGAAAATGAGAATTTGGTCAAGCAAAAAAAATTTTTTTTTTAATTATAATTTTGAGACTACCCTTCAAAAATTATTGTATGAATTAGTCACTTTTGTCAAAGTTCTGACTAGCTGAAGAGGTTTTTTGGTTTTGGGTTTTTTTTTTTTTTTTGGGGGGGGGGGGGTGGATCTTAATCTCCATTATGCCAGGGACTCTGAAATACAATTATTCCCTTGAATTTGGGCTGCAAAAACGGTTAGAAGCAATATTTTATGAGAAGTCACAAAAAGCTGTTTTTCTGATAGGAAAAAATAGAAACAAAATGGAGAGGCAGGAATGGAAGACACAAAGGATAAGAAGGGAAAGGAGTTGGGGTCTAATCACAAAAGAGTCCACAAGAAAATGTACTGAATACAAAACCAGGAAAATAAAGTGGTCCAAGTAAGGCTGGAGGTTACTGTTAAGCAAGATGCAATGAAAAATCAATAAAAAGCAGTTCAATCTGAGCATATGAGATAAAAGCTAAGAAATAGCAACAGGATCCCAGTGAAACTAATGGGAAGAAGGGTATGCAACATTCAGAAACAGCTTACGGTCTTGTATTCTTTATCCTACCTCCCAGAAGAGGCAAATAGTGCTACAACCGGCTTTGGGAGAAGCTTACGTTTCTAAACATAGAAACCCTATGTTCTACTTCAAAAGATAAGGCAAACTAACACAACATATCTTACACAGCTTCTCAGTTCTTACATATCTCCCCCTCTTCTCTTTCAGGGTGTAAAAGGTACTAGGAATAGTTTCTGTAGCTCCTAAACTTGTACTACAGCTGTCTACTCTCATATCTCTAAAGACTTCTCAACCTATGAAGACTTAAAAAATAAATAAAAAACCCACACCTTTAAATGTCAGGAGAATTTGGAAATTCTGTGCCTTCTTAAAGGCATTTCTAAGAAAATTCAGGGCACCACTCCTCAGGCTGCCAAGTCCTGTTTCAGGCCACCTAGTACTAGGTCCAATTTCTGCAGAAAAATTTGTCTTGGCAGACTTTGTTCCAGAAAAGCTTTCCTGTTTTTCCTCCTAGAGCTGGCATAATGCATTTCTTCTATCAAAAAAAAAAATATATAGCCATGCATTCACATCTGATCTAGATCAAATGTGTATTACCAGATAACAGAAAAGAAAACAGATGCAATACTGATGAACACGGAGGTATGGCATCAGAAAATGCTTACTGAGAAGAATAGCACAAAATACTACACCTTTCCTCCTTCCTCCCCCCTTAAACTGAGAAATGGAAATCCTTTGTGAAAATATTTCTATTGCAGGTAGTTGTTCTACAAACAAAGTTTGTGATTTTTGGTTTTTTAAAAAAAATCAAAATTAAACACTTTTTTCCATTTACAGGCAGTTTTGTTTTCATACATTTTAAAGTAGCTCAAATCAGGCATTTAACAAGACCTTTTTCCAGTTTCCAATTCATTGAAATGTTTTGGTATTTTTCTTGAAGGTTTTCAAAAAAATCCTATTTTTACTTTCAGAACTGTCAAACAAACAAAAAACCAGAAATCCATCCAGAGCAAGTTACCCACACTAGTCTAATTGGAGCAGTCTCCTGTAATTTATCCACCATGTTTCTAAGATTTTCAGCGATTCTTATTCTTACCCTTCATTTTATCCCAACATATTTTTTCCCCTCAATTTATCAGCTACTGTAAAAGTCTGGATTGAATTCACTTACATTATCTCTACTATGATCCTTTGTCTTCTTTCCCAGCTGTACTTATCTCATTACTACAAGTTGCTCTCCCCCATTACATTTTATATTTGGTTCATCTTGTGTATATTCTTATGCAAAATACATACTATTTTCCTTGTCTTCTAGGAGGTTTCTTAGTATTTTAAGAGCTGCAGTGGTTTTCCTGCATTCTGTAATCTGGTTTCTTTTTACATTACGTCAAAATTGTTTAAAGGTCTTCTGAATATGTGAAATAACTTTTTCCTTCACTCCAGTGAAAGAACAGAGAAGAGAATTCTGTACCCTCAGTCTGAGCTCCTCTCCCTCTTCCCACCAGTGAATGTAAAATATAATTAACACAGGCACATTTAAGAGTCATAAATACATAAGAAAAAACTATAACCTGTATTTAATTACTAGGGAGATACTGTCAATGAAGTTTACAGTAGGCCCTTGCCTAAATTGAAAGATAAAAAAGGCTGTTTTCCAACACTTCAGAAGAAAATTAAGGAGCTCCTTGGCTTATTGAGGACTACAAAAGCAATCACCACTATAGACCTGCTTTGCATATTCGCTCTATTAATTTAGAGAGCCACAGTAAACCTCACATTGCAATACAACTGCTAAATTACACTGCTCTTGGGTAATGGGTATAAAAAGATGCAACAGCATGCAAAGTGTATTCAAACAGACAATTAAAAATATCAATTCTGTTGACAGCTAGAATGAAGAAGCTATGCAGAGGTTTAATACTGCCGCATGAAGGACATACTATTTAGGAGTGATTGAATTAAATCATGCAATGACAGTCTGCCTTTGTTGAACATTACATATTAGGCCAATTTAGTGCCTGCTTATTAAAATAATTTAATTCCCAAGATGGTTTTAAGATGTTTCCAAATCTCCTCCTGTTCTTTCCTCCTCCTCATATTAATGATAGCATCTTAATTATTGGGCTAGCTTCACACCAGTGCAATTTGCTGGGTCGCCACACAGCAGCCCAGGCAACTCTGGCTTAACCAGCTTGTCCTTTCCATCGTTCAGCAGAACAAGCGCAAATCAGCAGAAGATCTGGCTAGACACACCACAGCATCAATGTATTCAGAGGAAGTCAAAGAGAAGACAAAGGTTATTTTTGAATAAACTTGTGAATATTGCTTTTCTTTGCATAGATTTAATTTAAGCACACAGTGTTGGAGACCTATTACACTTTGTGTTCTGTGAATTCCTACTTTTAACAATATGTATTTAAATTCATGTATGAATTTAAATTCATTCAAGTCATGGTCATCAACTCTCTAAATAAAGAAAAAGATACTTCAAAAAAATCAAAATTGCCTAAAGAAATTAGAAGTTTGAGTTCTGTCTTCCAAGCTGAATAATGAACTTACATCCCAGTCAGTAGCAGTTACTTACAATTTAAGTTTCCTCTGAAGATGCAACTCTGGCTCCTAAATAACCCATCTAAATGCTTGGGGGTGAGGGGGGAAGTGATCCTAGGAGTTTATTTTAGCACCTGTTAAAGGCTAAAGGACTTTAATCTCAGATAATCATTCCAACAGATTCAGACAAATAATTATATTTCACTTTGAAAGTTTAATGCTATTTTAAAACCAGCGTGCACATATATTAGACCTTCATCCAAACATGCATAACAGAGCAACTATATCAGTATGTAATAATAGTATCTTAAGGAGGTAACCGAGATGGAAAATGTATGCAACTAATGAATTACATTCTTTTGTATTTCCTGGTTTCACCAGACCATTACTCTACACTGCATTATCAGATCAACTACTTTACTAGATACCAGCACTAGCATCTCATGTCACATATCTAGCGCCATTCCCAGTCCAACAGCAAGCAACCAAGCCTAAACAAAGGAACTATTAGTAATATGAATATGTATGTATAGTAATATGTATGCTGTTGCATTTGGAGATTATGGGAATAGCATCATTAACTACCTTTTAAAAAAATTCTTTAAAATTATTGACCATTGGATAAGGTACTATATTGGGTTGGCAGTCCTGAAATCCCAAACCCATGGAACTGAATAAGCAATTGTAACACTTGCTCACTGATCTAATTTGAATGAACTAACACCAGGATTGAAGAGAGTCAAGTCTCCAAAATTCCACCTTTTAGTTTAATGCTTTGGGCATACAGCTTACATTGTTAGGCCACACCTGGCCATTGGAAAACTACGGAGTATTCCATTTGTACACCACAGGTAGTAACAATTTTTTGTCACTGATGATCAGACTTGATCCAAACTCCTCTGAATTTTAGGGAAAGACTTGGACCTGCATAGACTTAGAGTCAAGCTTCTAGAATATATTTAAACTTGAGTTGTAGGGACAAATTAACAGAGAAATGTTGATACTCAAGCACTGATTTCCAAGAGAATAAGAAGGAATTAAAATTTCAGAGGAAAGTTACTTTTAAAGAGTGGATGATTCTGAGTTTTCACAATATTCATATTGTCCTGAATATTTATACATAGTATTTTGCCATTTCTAATACATGGAACAGATCAAAGTCTGTATAAATATAGGATTACGGCAGAGGAACCCAGACAGAATCATGACCATATTCAGCACTCTATGTACTTAAAAAGAGAACCTTTCTGATAAATGGCGGGAGTGATATGAACACATGAGCAATAGTTCATTCTGTTTTTGCAGAATAATATATGAAAATAACATACAGTTCAGAACTGGCTGGTCTTCTGTGAATTCAGATGGTTGTTCAACATAAAAAACCTTTTGCTGGAATCCAGGGATGCATTCTAAATCTTCTGCAAATGCAAGCAGCAGAACCTGAGGAAACAAAGAAAATGGACTTTTAACATCCACTCATTCAATCATGTGGGCTTCTGGGAACGATACTGGCTTTGGGCTCAGCGCTCATTAACAAAACATCATGCTACATGTTCATAAAAGAAAATATCCATCACTTCAACACTTCCCCTTCAAATCTTGCTCACCATAGTTTTTATGTAGCAGTTTCACTTTTGATACAGGCAAGCCAATACAGAGGTCACAAATAGTAACTCTGAGGGTTAAGTTCTCAGTTCACATGTGATCTGCTTACGTTTAATAAAAACATAGGGCATAACACTGCTCCTAAAAACACAGGTGAATCCATCTAAGCTTAAACATGTGCCTGCCCTCAAAATTATGCATAAAACTCGAGTACTGATTATGAAAGCCTGACATGCATTTAAATGGTCACACGCATGCAGCAGTGACAGACGTGCATTTTCCACGCACGCTTTCTGTGTGCATGGGTGCGTCTTTAAAGCACACGCCGTCCTGACTCACGGGGTTACTGAACGAATATGCACAAACGTGCAATCACGGCAGCACGAAAATGCCTTCCATCTCGAGATTCAGCCAACAACGCAAGAAGAGTTATGTAACCAGCCCACACCACTAAAACAGCCCAAACAAGATATGCTGAATTACTCTGTCAAGCTGAGATTTAACTACAAACATAACTCTTCCCCTAAAGGATTAGTACAGCAAGTAAGAGGCAAATCATGTTCGGATATCCCGGCTCCTGGCATCCAAGAGTTGAAACTCTTGCCTTACGGAGCTATAAATAAAAAGCCTGCTTTGGACGTCGGCTGTGTCAGTACTTTCCGAGAAGGAGATGTGTCTGCTTCATCCGATTTCTGACGGTATGAGTTGACTTTGAGATCTGGGCAATCTAAATAGGCCACGAGTTGACTTGTGAAAGTCTGGCGCAGAAGCCTCACATAATAAGGATGCAGCAGACAGACAGGGACCTCTGCTCTTGGCAAAATAATTACAGGACACAGGCTTGGCCTCGCCGCGAAACAGGACGTTTTATTCTGGTTGTGCAGTTCCAGACACTTTCTTCTTTTCAAGATGTTAGACAAGATGTCAAATCTGTCACCACACTGAGAGTTTTTAATTATCTTTTAGAAGCACAATCCTTCTTGTAATTTATTTTTCTCAAAGAAACTTCTCCTATTGAACCAGATATCTATCTCGTTAAAACAATTTCTGTTGAGGTTCTTCACTTTAGGAAAAAAAAAAATCTTGAAAAGTAATCTTGGAGAAAAAAAAGGCCAAGCAGAGATTTGCGTTGAAGGTAAAGACTGTTGTTCAAAGCAAAATACACTCTGGATTTAACCACCATGTAGATTTCCTATTTTTGGATATAATTAAAGGGTTAGCTGCCTTAAGAAATAAAGCAACTAAATACATGGAAAATAACGCTTAAAGTGTCATACTTGTAGAATTCAGATTATACATATATTTTAAGTGGATCTGTGAAATATTTATACTGAGTAACGAGAAGATGATCATTCGCCCACCACTTAAGGAAAAAAAACGCATTATTGAAAGAATATGACAATTACGCAGCAAACATCATTTGCTCATGTAAACCTGAAGGGCTGGGAGTCTGCGGAAAGCAAGCCAAGGAATGCTAAAGATGCCCTCTCCCCTCACAAGCAGAATCAAAGTCTCCCATCACCTACTGCTTTCCAGCCACACAGAGTGAAGAATCATTTTTAATATCCTGACAACTTGTCTTTCTGAATTCTATTACTGGTAGCTATAGAGAAGTGTCACTAGTTCAGATAGCTGCCATGCAAGTTCGGTCACTGGGCTAGAGCTACGCTCCCAAAGAGGTATTAAGCCAGTGAAACACTTTATTTTTATTTATTTATTAAGTTAATAAAACAGCGCACACATGCTGGTGACCTTGAGCAACCTCAACATTTGCACTGAAAGCAGCTCACACAGAACATGGATCGGAAAGCAGAAGAGGACAACAGTTTCATGCCACAGCACAGGGGAAATTAAAAAAGTCCTGATGTTAAAGTACATCTCATCTCAAAACCAGGGCTCCTCTACCTGCTCCTCTCTGCTGTCAACAGAAAGCTGGTCTCTAAAATAACCTTCCACAGAATTACAAAATCTTTGTGTCCCTTACGACTCCTCCAGACCCAGTGCCCGAAGCAACTCCATTCGGACTGGCCACATCCTCACTGTGGACATGATTTTCTCACCCCGCTTTTACTGTAAACACTCTCTTACGTATCAGCCCTATTTGTATTGGACCTGTTTTCTACTATCGTAAACATACAAGCTGCAGAACATTAATTGGGTCTTGCACTGTTCTCATGGTGCGAAAGACTCTTCCAACAGAGATGTAAATGGTGCAGATACTTGTGAAAACCATCTGCCCAGGTAGGAATTTTACACACACAAAATGCACACAAATCTCATTTCATCGTGCATCGTATTCTGTAAGACCACATTCTACCTTTAACTTCATGAGAGTAATTTTAAATGCAAAGAAATCAACCTAAAACCCCACTAAAGAAGAGTCAAAATAGCTATGACACACAGTTTTAATGAATAAGACTGATAATTCTGAAAGCTCAAAAATCATGAATCTCTTCCTGAGCAATGAGATTTTCTTTTCCTAAAGCGTTAGTTGGGGGGAACTTATTATTATTCTTTTGACTCATTTATTTGGAAGTATATATAAGAATTTATGCTTCCGAGCTTTTCTTTGAAAACATGAGGACTAGAAATTTGCTTTTTGCATATGAAAACTTGAGATTTTCATATAAAATACTGTGATCTTAAGAGCTGAAAACTGAGAAGAGAAAGCAATCAGAATAATGAGAACTTCCAAGACTGAATTAAATTGCACATGACAAAGTATTTTTATCATGCAGATTGAGAACTCTGAATCTTAAAGTCTTTTCTATCTTCAGGTGCTGCAAAACTAGATCCAGAGAATGGCTAGGGAGGGAGCCAATATAAAAGAAAAAAACATAAGCAATAAAGCAGCACAGTCGCGCTGACTTGCAGGGAAGTGATGAAATCCTACCTTCACTGAAGTCAATAAGAACTTTTTATTGATTTCAGGATTTTGCTCAATATTTAAATCAAGGAGTTATTTAAAAGAAATTAACAGAGGGATGCTTAAACAGAATAACAAGAACACTTACAAGTGAGGTTCTCATTTTGCATTCTGCAGACTCTAATTAGAGTCAGCAGGTCCTAAGGCACTTGTTTCATCAAATCACAAACAGACTGGACAAAGTTCTGCTTGTCTTCTGTATTTTTTTAACATCAATTGACACAAAAAATTTAAAAGCTTGCTAATTATGCCAATCGGAGGATAAGTTATGCAAAGGTATTTTAGCATTGCATAAAGGTATTTTGAATTATTTATCACTGAAAGTGATTAAGTTAAATAAAATACAGCTCCTCTGCAAATGCTTTGATTTCTAGTGTGCTATGATTTGGCAGAACTATTTGTTCAATATTTTCATTTTGGAGGGAAAGTTTTCAGTGTTTTAGGATTCAACCTCTCTTCATCAGGAAAGGGGTTCAGAAAAAATTATTCTGAACCTCTGCAGCTCTACCTCACAATCTGATAGTGAATTCAAGTCATTTTTGTAAGAAATGCTATTAAGATCTGGCACCGAGATTCTTCAGGGATGATAAATATCCTTTTAAAGGGCCTACATATCCATTTACTGCCTAGTTCTTTCCTAAATATGAGCATCACACTTGGGATACTGAAGGGTGGGTTATGAAAATGCAAATTAGAATGACTTTATTGGCTCAAATGAATTCAGTTCTCTTGTCACAAGGCAGTACAACTGTGCTAGGCTGCCATTAACTGGAAGCAAAATATGACAAACTTTCACAAGACTATCTAGCACAGGGAACTTCCACAAAGTGCTCGCAAAAATAATGTATGTTTATTATAAGAGTTTTATCATGCATTCAGTAAAAGCGTGCATCTTCCATAATGCTGGAAATCTCATTAATTTTGAGGAGTGATTTGCCAGCATGTACATTTGGACAGGTACTTCACTTCTCAAATTCAAGTTCTGGAAGAGGCATGATCAGGTGGTTAATATGGTCTCAGGGTCCATGTAGACCCCTAAGTGACTCTGGAGTCCACACTGTTTAAGGTCAAGAATGATAATATGGGAAAGAAAATATGAGAGCAGTTCCATAGCACCTTCATCCGAAGGTAGGGTTGTGCTGCTTCCGCTCCCCAGGAGCTGCTCTGTCTGAAAGGCAATCACTTTTCCCACTCTTTCCAGTCACATCTGCTCGCTGAATCGAGTCACCAGGTAGCTGTATGAAAGCTAGTCCCCAGAAAACACTGTAGTTGGGAAAATGTGAGTGGGTGCAAGACCACCACAGCCTGTACTTAATCTGGTTAAGTTGTAATGAAACACTACCCTAAAATTGAGCTTTTAAATAAGGAGGGTCACGTTCAGTAGTATCAGGCATCGGACAGCTTCTACAAAAGTCAATATGACTTCAGCAGCCCAAAATAACCAAGGCCTTGGAGAGATATCCAAGTATAATCGAGAAACACTTGCCTAAGGCTGGCATCTGAGGTTATGACATTACTGATCAGAGGTTATGCCTGCAGAATACATTGACTTACCTGGGCTAGCCTTGCGTTCAAACAGAGCAGGCAAAGACTTCATCTACACTGCAAAAAAGCAGCACGCAGCAGAGGTACCAGGGCTAGAAGGAAGGTGCCAGCATGCTGTTATGCTTGGGTAAAAAAAGCTGCTGAGAAATCCCTAGCACTCAAAGATATATCATTTAATCGTTTTGCCCCATTGACCTCAGAGAAATAACACACCTTATTATACCACTTTTGAGATGCAAGCAAACTGTCCCTGAACATATCTTGATACTGCAAACACATCCGGCTTGCTCAGAAGCCAGAGATCACTGAGCAAGGTAGTCCAGGCAAGGGCTGCACAAGTGTTACTGCAGGCATACTAAATTCACCAGGTCCCCGAGTATTTTCTTACACTGAAACTCTTACTATCACACTTTCCATGCATCAGAACTTCAGCTAGCTTAGCTAAAGCATGCTTTGTTACAGGAGCCTATAAAAACCTAATATAGGCCTGAAAAGAACTACCTTGGTCAAAATCTACTCTTCAGCTGTCACAAGCAGGCATAACATATAGTCTCCTGATGAAGATTACTTGATCCTGATCAAAAGTAATTCCTCCTGCATGCCACAGTTCTGGAGCTTCATATTGATGACCTTTTCATAACTTCCAGAATAAATCTGCTCATGATCAATTTATAGCCATTTATTCCTGTACAAGTTTGTCTCCTAACTTGAACCCTTCTCCTCTCTCAGCCTGCAATTTCCTAGGCTAAACAGACCAAGCTCTGTTACTCTAGTCCTACAGAACCCGTCCCTTCGGCCATCTTAGAGACCTCTCATCATGCCTGCACCACATACGCATCATTTGCATATGTGCAACGTGCATGAAAAAATCCAGATGACTGCTCTCCAGGGCCTGATAAGTGATGTTATTTCCTTAAACCAGAACAATGTTACCTAATGCTTCCTAACATCCTGCTTCCCTTTTAAAAAAGGGGGAAAAAAATCACCACCCAAGCGGATCCCAATCATTATGAAACTAATACACACACACAGCTGAAAAATTTGACAGCAACGTAGTACTGCTTCATTCAGCTACAACAGTGTTAAGCAGCTTTTGCAAACAGGGTCAGGATTAATCTTTATGAAACAAAAACACAGGTTTAGCAGTGCATGAAGGCTTGCATCCATATCCTTTTGACCAGCAAGAAGCAGCTCTGCTTGCAAGCAACAGACCCATCTTACAGTGCCAAGCCCAAGCTCAACCTGGCCTCTCAGTGGAGCTTTGCAGTTGATACTCAGGATTTGCTGGGAGAAGATGGTTTCCAGGCTCTAGATGACTTGGGTTCACATGGCTCAGAGCACAGCATCAACTTACTGTTTCGTTTACGTAGACATTGTGCACCGTCCATGCTTTAATCTAGACAATAGCCATCCCTATTCATTAGATATTTTAGTGATTAATAACAGAGGGCCAAAATGTGTTAACTCTTGCTTGAAATGAGTAATATTTTAAATTACTCAACTATTTACCAAGTAAATACGCACCCATCATGATTAATTGCACCATTTAACAAGCAAGATTCCTCAGGCAAAGGATGGGTTGAACCCCAAGGTTATTTTTTGTTTATTTTTAGCCATTATGAAAAAAGTAATCATGTTTTCCTGAAACACATACCACTGGAATGAGATTACAACTGGTTAGCCTATTTAGAGAAGCTGCATAATAAATTCATTTTACAGGGCACAGAATAACCCAAATGAGCCATTCAATAGCACTACTGTACCAGCGAAAGAGGCATAAAGAAGAAACATTGAAAGTCAAAGGCCTGTTCTGGTTATACTGCAAGAGATGGAATTACCCAGACCTAAACTGCTTTACAACAATAACCAGTTTGAAGATCTGTTTATACCAAACATTTTAGTTATTTATCACCTAGTGAACTAAGCAGGTTAATCCTGTTTTCCAGCTGTAATGACTTCATGAAACACTTAGATGAATGAAAGTATGGATCTAAATATATTCAGAACTTTTTAAACATATTTATAGCCCTTCACATGTAGTTGCATGGGGCAAAGTCATTATTCCACACATGAAAATACTGATGTGGCAAAAGCCATTAGAAAAAAAAAATTAAAGTCATATTTCTTACAGCAGAGAATGGTTTTCAGATAGGATGTCTTGAAACTATACGGAATATGATATATGTTTAATTTCCCAACAGTGTGATCATTATCAAAAAAGGTACAACCTTCCATCTATCGTTTTCTTTATACTCCACAATGTTATAAAATAAAGCAATTATTACTACACCACAAAACTGAACTTTGCATAACATTGCACATCTGTCTTTCGCAGTGGAAAACTAAAACTGAAAATGAGTTAGGCATGCTAACTACCTATGCGTTTCTGCAACATTAGGTACTGGAGTACCATCGAAAAATGTAAACGGTAGGTCTCAATCATGGAACTGGGACAGAAGTATGCTTCCAGGTTACATCAGTACCTCTGCGGAGTCACCATTCGCTCGCTCCAGCTTGCACTGAAGCCAACGTGAGTTCTCTTCCAGGCTTCATTATGCCCGCAGCCACAGCCTCTCAATTTGGAAGAGCAAGCTTTAATAGATAAGGCCCTTCTTAGGGACACTGGTGCATAAAGTTGCTTTATAGAATATTCTTTAGCCAGGGCATGATAAATCCTCAGAAAAGAGGAGTTACTGTCTGAAAAGCAGACTGCTTGATGAAGAAATGTCTGTCCTATTTCCAGGAAATAAAGAATAGGGTATGTGTATCGGGGAGGTTTTTTCCACTCCAGTCACATGAGCTTAGGAGCATGAATCATTTCAGGATGCAAGATAAACTTAAGTAATTTCTTTCAGAGAAAGTTTTTCTTTTCAGCTCAGAAAAGCGCAAAATACTATGAAATAAAAAAAAAAACAAACCAGAGACTGCTCATTTGCATGCTAACTTTTGCTTGCAGGATAGAGAGAAACTTTAAAACATGGTATAGTGAACAAATGGCTGGCCCGCCCCTCATAAGAGTTAATTTAAGTCTTCATTAGGTGTAGAGATCGCAGCCATTGGAATTGCAGCCAGTTGTCCTAGACAGCGCACCACACTTGCACATATTGTCTACTTTATGATCATCTCAAGCCACAGAATAGAGTTTCTAGGAAGGAAAATGGAAGTAGATTAGCTTTCACTTGCCTGGTCAAGCTTTGCTAAGGGACACTTCTATAGATCGTAGAAGATCAACGTATTGAGCTGAGCTACATAATTACACTACAGTAAATTAATTGCAGCCCTTTTGCACTCTTTTACCCCCATATGTATGCCTGTCAAAATAAAGCATCACTA
The DNA here is from genome assembly GCF_036417845.1 of Apteryx mantelli. NCBI lineage: Eukaryota > Metazoa > Chordata > Aves > Apterygiformes > Apterygidae > Apteryx > Apteryx mantelli. The sequence continues at coordinate 5,288,415 of NC_089987.1, forward strand.
TCCCTAGTTAATCCTGATGACAGATGAACAACTGCAAGAAGCTAGAGTTTTAATAAAAGATAACTGATTAACCTTTAAATAACTACCATGGCAGGGGGTGAGGGAGAAGAGGTGCTCAAAGGGAATTGAGGGGAAAAATATATATATATACACACACACACACACACACGCACACACCCCTACACCTTTAAATTGTTTGTAACAGTGACCAAGTATTTGATAGATGCAGAAGAAACATAGTATAAGTTAATGTTTTTATTTCAGCCAAGAATCCAATTCCAAAACTGATTAAAACAGAAATCTGTTTAAATAATTTTAATATTGTTCAATGCTATATTTTTCAAGTGGTTGTCTTTTCACCTGGTAAAGAGCGTTAGCTATTATGGATAGACCAGCTACCATATGTGTGCGTGAGGGGAAGAAAAAAAAAAGTTGTCTTTTTGGCAGTGGGGGCTACTAACCTGAGGAACATTTTTTAAATGAATTGCAAGAATACAGTCAAAAAAATTAAACAACTTGTACCAACTCTTCCGACTTTAGAGAAAACACGCCCGGGGAAAGACAGCAAGTAGTTGAACATTTTTGAGCACATCGCAATATAGCAAAAATCTCAACACAAGGGAGCCTGTAAGCTGTAAACAACAATGTTACATCCAGAATGACCTTTCCAAAGAAATAAAACCCATTACTGCTAGGTACATGATAACTATTAAAGATCAACACTTAGGAGACAAAGCAAAAAACCCCACTGTCTGGTAAATTAATTAGAACATAAATAATATGAAATTAAGACCTTGGTCTATAACCCTATCTCTTATAATTGCTTGCCATTTAAAAGCCAAATGAAATCTTTTCTGTAAAGGATACAGCTATTGACTCCATGTGTCAAAGAACTTTTTGACATGTTGAGAATGAGATTGGATGAGTACTTGAAAACACCTTAGTAACACCATATTGAAACCATAAATGTTTTTGTTTCTTTACAGCAGAAATTTCTTTCAACCATCACTGAATGATGCTACTGGCAAATATTGGAAGTTAATAGTTAAAATTTTCAGGGGCTGTTTGTTGGTTGTAGAACCAATCACCATAGAAAATACTGGATAAGTTATGTGAACCCATGAAAACGTGAATTCTTTTTTTTACAGGAAGCAACAGCCATCAATCCTGAGGCATAAGGACCTACATATCTTTGGAAGCTCCATGTCATCTATGACCCTATACATCTATGTTTTCATGTTAATTGCCACATTTCTAAGCAAGATTTTAACAACACACAGAGAAGCAGGCACTCAGCTGCCATAAATCAACATTTTCCATTATTTTACACCACAGTATGCTTTATACCTGGCAATTAGTATTCAAGTCATTAGCATTTTCATAGTTAATAAATCTGACTATGGAATCAGATGTTTCTGTAATGCAGTCCTGTTTGTCTAGAAAGAATCAATACATCAACATAATAATCCTCTTTTCTGGAAAATAATAGTAAAAAAAAATAGGAAATTGTTTCGTAGCTTGTAGGTTTTCTCCTTTCTTACAAGCTTTCTCCTACGGACATATGCTTATTGCCGTTTCCTTGCTTTTCCCTCCTATCTTCTTTAGCCATTCTAAGACTGTTTTTTCCCCGGCATGGACTTTTCCACCACACCGAGACCAGAAAAGCTTCTCGACACACATCGCAGTTGACAGTCAACTTTCCACGGGGACTCTGTTTTAGCCAGGGGCTCCTTCGGTTCCAGATCTGGGGCCATCTGAAGTCTATTTCTTGTCATAGATACAGGCTGAAGAGGAATTCCAGTGTTCAAGCTATTTGCTTTCAGAGATACATATTTACTTGTATTTTATCCGAGCTACACATGATAATGAAAATACTGGGAATTCCTACTCTAGGGTATATGTAGTTGATCATGGAACATCCTACCATTACTATTTGTAACTAGTGTTAATTTGTTTGCACATTTATAAATTCAGAATTTTTTGTTAAGTAAAGCTGTTCAATTTGTACATAAAATAAGAAATCTTAAGGAACAAATTCAAGTATGCAATAATTTAAAGGCACTTTTCATTGTACATAGCAATTTAAAATTACTGGAGCACTTCAATTTTTTTCCATAAGTGTTTCAGTCTGGAAGTGATTGGGGTTCTGTGCTTGCACAGTGTAAAGCAATTTAAAATTATTCAAGTGCTTCAAATTTTTTATAGGTACTTCTCTTTGAAAATGATTGGGGTTCTGATCATGTTCAGTATTGAACAATTTTAAATTATTCAAATGCTTGATTTTTTTTTTTTTTAATCAATGCTTCACATTTGGGGCTGAATTCTGGGATAATATAGGATAGTATGAGGCAGTTTAAATTATACAGACATTTTATATTTTAACAATCTTTCATCTCCTACACAAGAATTTCAGTTTGCAAGGGTGAAAGCATAAAGCACTACACCTCAAAATAAATTGGCATTATGCAAAATCAGAATCAGAATTTGTCTTTTTAAATACTGTAAGAGACCCTTTTTCAGAATCAAATTTTCACGTCTTACTACATAATATGAAGCACGAGCATTTTAGAAGCCACATTTTCTCCCAAGTAAATAAAAGTAAATACTTTCCAAGGAAGAAAAAGTCTAAAGCAGTTTTATGACTCTATGAAAAATAAGAAGGATTTAGCCCTACAGCATTTGGTTAATCCATCTTCATCTCAAGCAGAAGTTTAAGTTCCTTGCAGCACAAACAGGCACGTTCCACAGCTCCCAGTTCAAGGTTATTGGTATTAGTTAGTACAACATGTAGGAAATTCAGGTTGCACTTTGGTAACATCGTTCCTACTTTTGCAGTACTGGTACAGGAAAACCTGTTTTGATTTTTTTCCCCACACCATTAAGGGAATTATCTTGCTAAACAGTCAAGAACATCCACTGCTCTTAAGCCTTTCCCTGCGAGAGGAGAGGCAATTAAGGGGGAAATGTTTAAAAACAGCACTGGAAGTGTTCAGATGGAGAATTGAGAAATCTAGCTGACAGAGAAGTCATATTAGTGAGCCCTCCACTTTATTTTCTTGGTGTCCATCATTAAGAGTGTGCCAAAATACCTACGTTTACTGCCAGACACAGCAGAAATTCTATGCAAGTATTTCCATACTTCCCACAGAAACATTCAGTGAATATTAATGTAATCTAACCTCTGTATTAAAATGGGGCATCCTAAAAAGAAAAACTAGTTAGACTAATTGCTTCAAAAGAGTTTAAAGATGTTGCCTTCATACTTCACCTTTTGCTTTCTAACACAAATGGTATCAATGAAATTGGATAATTTTTCTCCAGAGAAAAACAACTCTGTGTTCTACTGCACATTCATTTGAAATGGTAGCGGCTAGTCCTTAAAGACATTTTATTGGCATGCCTAACTAATCATAGGCTTTTGATTCTGTCTCTCCAATTTCAATTAGCTAGTAAACACTGACATCCTCAACTGCATGACATAGAGCTCCCCTTTATCCAGAGTTAATCGTGTTCACTGCAGCTATTCCCCAGGCTGAGGTTTCAGAGTTCCTAGCTTCTGTAAATCCTTGGCATTAAATCTTTTGATTCAGAAACAAAAATACTAAGATATCTTATCACTCAAAAACATGCGTCTTGGGTTCAGGAAGGACTGTTTTCCTCTCTCCCAATAGCCATCTGCTATGCCCCACGTACAGATTCAACTTGAAAAACCAGCACTAAACTCATCTGAAATATTTTGCTTAAGTAGAACTTCCGATTATTGTAATTAAAGAAGCTAAAGAGAAGCTGTAATTAGACTGAGTGTCCGACAAATATTAATCAGCAAAGTAGTACTCCATTATTAAGAAACAGCTATTCACAGTCAGTTCTCTTATGAGAAACAAGATTAGGAACTGAGCCAAAGTGAACCAGAACACACAGCAAATTAGGCTAAGGCCCAGTTTTAGTTTATGAATGCTTTGGCCTGTTTTATTTATTTTGTATTGCCATTAAGGTGGAGATGGCATAGCCAGGCTTTGGGTTGGGATCCTAGATGTGCCAGCTAGTGCCAACACTCCCATCCACAAGGGGGGATTTCACCTCGCCGGCACTACCGAGACTAGCTCGGCCCACGCACCCTGGCAAGCCGCTTAACCTCCCAACGTCCACCAGCTGCAAAATCAAAACAGTTTGATTAAAGTAAATCGCAAAGCCTCTCTGCAAAGCATGTAGGGGTTCTGAAGTGCTCTGACATCCTGAGGAAGGAGCACTGTATAAATGCTGAGAAACACTGGCTGCTTGAGGAGTTGATCAGTAACGATTTTGAGCATGCAAGAGAGAAAGGATCATGTCAAAAGCCTGGAAGTCTCTGAAAAGCTAGGCCCTTTTTTCAGCTTCTCGTTACACCCTCTCCCTGCATATTGGTTAAAAAAAAAAACTGTAGCAGTCTCATAAGTCATCTCATTGTAGCCCCTAAGGCCAGTTCTAGAGCTTTCATCTTTTGCTGGAAGTCTAATTCTCTCTATCATGCAAAGATACTGTTGTGTAGGAGAACAAGACTGAACAGACTAGAATCTAAAAGGAATAAGCATCAGAGATTTAAAGTAAGATACTATCTTTCTGTCAAAAAGTTATTTCTAAGCTGCCCTAGCAAGCTCAGGCACACGGTGACACAGTGCAAGACCACAAGTTTATTTTGAGGAAGAATCTCCAATACAAGGGCTTACAGGAAAACAAGTATATGCATCAACTAATCAAATCTCTGTCCTTTCCACTTATCAGTTATTTTACATAGATTAAGATGAAGCAATAACCTGTGCTAATCCAGTTTTCTACTTCTGTCCAGAAGAATCTTCTTTTTTAACGGCATGTTGAATCAACCACCTGCACTGTTACAAACTAGACTTAAAAGCAAGAGTTCCTCTAACCTACAGTGTGGACATAATATAAGACAATGATTGTATTGCTTTTGCATGCACCACCCTTAAAGACAGGAGTTTTTGTTAAAAGAAGGAAGGAAGAAAACATGCACATCATGCAATACTCAAAAAAAAAAAAAGGCAGCACAATACTGGGTTTCAGACTTTTAAGCTAAACAGGTGTACTTATATGTAGATACTCAAACACCAAGCATGATAACCAAACTCCAGCACTCAGAACGTTCTTTATGTAATACTGAAGTGACAAGCAAACCAAGCACACTGTCCACACCTTCCACTGGAATTGCCTTTTATGCATGATGAAATGCAGCTCTTCCAGTAGCTCATGTATACTAACATGTTACTTTTTTCCTTTTGCACTTGTTAGTGCTTTGACAACAGCAAATGCTTCATTAGTGACTTTCATAAAATCAGTGTTAATATACAAAATTGAAGGATCAAACTCTTGAGAGAGGTTTATACTCAAAGCAATAATACGTTTCCAGCTCACACAGGTCATGATTTAAATATTTGAAGTAGCTGAGCTACATTGTAGGAGACAATGGAAGTTTTGAAAAACAAAGCCATAATGCTAATGAGATGATTATGTTCACTTCTGCCAACAACAGAATTAGAAATCCCTTATTGTGTCCACTGGCTACAGAAATAAAGGCCACGTAGCAACAGGAACAAATATTACATAGAGCAGATGGAGAATGAGAAAATGTTTGGTCAGATGTCAGTGAAACCACTCATTTTGCTACTTTCTTTCAAAAGTAACTGGAATCCAGAAAGCCAGGCACAGTAGATTTTTGCAACAGGCATATAGTAGTAGAAAAGTTCCTAAACAGATGAGATTGCTACTATAATTTATTCTCCTGTAGAAAAATAAGAAAGCATTTGCAATCTCTTTTGAGCCAACAGGTGAAGAACCTAAAGGAAGAACTTGGTGAAAGCCAGACAAGTAGCTTGAGGGGGAAGCACAGCCATAACAGAGATGACTTGAGAGAGAAGAGGGCGGGGGGAGACAAAAAATCTCAGGCTTGCTTGGGAAGCCCACAGAAGATGTTATACGAATGTTACACGCATGATAGTTTTTATGTTCAGCACCACTAAATAGCGTGTCAATGTTATGGGCTGCTTGCTTTTCTTTCCAAAATAACCACATCAGTGTTTCTTGGCACGTAACTTTTGTTTCACTAATATAGTCCATTTTGTTACCATGCTCAAAAATTGTTAAAGAGGGTAATGAAGAGGGGAATTTTTTCTTTTTTGTAGCTTGCTCTAGTCAGCTTAGCCCATGGAGAATTCTCCTGCCGACCTACAAGGGTGAAAACCTGGTCCTCTTCAAAGTCTCATCTGCGATGCAGCCAGAATCCCATCACATTTATTTTTATTTAAATTGTGTGCCTTTTTACTTGGCAATTTGCTTCTTGTCATTAGCTGCCTCCCTATGCCCTAGATTTGGTTTCTCAGTTTGCTGCTTTGGCTTCCACTCCGGCTCCCTTATCCCACAGCCCCGATGCTGCCAGTATTATCAGACAGTTCAAAGGGGCACGTGTGCATGAATTCCCTCCACAGCCCTGACAAAGACAAAAGCATCCATTTCACTGTAAGTAGCGTTCAGCTGCCAGCTATAAAAATGCAGGTGGCCCGTGTGCTTACAGCAAGCAGCTTCAGAGAGGAGTGCGTGCAAGTACGTACACAACCATGTTTGCGGCTCAAGTTTCTACTGGGAATCGCGCTACAATCGAGAGACTACAGAGAGACTAATGCGCTTTATAACCTTCACCTCCACAATATTAACTCATTCCGAAATTTAGTGCGACAACGCATTAAAGTCTGAATAGCTACAAATTATTTAACTCTTTAGTAGACACCCATCGCTAACTAAATATAAGTATAAATACAGAGAGAAATCAGTATATTGAGAAGTCTTACTTTAGTTAAAATATCAAGGGAAAACTTTGTCAGGAAGAAAATTCCTATTGAATAATGGATACCAATCCTGCTGCCTGTGGAAAGCCTATGGAATAAACAATGAAGTCAATATCTTTATGGTAGGTCAACATTAAAGCGCAGTGACAGAGGAGCAGGAGACCATTTGAAACTAACAAAAATTAAATTAGGATTAGAGATTATATTGAACTGTTTTTCCCCCCACAACCAAGCATGAAGATGAATAAGACCTCAAAAAGTAGAAATAAAACAAAACTACCCAATTCTGTTAATATTAATGCTGTTTGTTGTGGCCTGTTATGCATAAATTAGAATATTCTATTAAAAAATTGAAATGCAATTTTTCCTCCAGTGAGCAGTATTACTGTTTTAGGAGGTATACTGGGACAGCCAAAACCAAAGCACTTCTGTAGTTTTGAAATATGTGGGGAAAAATATGTCAGGAAGCACTGAAACATTTTGTTGGACCATTTTTGGACAAAATGCGCAGATAAAACATTCCCAGAGTGTTGCATCTCAAGTTTTTTGAGCCAAATTAAATGGTTTCTTTCATGTTACTTCAGTGTCATACTTCTCAGCTGCTCCTATTCGCTCTAGAAGCCAGCAATTTTGTTTCTCTTGTCCTCTGTGACAGGGTCTTCATCTGAACTATAACTCTCTGGACATGCTTCTGCCCTCCGACTGCATGGGAGAATGAGGGCAACGAGTGACGCACCTGAGCTGCAGCCTTAAGAGGCCACACAGCCTGTCAAGAAAACATAGATCACTATTAAACTGACACAAAAGAAAGTTCCTATTTGCTAATCTTTAAAACTGAAATGCGTCAAGGGGATATCATATGATCTAAGTTAATACATTCCAATTTAAAATTTCCAAATGGAGGGGCGGGGGGAAGCTTTGAAAGTTCCTGGTGACTAAACTACACCTTTCAGAGTAACGCAAAGTCAAGCTCTGCCAAGCCATGGAGACACTTCTCCATAGCCCAGCTGAGGTTAGGTACACCACAGCAAAAGATATTACTTGCTATACAGAGAAATAAGTGTTGAGAAAAGAGATGGGGGCAACAAGGAACAGAAAGAGGCATTTGCAAGATCAGGATCACATTCTGAACTCAAGCAGCGAGCAAGCTGCCTACATACAACTTTTCCAAGATAACAAAAACCAGACTTGTCACCTTTGTGTGGTTTCAACGTACTGAATCACATGGTAGTTTTGCAATGGTTACCAATGAAAACTACTCTTTAAAATTGTGATTTGAACTTCAGATCTACAGATGAGAAGCAAGCAAAGCTACAATACTGCCTCCGATTTACGTGACCTCATTTCTGCACAGCTATATTGTAAGCTACACTTTCATTACGCTTAAGTGAATGCTCACAGTGGATTCAAGCAGGCAGGCATTACGCCTGAACTCTGGAGGTATTGCAGGGTGCCTTCCTTCTCTATTATCCTCCTTAGCTTGTATTCCCCATTATATTTAGGGTTCCCTGTTGTGCCATAAAGAAAGCTGAATCTATCTTGAGCATAAATTAATGCAAAGCTATTGCAATGGTTTCTTGCTTCCCCTATGAATTCTCTCTACAACACACCTGTTTTAGACATGCAGTAATTATTTTGCTGTTACCTGCTAGAAGAAGAAAGGAAGCTTGATAGCAATGAATTGAACTTGCCCTTTGTCTTCTTTCATTGTATCTACCTACAGCGGACGGCACCAAAACGCAACTCAATTAAAAACAGCCCTCTTGTCATAATACGCGCAGAAGCTCTCCTCACACTGGAAGCAGGAAAGTTTTGCCATGACACTCCTTGTTGCATTTGACGAGTTTATTCAAAAGCAAATATTTCAGCGGGGAGGTCTGTCATTCTAGTCCTGCTCTTTATGTGAGACCAGCTAATGCAATTTCAGCTCCCTGAATTGAAGGGCCCTTGCCTCCAGATGGTCCATTGTGCCTTGCAGACAACAAGTGCTACAGGACTGACACCAAAAGAGAGACATTATGAGTATTTTCTTCCCATCACTAGCTTCCTTTTAGCACAGGGTTTACAGCTTCCCTGTTGATTCCTGTAATTCTGACAGGCATAGCGTAAGCCCGTATAATGCTATCCCTCTATAGGTCTTTCATATAATAACAACAGGAAGAGGGCAATTGTACTGAACAAGGTGGTAAACTTAAGTTACTCTTGAACTATTGAAAGACTGTTTAGAAGATGAAAGAAAAAAAGATTCAATGAATCAAGGCTCAGAAGAAATTGTAGGCTATTTGTACTTCCAGGACACAAACCTCAAATTGCAGTGTCATAGATTAGCCATATTTGTCCTGATTGGAGATACAGCAAAGCTGCAGGAACATCTCTGCAGGAGACACCAGGGCACTGAGAAAGACAAGGAGCTGGAGTAGCCAGGCGGGTGTGAGTATTACAGCCAGCTGAGGAAGAGAGTTGGAGAGACCCTCAAATAACTTTTGGCAGCAGTCTAAGAAGGTATGGTTATATCTGTTGCCTGCTGGGTCATGGGAAGAAAAGGCTAAGAAATAAAAGAAAATACACAAAACCTACTAACAGGCCAGACATTAACTTTTCCTGTTGCATTTGTTAATAATGGCTAACCAATAAGACAGTTTTGTTTGATTATGTATTACTATTTTCTGATCAGTACAGTGTGCTTTTTCATCTGGCCTCTGCAAATACTAAAGGAGTAAGCTTTGTCATGAAACTGTTAAGAGATTTTTTAATGCCTTTGGAAAATGGTAAAAAAAATGCAAAGTCACACAAGATGAAAAATAGTAAAAGAACAAGGGTGTTTTCATGTACAAATGCTATTAACAGATGAGATTTACATTTGGCTTTGCTTCTTAATATCAATTTAAATTATTTGACATGCTGTTTATTGCCCAATAGCAATATGTTTTCTTCCCACTATGATGTGTAACATATAAGCAGTATTTATCTAGATATTAGTCCTTTACCCATAAGCTACTGCCAGGAAATAAAGAGCTTTCCTTCTCACATGTGTAGTGCAACTATTAAGCTGTTCCACAGGAGTGCTGAGCATTTGCAATTTTCTCTAAAGTCAGAGGCTGTGGGTGCTCAGCAATTTTCCATGGCTGAGAGTCTCATGTCCACACAGCCCAGAGAATAAGCACTGCCCCAGAACAAGTCTACCACCTATGCCAAATATACCATGATTTGCCCAGAGCAACTGTGAATGAAGATGCTTGCTATCCGGGTAATGAAGTTACAGAGCATGACAGTCCAGAATTTTATTCTGCATACATTTACTCAGACATACAAGCAGTCACTGTATAAACCTTGCTAATACATTTTCTGGCTGCCAAAACCATGGGGAAAGCAATCTGTTCTACTCATCTTCTCCTTTACAGAGTGGATGATGTGTTATAAAGATCAAGATCAAAAACCTGATCACAAGTAAAACAGAAGATGACAATGATATTTAAGAAGTGGCATCACCACAGCTTTTCCTATTCAAACCACAGCAATCCGTTTCCTGAGCACGGAGCTGCGTTCATACTCCACGAACAGCTTGCACTCAGTGGGGTGGAAAGAAATGGTAGTATCACAAGTCTACAGAGAGAAAGATTATTATTCCCTAGGCCACCGGACAAATCTTCTTATGCTAAAGTACTGTAAGTGATCCCCTCCCTTCTCCGAAAGGAGAGAGTAATTGCTTCCAACTTGCCTGCCGTCAAAGCATGATGATGCATCCTTTTCTTCTGTACAAATTCATGTCATAATAGACACAGATAGCTGTTTGGATATGTCACTTCTCATCCACGTGCTATTTTCTTTACCTAGTGTTCAGGGATGGAAGAAAAGTCTACAGTACAGCACAAAAGCAAAGCAGGCAAAGGTGTGCGGCGATGCTAAATAGCAATAGAGATGTTCTTCCAGAGACTAGACTGCAGACTGCACCCTCCCTTCTTAAACATGTTAACTAATGTGAGCAAATTAACCACCTGGTCTCTATTCAAATTCTTTTCCAAACATTAATTCTCCTGCAAATCCTTTCTGTATTAATCTACTGTCAAAATAAGAAAGTCTGCACAACCTTGGAATGCAATTGTTATCAGATGATAATCTGGTGAGATATAGATATACACACACGAAGTATGTTGTTTTTCTAATTCAGAAAGGATAGAAAGATTGGCCTGTAATTAAGGCACTGTAGTCTAACTCAGAAAACTGGGTTACGCTCCCAGCGCACTCCTTTGCATTACCAAAGGTCTTTCAGCACCGCTGGCGGACTCGTGCCTGATGTCCGTGCGGTTTGGCTCTGCTCCTTTAGAACTTCGAGGCAATGGATGTAAGTGCTTCCTCCTGTGCCTGCCCATTCCCCACCTCCTTTATTTACCAGGGAATCCGGGGGCACAGAGATTATTGGAGTTGTCCCTTGACAGCGTACAGCCTCGTGCTTCCCCAGTCCCAGTCAGGCAGGAGAAGAATTCCTTGAGGCCACGTTCAGATTTTCTCCCTTTTATACAGCACACTGCCTCCGTTACAGTAAATCATCCCCTGAAACGGCAACTGACAGAGTAAAAACACTTTGAATAGTAGCATATTTACACCAGATGTGAACATAGGTCACCAGAAAGCTGTTCAGATTAAAACAGATGGAGAATCAATGAGGCAGAGAGCTATAGGAAAGCACTTCTGGATGGCAGAAGCGGCAACAGAGGCTGTGACTTGACTACGGAAAGGGAGAGACTGGGAGGCAACGCAGGGGAAAAGCCACCAGGGTCCTCGCCTTCCCCTCGCTACACCGACACGAGCTGCTTTTGTACCAAGAACTCAACATAACTGTTCCAAAACTTAGGGAAATCGATGGGAATCTGTCCAGAAATTGTAATGGGTTTTGGATCAGACACTTAGTAAAAAATTTCCTCATAATAATAATTTAAACAAAATTTATTACTCTCCCTTTCATGATTTTATAAGTATTCCAACATCTGTCAGTTTGCCAGGGGATAACAGTACACACATAAAATAGGCTATTTGATTTTACACCAATGCACAGTGGAACTGAGTTTGTGTGATACCTTCTATGCAGAACAAAACAAAAAGAATAAATGGATAGAAAAGGATCACAGATTGTAAGACTTGACAACGGAAAAACGAACAGAAACAAAGGCAAAGAACCATAGAACTAATCATTGCCAATATGAATATCTTTACGCTGAAAAGACTATCTAATATAGTGCGACTTGATCCAAACCCTACTAAAATTAATGAAAGTCTCTCCTTGAACTCTAATGTGTTTGGGCCAGGTCATTAGTTTCCAGGGCATGATAAGGATTCCTGGTGTGATAAGGATTCCTGGTATTCTTCCCATTGCCAGCACATTCATATCCTATAATTTCCTTCTTTTTTAAAGTCCATTAAGCTCTCTCCTCCCAGTTCTCTCCATTTCTTTTCAAAGTATTAAAAACAGTATTTGAGGGAACGTCTCTACTTGTTTCCATGCACTAACAGCATGATAGTAATCTACACAAAAAGAAATCATAGCATGTAAAGGAACGAAACAATAATGCCCAAGATGTGTTTCCTACTGTATTTGGCATAAAAACCACTTACTGCATTTTGACTTTTAAGTGACATGGCTCAACAAGGGTCCCCCAAGTATAAGTGCAGGCTAACAAAAACGAAAGAATTATCATTTGCAAGAACAGTCTTTGAAACAAGATACTACATTTAATTGGATAATGAAACACCAGCAGCTCCACAGGCAGTATTTTCCACTTCTATAAAGAACACTAAGACTTTTTTTTTAAATCTCTCTAAATGGGGAAAAAGTCTTCTTTACTTAAGCTTTAAATATTTTTTTTTTTCCTTCTCTCTCTTCCAACACTCATTGTCATGAAGATGTCCTCTGTCAATGTAATTTGATGACAACTTTCTTCACTCCTTAAAAGTGTTGCCTGGGTAGACACAGCAATCCCGCTGGGGAGATATCCAGCAGCCTGGAAAGCCTTCTCTGTCACTGAGAGCTTCCCTACCCACATCTCCTACACCAGAGCAGCAATCTGCTCAGCTGCAAGGTAGTGAGCATGTTAAAGAGCAAAAAATCAAATAAATATGTCCCTTTTTATGCTACTAGACGAGTTACCAAGATGCTTTAGCCAGACTGGTTCCCTAGTCCATGGCTTCTCTTCCTGCTGCCCACCTGCTATACAGCAAGAGTCCCCTTTTCTATCTCACTTCCCTAAACCCATTTCAATATAAAGCCTACTTACCCTTGCAAATAAAAGCTGTCTGCCAAAGGGAAAAAGCTGACTTCACTAGCACAGCTTTCAGCTCCACATATTGGGCCATGGTGACCCCATCTCACTACCTGTCTCTTTGGTAAAAGCTAAGAAATGTGGATTTGGTGGGTGGGGGGATTCAGACTGGCAGCTCCACTCCCGAGGCAGCTTCGCCACGGTTCAAAGGAGAACCCCATCCAGCAGCGCTTACTCTGCGCTTTGGATTCACGTTTGCAATAAGGAGATAATAGCTAGGTGGGAATGGGGTAGCATTAAGAGGGTCTCCTTAAGGGCCCGTGATAAATGAAAGACATAGCAAAGGACTAATCAAGGTATTCTAAGACCTGTTGCTTTTGCAAACTCTGTGGCAAATCAACAGATCTTTATGGCTCAGAAGCCAAGTTTCAGCTTGCGTTTTTAATTTCCCTCCCCCCCCAAATTGCTATATAGAGGGCTTTTCAGCAGATTTAAGACTTATGTGACATGTAAAGCTTGTGGCTTCCGAGACAACTTTGGATCCCTTTTAATAAAACAGTGCTACTATCACTGGGAACATTTCCAAAGAAGCAAGTATAAATCTTTTCAGAATTTTACACTCCCTAAGATTTCATAGATTTTAAAGTGAAAAGGAAACATGATGATCATCTAGTCCAACCTGCTGCATAAAACATGCCAAATATTTTTCCTCAGTAATTCCTGCATCTAGTTCAAAGACTTGAGCTGTGTGCCAAGGATGTGGAGATGGTTTAGGGAGTTTAAGGATCTTCTCCTCGAAATAGCCTACTTTGGGACATCATTTCACCAAGGGATGTAAAAGTATTAGATCAACGTCCTCATTTGATCAAAACCTATGGAGCAGGGCCAGCATTAGAGTAGTGAAAGCCCCAGGCAATAGCTAAAATATTAATACTTTCTTCCCACCTACGCACTGGAAGACTGCACTGTTCGCTAATGCAGCCCAGCAGCACTTTCCACGGCTTGGGGCTTCAAGTGATGGCCCACAGTAACGCAGAAGTCGCCCACGCGACAGTTTCAGCAAGTACCGTGTTTGAACAACAAACCTATAGGTGCACCAGCCTAAGCAGCCCACATAACCGTACCAGCGGAGGGAGCAACAAGCAGAGCCCAGAGCGGGTAACAGTTATTTCTGCAGCTCTTAAACCACAGCATGCTTAAGCACACATGGCAAGCACCACCTTTACCCACCTCTGCAGATCAGAAAGCAGAAATCACAGGCCTAGTAGAAGAATGTGTCTGGAAGAGAACCAGTAACACACAAATAGGATAATCCTTGCTGAAATAGAGCTGACCAATTGGTTTTCAATGGAATAGCCTTCTATCAGAAAAGGCAGTTTCATGAAGTTTCCTCATGGGAGAATGTATTTTTGCTTAAGCCTGATTTCAGTAATGCCAAAAAAATGTAGCAATGTTTTGACTTGCATAATATTGAGTTACATAATGCCAAAGTATTTAATTTTTAAAATTAAAATACAGCATTTTCACATTACAGAAACACAGCACTGAGATATTTCCAAAAGGTTTTTGTTTGTTTGTTTTGGCATTCAAGTTTCACAGTAACTTTTACTGGGGGGGGGGGGGGGGTCAGAACAATTTTCTTGAAGTGTTTTTTTTCCACTCAGAATATCAAGTCTCTTTCCCAGGCAGCACTAATCCAATCCACTTGCTTAATTGAAGCTGTTTCTCTCGATCTCAGAAATCCCAATCCAGATGTTCCAAACTTTACTGTTTCCTAAGGGTGTCATCTTTAATTGCAACCCTGAACAGAAACATAGTATTACCTCCGCTAATTCAATAAACAGGGGAAGGTTCCTCGCTTGCGGCACCCTGGCTGGCAAACCAAGCTTTGGTCACGAGCCGCTCACAAACCTGCTAAATGCTAAATGCACCTGCCTGCTCCTGAATCGCCTCTCACTCGGGTTGCGCGCTTCTCAGGTTTCCTAGGATTTTCCCAGAACAGCCACCCCATCCCTCTGAAGATGCCGGCACTCTCATAATCAACTTATACTCACAATATCCTCATCCACCATACAATGCATTTTTCTTTTTTTTCCTTTTTTTTTTTCTTTTAAACATATTTATAGGAATGAGGCATGCTGATAATTTCTCCCATTTAAATGTATTTATATGAGCATGACATTCTCCAAAATTACCTAGGGGTTTTCAGCACTGACTACACCAGTTTCTACTCAGCATGATTACATGGGTTAAAAAAAAAACAAACAAAAGAAAACACCTACACGCAGACCAGCTTGCTTTTAACATGCTACGCTAGCATGCATTGGTATAGCTTAACCCTACATGGCTGTACCTGCCCAGGAGAGACGTTCTGCCGATCTAGCTGAACCGGCACAATTTTTGTTGCATCGGCCAGATTTTAAAGGAAAGCGGAATTAGGCCAAGAGCAAACACCTCTGAAAAAAGCCCACTTCTCGCTCCGAGGGGGAGCCTGAACAGCAGCGCTCGGAAGGTCGCTCAAAGCGGCACGAGAGAAGGGGTACGTGTCGCTCGGCCGCCGCCGCTGCTGTACGCGCACAAGCGCGTAACCGAGGGGAAAGCAGTACGGCGCACAGCCGTACGTCCCGGAGGCAGGGGAACTGCTCCAGCCCTCCCACCACCGCACTTCTCAGTCCCAGGCTCACCTCCTTTCTGCAAGGGCTCACCTGGACTCTCAACAGAAACACCCGGGACATCCGAAGTGATGCACACAAGCGTCTCCTTTAATACCGTTTCACTAATTCGATACAAATGACGACACCTGGGTGCCACATCCAAGACCAGCATGATTTCCCCCTCCAACCCTTAATCGTCATGCAGCATATAATGCACCTTACTCTGATGTTCTGGGCAGGAGACGACAATATTGGCAGAAACCTACCGATTTTATAGCTAAATTCACAAATGCTGGCAGCAAAGCCTATGGAAGGGGCAGACGGGGCTGGGAAAATGAGGAGTAATTTAATGCAAATGTTCTGTAGTGCTCCCCAGGCTCCAGGATTAGGGATGTCAAAAAATTTAAGTGCTCCTTCTGGTTAATGCTATGGAGAACTGATTATTACCCATTGTATATGAGGTTTTCTAAAATGATTGCATTTTTCGTAAGTCTCATTATTTTGTTCACTAAAGTGTATTTTGCAGTGTGCATCATAATTTCCCCTTCCTCCTCCCCTCCAAGTGAAAACTAATTGTTTGGTTCCGGTTTTAACCATGAGTTCCTTTCACTTAACTTTTTACTCCCTGGTGCAACAGATAATGGTTTAACTTTAAAAAAATACATTTGCTGATGCAGGTAGGCATAACTTTGGGGGGGGCTAGATTATTTCAACTACATACCATCTAATTTGCCTCAAAAAAAACTCTCAAAAAGAATACACATTTACAGATTTCTTTTGAAGGTGAAAGTACTCATGCACAAGGAGATTAGAAGGCATATTTATATATTTGCCCAGACTTTCAAATGCTGCAGAGCATGTTTTTATGGGTCGCTTTGATTCATTGAGCTGGATATACCTTACAGTCACATTTAGGTAAGAGAAATAATCCTGATTAATTACAGAAAGTTTCTGGATTAACAGCTGTGCTTTCATGCACAGCTGAATAGTTCATTAGAGAATTTAACCTAGCTGCAATCTGTCTAAAGAAGAATAAAATATATTGAGAAAGAATTGTAATGAGATGAGCATGGTCAGCAGTTGTCTCTTAAAACAAATGAAAGACTTTTACTTAAGATTTTTTTTTCCTTCAGGGGGAGCTGAAGGAGGAGAGTTTGTTTCTTGAATAAGTATAGAAAAAGCTGCTAATGAAAATTCCTCATTCCTTTGATTTATAAACATCCCATTCCTAATGAGCAATGATTTAAGAGGTAGTAACCAAGAGCTAATTCTCCTCAGAAATAATAATTTGTTGTCTTCAAAAAGCAAAGATATTAATGGAAATAAGGTCTGAACATCTTCAGAAAGGGCTTTGGTCTAGCGCATTTTTGATATTAAAGCTGTGATAAGTGTTTGGTAGAAGCCGTGCTGCTGCACTAGAGATCACTACCACAGTGGTGAAGCGATGCACCCGTACAGAGACACCACTGTGCTAAAACTGGGAACACATCCAGCATGCGATGGGGTGAACACCTTCTGTAAAGCTCTGCTGCTTTGCAGGACTTCATCTTTGTATGTGCTGAACCTCAGTATTTGAACTAATGTCAAACATCAGTTTGATATTCAGCTATTCATCAGTTTTCCAAAAATTCAGATCCAAGGATGGGATTCATCCGTTTGCATCTGGGTTATTCTTCTGATCCATGTCAAGAAAGAAAAGTTTAACATAACTGTTCATACCATTTTCAGATGAAAATGAACTACACTCCAAAAATGCCTAATCATCTTCATCGACTATTAAAAGAGCCAAGACAACTAGGTCAGATACAGCCATATACACAGTGAAGTCCACAATAAGGCGAGTCATGTAAAACAGCACCCAAAGAAGGGCCACTTCAGAGAGTTTGGTTCTCTCTCTTTCTACAGGCATGCATATGCTTAACCTGATCCAACTGCTGCTGCAGTTAATAAAAAAACAACCTTCCTTTTATTGCAGGGTAATCTTATTCCTCACATCCCTTTACAGCCACAAAATTATCTTCAACTGCTTTTAAAAGGTATATATTTTTCCCTTCCTATTTACTGAAAACAGTCATAACGAAACTCAACTGGTTTCTTTAATGCTTTATTTCTAACAACAACATAGTCAAGAAAGTCACTGCTGGAAAGCTGATGGAATGAAACTGTTCATTAATCACTAGTGCATAAGTGTATGGGAGACGCAAGTCTATATTTTGATTGAGAAAAAGGTAGTTTACAGTTGCCCGCGTTCCCCAGAATCGATCCAAGATCTGCAAGAGAAGCATAGCAAATTGTTCCATAATCAAATGTTCTCTAACAAGTTGTTTTTTGTTTTTTGTTTTTTTTAAGTCAATCCACAGGCAAAGGGAGGCTTGCTTATTACCCAAAGTCCAGAACAGAATGTGAAATTAAGGACGTGGACTTCAAAGACAGGAAAAGTTATTAGAATCCAGAGTATGATTAATTAGTCACTTACTCTGAGTGATTTACCCTACTCCTCTCTCCACTGGTGTTGCAAATGCCTGCTGTGGACATCAGGTGCATCGCTCTCCCATGCATGCTAATGTGATCTGAGGACTGTGCATTGAACAGAGTCTCTAAGATTTACTAAAATTCTTCAGAATTTCATAGTTCAAGGTTTCCAGACGACAAAAAAAATCTATAAATAGACCCAACCTCAAGACTGTTACCAAACACTACATAAGCATGAACCTGTGAATAAGCACCATCAGCTGGCTACTGAGTTCTGCACCTTTGTTTTCGCTTGTTATTTTCCTCAGGTTATAATCACACACACAATTTTGGCAAAACATACAAATTTTACCAATTGTTTAGTATAAGAATATGCTTGGATACGTCAGCCAAAAGTTTCAGCAGAAATGGGACTAATGGAGAACTGGCTACCTCTCTATCCCAAACAAAACAACTGCACAACTGTGTTGTTTCCTTGCAAGAGTTGCAGCGAAAGAGTAGCTCATTTTGTCACCAGAAAAGTAGGTGCTTGCAGTAAATGGCTTTGAATTTCATGCTGTGGGTGGGAGTTTATGATTTCTTAAATCGCTGGTTATTAAAAGGACAGTAGCAGTAAACAACACGAAAAAGGGTCAGACATGTAGGATCTTCTTTAGCTGAAAGTTCTTCCCTGCACCAGGAAGCATCTCCGCTTGATGAGCACACACACTGCCAACACACACGTAACATGGGAGGGCTCCACGGAAGAGCCACCTGTGTCCCGCTGGCCATGTTAGAGACATCTGCCCTCACCTAGTCCCCAGAAGCTTTCAGTAAAGGAATCCCAGGCATGAACAGAGCAAGGCAGGGGAACATATCCCTTCTCCATGCATCACTTGGTTTCACCCGATTAAACAGAAGGCTCATCTACACAGGTGTGGAGAAGAGAGTGGTTATTCATTGCCACAACTGAATCTAGGCAAATTACACATATCCATTTTTCCTGAATCACCTGAGATCATATGAAATCACACAGCTGAACAGATTCAGCAAGAAAAACTTAAGTGCTCAGAGATTTTCTTTCTTGCACATGCTACCTGGCTGTCTAAGCTTAGGTTCACCTAACCAGAAGGTACTGCAATGGCTCACCAAGGACCATCGTGCCTCAGAATAGTACTGCTGGCTGCTAGGCCTGCCTAACACAAAAGCTAGCACCTCTAATGCACAAAAGTCTAGGTTCCCAGCTGGTGTAAACTGAAAAGGTTTTGCAAAAGTCAGCAATTTTATAGATTCATGGCATTGCTGTATCTGGTCTGATCTCTCTTCTTAACCAACAATAATGTGTACTTTCTTAAACTTGAACATTCGTCTGCTGATGCTCATGTGGTCAATAACACGGGAAAGTTGAAAAAAGGTAACATGAAATTCTAAGGAACTTCTGGCAATTAAATTGGCTAAACTGCAATGCAGAAGATAAGTGAAAAAGTATAAAAAAATAGAAACTAGCTCTTTTCTGTGCCATGAGCTCTGTAGCACAGAAACACCAGAAGGTACATCAGCCCTTTAGACCCAGACTTCATTCTGCTGTGTTTGCAGACATGCATCACACTTACTCGTGACCCAAAAAGTATAGAAAGCTTTTTCTTGCTTAGTAGCAAAGAAATTCAAAAGGTTGTTTTACATTTCACTTTTGCTTCATCAACCCCCTAGCCCTCGGGGGACTAAACCTGAACTGCATAAGGGTATAGAAAATGAGTCAGCCACCTTGCAGTGTCCAGGCTGCATGTAAATGCTTGCTCTTAACCACTGTGGGCTGGTATCTGGAGAAGTCCTTCCAAGAAAATGGTGTCCAGGCAGAACAGCATGAACATCTCCAAGTCTAACACACCCCTGCGCCATCACTAGGGTACCCTCACACACCTGCTCCCCCACACATATAAAACACCACAGATTTGGTCAATTTTCATATCGGTACCACATAAAAGAAGACTGTTCTGCATTTTCCACACTAGCTCAGGCTGAGTTAGAAAGCAAAGTCAGATCTCCTGACAGGAGCTCCTGTAAAGACAGGAGCTGAGTAAAAGAGAACATCTGATTGCTGAACCAAAACAAACAGCCAAAACAAGGTCTTTGCTCAGCTGCCAAAGCCATAACATCCAGCTTTGTGTCCAAATAGAACCCATCATAATGTAATCATTAATCAGTCTGATTTAGAATAATGTTTGCAACAACTGATTACTGCTGCACATTACCATTTATTCTTTAAAATCCAAGAACATGCCCCCTACCATTCAAAACAATGCAACTAATTCTGCCAGTATGCTGGGGCTTGGCAGAAGTGCCAGTGACTCATCTCAAAAAGATGGAGTCTCACACAAAATAAATAGCGTGTACTTTCAGCATATTCAGAGGCTAAAAGCCACCTAATTGCTCTCACAAAACGCTCACGATAGGCATCTGTACCCAGTTACACCGCAACTTGTGCCTCAAAACACCATTGCTCCTAAATCACGTGCTGCAAGCATACAGAGTTTTTTTGCTCCCATTGCCAGATCACAGACTTCCATATGTTGAAATCTGAGGTAAGACAGGCAACTTCATCCCCATGTTTGGGAAGATCTGCCCTGCTACGCTTTCTGCTGCTCCAGAGCAGGAAAGTTGGAGACATTAGTCTTGCACTGGCCAATTGCTAAAGAGTTCATCAAGAAACCTGGTTTAAGTAGTTCTGTAACTGGACATGATTCCACCTAATTGAAAAATGAACAGTTTCACTGTTAGCATCAGTGGAGGACTGCGCCAAACTACTTTCCTATGAACGAACTGTTATCCACTATAGCATAGAAACAAATCACATGGCCTGTAAGTGAGAATACAGTAGCGATGTCAGAAGACATCACAGCAAAGCGTCCACATGGCACTGCCCAGCATCTGCAGTGTTCCCGTTTCTCTCTAGAATTAGAGGTACCTTTCTCCAGCCTTGTCTAAGCACTTAATTTGTGTGTGTTGGCACTCAAATATTAAATGAAAGCCTTTTCCCACTGAATTTTAATAATGCTGATGTTGCAATAGGAGACAATGTAGTCAACATTCAACATTAATAGCAAAATCCATTCCTCATTACTGCAGGCTGGTTTCAAAGGAAAAGAGAACATTTAAGTCAAAATATTCTCATTACTTTGTCCAAGTGTTCCATCTTCCATCGAGATCTAGAGTTATTTATGCTTTTGCCTAAAAGATTGTTATTTGTGCTTTTGCATTCACTGTACTAACTCAAATTTGAAATAAATACATGTGACAGAGGGGATCTGCCATAGGGAGCTTGTAGCATAGCTCAATCTTTTGTTCAAGAAAGGGGAAAAGTGAAAGAGTAAGGAGATTGAGGAAAGAAAAGAATTTGCAGCAACAGCATTTCAATGCTGGGAGGAAAAAAGAAAGTGACTTTAGGGTTTAAAAAAAGAGAGAGACCACAGGATGGTTTCATCCAGAGGGCCCACCAGCATATGAACATTACAGCAGTAGAACCCAGTGCCAAAATACTTGTATTTGTACAAAATCAGTGGAAATCCTTACCATCATAGTCTCTGCAAGGACTTCATGAGAAAAATTCCGGTACAGGCTGACTGTGAGCAACTAATTTGGAAAATCCTCTAAGGAAGTATTCTGGTTGCTTAGCATCACATTTAGCATGATAGGGTCTCGGGCAAGGATCAAGACACAACCAGTATAATTAAATAATTATTTAAGAAGCTCAAGAGGCTTCATACTTTTTACTTCAGAGAAAGACCATCTTCTACCAAAACAAATCCACCGTACCAAAAGGGAAGCAAAAGACTGTCAAAGATGTCACTCTGCACATGCTGATGATACAACAGGGATGCAAAGGCAGTTTTCTTGTAGACAACAGGTAGAATTGAGAGCACAAAACCCATGCACAGACTCCCACCCAGCGGGCAGAGCGGCGAGCTGAAGAGCTGCCTGCTGAGCCACGTGTCTAAAGCTGGAGCTTGAGGGACATCGGTTTATCGGCTAGTCCTAGAGCGCTAGTTTCCCATCCCAGTTTCCTGCTGCTAAACTGTGCTAAAACCTGCAGAGTCATGATTTTTTCCGCCTTTTGTTATCTTCCCATTCAACGGACTACTTGGCTACAAGCAGGAACGCTAGGTCATTGAGAAGGGGCAAAAGGAAACGGAGGCCTGTGAACAAAAGGGACAATACAGTTCTCAAATTGGGGCATGCCCCATACCTTTCTGCTTTGAAACACAGGATCTGGGTGATTCTCCACCAGATTAAGTTATACCACGCATTTCAAAGCGACAAAGGCGCATAACCTGGACACCTGAGCCTACGCATGCACTCTCCCAGTCACACTTGGACCAGCAAGTCTGTGCTCACACAGTATGCATGTGATTTACAGGACAAAGTCACTTGAAAAAATTAGGCTTTTTTCCTACTTACCTGCCTGGTCCCTTAAAAAATAATAATAATAAAAAATGTAAATGACAAGTAATAGGGCTTTTTTCTGTCTCCTGTTTCAGAGACTGCCTTTGTAAACTAGTATACTCCTGTTGCCAGGGTGGGGAGGAGCCTTTCCTTAGACTCTGAATTAAAACTAAATAAATAAGTCCACAGCTGTAAGTAACTATTGATTGAGATAGGATTGAAGGCACAGATTTACCAGCAAGGAAGCTTAATCAGTTCCTAGGAGGAACAAGTAACCCCCTAATCAACAAGGGGGCGGGGGGGGGGGGGGGGCGCAATGCATGTAAATGTGCATTTTCTCAGAGACTGCCTTTAAAAGAAAAATTATATATTAACAGCTGCACTGCAGAAATGCTTAATCAAAGCAATACATACCTAATACAAGAGGATCCTGATATTTAGTTTGGAATTTACACATCACATTTTAATAATGAGTAGCGAAAAAAGCTTCAACTGCATAAAAGTAAGTATATTCTTAATCAAATAACAAGATATTAAAAAATGTTACTGGAATATCTTTGAAGCTACATCAGGAATAGAAGATAGCATGAGTCACATGGTATCTCTGTGGTTAAACAAATACCAAGAAAATTATCACCTGCAACATGAGAGCCTTCCATCAAGGCCGTGTTAATACCAAGCAAAAAGAAAAAGTCTGTATTTCTCTTCCTGTCAATGCTCATGAAGGGTTAATTTCTGCCCCAAAACTCTTCTCGAGCAACCAAAGTGTGGATGCAAAGGTGAAATTAGATGCAGAATTTGTTCCTGCAGTGTAATGACTTGTCCAGTTACCAGCTCTGCGATAACACACGCCTCTACGCCCCCAGCAGACATCAGCCCTGCATCGTTTTCAGCAGAACACACCCCCAAAGAGACCTGCTCCCGGCCCTGAGCAGCTTGAACTCCAAAGACGCCACAGAACCCAGGCACAGAAGAACGACAGGTTTACAGCCAAGAACTTTCTCCCCTCCACTCATCTCCTCTGCAAGGCTACAAAGATTCAGAAAGTTTACATAATTTCGTATCAAGAAAAAAAGTAAATGAAGAACAACAATTTAAATAAGCTCATAATAAAACCAGGACACAACTAGCCTGCACCTGCAGTTTCTTCAAGGACCCATATCAGTCATTAACTGTCAGTGTTCAAACACCTGTGACAGCTCACATATTGCCTACGTTATTTTCAGTGCTGCTACAGCCTAAAGAGCATTTTACATCTCTCTTTCACATCACATTGCCTAACTCAATGGCACAGGTAAAAAGAAACCATCTGTCTGTGTCTTTTTTGCATGACCTCATTTGCATTTCATTAATACAATTAATATTATATAGGCATTTATACCAAGTATTTCTGATTCCTCTAGCTAGCAACACTCCAGCTTGTAGACTGCAAGATAATTTCAGGCATAAGTGAATCTGAGGTCATTTCAGAAACCAGCTAAATCAGAAATAACCATGTTTGTTGTGAAATGACAGGTCACTTGAATCCTAACGAGATTACACCGACTGCCAGTTACATTTCTGCCTGAATAAAAGAATCAGATCATTCAAGGGAACATTATAACACTAATGAAAAGATACTACTGAGAATGAAACAAGTTCTTTTTAATCATGTTTCTACTTTTGGTAACACTGTACACTACAAGGCAATTAAAGTGGCTCTACCACTGTTGTTGGGTTTGTTTTGTATTGTTTCTGCAATGTCACACTGCCTCAAACAAATCCAATAAACCATCTGAAATTATCTCTGAAATTGTGTTTGTAACAGTTACTTAAAACTGCAGAAACACAAGAGGGTTTCACTAAGGCCATTTACTTTTTGGCATCTAGAGGAAGCCTTTATTTTCTGTGCTTGCCCATGGAGATTGACGTCCATCTCTAATTCAGAGCACCAGGTTCTCACCCACGTTTGTCAAACATGCTGTTTTGTACACCAAGAGCAAGTCCCCATAAACCTATGCCACCCCTTTCCCACGATAGTCACATCGATTTAGCAACAAATAAGGCCAATTTATTGTCTGGGACACACATACCTACAAGACATAGTAGGAATGGATCGTGACACGCCCTGCAGGCCTGGTCTCCTCGGGGTCCGTATCAGGTCTCCGGGAGCACACCACAGCTCCCATCCAGCCCCGTGCCCAGGTTTCCCTGGGGGATCCCGACCACACAGAGGGAAAAACGTGTCCCTCCGGCACAGAGGGGGGATGCAGCCAGGCACCCTGCAGGAGCAGAGTCGCGGGGTGGCACCACGTGACCCTTCCTGATGTACGATACCGTCCCGGCCATAACTCATGCACAGTTTGGGGCATAGTATTTCAGATGTTCAGCCGGTACTTACTGACTTGCATCTGCAGTAAACGGCCACCTCAAGTATTAAAGAGGCCGTTTACAGGTTAGCTTTCAAAACAAACCAGTAAATTTAATTCAACATGGCTACTGCAAGCCTCCCCAATTAACTTCCTTCTCCCTTAATAGCTCCTCTTCGCCACAATGCTGAAAAAACTGACAAAAGTCACATGTACTGAAACCACTGCCTATTCTAATTAACCATATATATATTTTAATTCCCTTCTATTTTCTATCTCTGCATACCTTATCATAAAGTTACATTGAAAGCTGCTTTGAGAAAGGATCTTCTCATCCCATCTTCACACTACGGGCCTTTGCCCACTCATATCCATCCAGCAAAGAGTTTCTGCTATGCAACCACCGATTCCCAAGAACAAGGGAGACACCGCAACAGAGCGCATTAAGCGACTCTCAGCTGACGGTGCAGTCAAGGATTCAGTGATGAGCATTTAAGTCACCTCCAACTTTCTCCACTGTTATTTGTAGAAATTTCCTTTCCCCCTGCCCCAGTCACTTTCATAGATCAAATATTCCTTTTGTATTTCCTACAACTATACTCACTTTGGGGAGGTTTTCAGGCCTTTGGTGATCATCCAACTAACTGTTTAACATAAAAGCATTAAGGACAGATGAGTAAAAGGAAAATAGCTAACATTTTGCACATAGAAACTTGCTTATAGTCATGCAAGCAGACAACTCGCAGAAACACCACCCATTGGCACAGACCTGGAGACGCATGGCAAAATACCAGCAATTCCACAGCTACACAGTAACCATTAACATTAAAGTACAGAAGGGTGACGAAACTGCGTGAGCATGAAGCAGTATTAGAAGGGCAAATGCATTGCCAGTAATGCAATAATTGCACAAGCCATTGTGCTGTAAATCGGCCTCTTTAAAGCAACTAATCTGAGAGAACCGCTCAGTCCAGGGAAATTGCCAAAAAGTTCTAATATAAGAAATAAAGTCATATTGCTTTTTGGATCATGTTTAAATTGCTCTAAAGTGAATAACCTACTAAGGGAGAAAAAAAACAGTGTGCTGGTCTTAGAGGGACCTGCTGTCAGTTGAAACACCAGCTGTGCTACAGTGATAAACCATCGAGAAGGGAAAACATCTCTGCTTGCTGTTTAACCTGACAAATTAATTGAGAAGGTCTTTAGTGGGCATACCAATACTGTGCAAGCCAGACTGGCTGCTTTATCAGTAACACTACATCCCTCTCTCTTATATCAGCTCTTTCTCTTTGTGGAAGGAGCAGAGTCAGGTGAACTCTTTTACTAGGATCCAGGCCATTGCCTGCACTACCATCATTTTAATAAGCCTGGAAGAGATTAACTGGGTGAATGAAATAAGCGCATGCAGGTTCTGTAACCTTCGGAGACAGCAAGTTACTGGAGGGGCTTACAAATCAGGATTTGGCATCGCAGCAGGGAAGTCAAGGGTAAAAGCCGCACAGCAGCAGGCCCCGAGCTGAAGTCAATTTTGGGCCATTACAAAGTGTGGTTTAGAGTCTATTAAAGAACCTTTTAAAATCACATTTACCATTGATATACATTTTTAGCCTTCATAGTTAGCCCAACTGCTTAAAAATGGCATGCATTAAGGGATCGTATTTTAGGTGAAACAAGGTTAAATCTGGTGCCAAAGAGAAGGAGATAGAGCAATTTCCTTTTTATGAACACTAGATGACAATTTAGAGGCAATCAATTCTAACTCTACTGAGCCCTCAAAATCTTGTCTTGGTAAGTGTGGCCAAGATGAGAAGTGTCCCTCTGCACATCAGACTGACGGGTTCAAATCAACCTTCTGAAGACTGATCTCTTGGGCTGTCAGACTTTGCTGCTCATTTCACTCCCCCCTCCTCTTCACCGTTTGGCATTTAAGGCTAACAGTGTTTACCTTTGAGTTTCTAATGAAGATTTTTTCCTTTGGCAGAACCTATTTGTTGTCCTGCCTTTACTTACACTCATGACCCTGGCTTTGTACAAAGACCTTAAAAATGTCAGAATAGTTTAAGACATCTTTGGGAAACTGGGAAAAGGATGAGGATGTGAGCAGCTGGAGCACTAGAGTAAGAGGAGTTTAAGGGAGGAAGAGTTGGCTCCCAGCACCTCTATAGTTACTTATGTACACTAAGGCCAAGACATCTCATCTTCTTGTCACTCAGTCTCCCACATATAACCATTTATTTAAAGTAAATCTACCATTTAAACAGTCAGGATTGTTTGGATTATAAATATGTTGAAGTAGCAACTCTGTGCTAGACTCTGTCCAGGCACAGAAGAACCACCAAGGCTGACGTCTGAGGTAGCACTAAAGCAGAATTTCTCTAAATGCAAATCAATTATAACAATAACTTTGAGAAGAAATAATCTTTAGCTGACTTGATTTCCTGAAGTGTTAAGAACGACCTAGATATAAATGCACCCAGCAAAGTGGGCACTGTAGCCTTGAGGGACATTTTGTTTCCGTCCCAGATCTCTGAGATTACATTTACCACTCCAGAATAGCTCAGGGAAGCGTGCACTACTGACTGCGAACTGCAAGGCATCCTCTCTTCGTTAGCAACGTGATACTCTCCAGACAGTCAGAGGGGACTATGTTAGTGCACACAGCAATGATCGTTTCAGCTAATTAATTTTAGCAGAGATGCTCAAGCTGATGGTTTCTAGAGCTGTACATCTGTGAGCTGGGATGTGCTTCCCAGTAGAGGTTCATTTACTTTAAGACTTGCCTGAAAGAGTACATCGCCACTAGTTATGCATCCCTTACTACAGCTGATACCCGTGTCGGGGCATTAAAATATCACGACACTCAAGCATAGATCCACAGTTAGGTTACCTCATGGTTTATCCCTTTGACTGCAGCTACTCCCATCTCCTTACTAAACCAACCAACAGCTTAACTGCAGCCATTCTGCATCAACAGGGATGGGTTTTTCCCAGCTCTAGACCAACCTGCTTAAAAAGCAGATAATTTGCTGCCTCATTCATTATTTTACTCAAGTTTTAGTTATCCATGCAAAACATTATCGGCAGACTGAGTTCTGATAGAAGAGAAAAAGACAGTTCTCATTCATGGCGTTGTATACATTATTGTTCTACGTGTTTTTCCATTGCTTCTGTAAGGGGAACTCTAGAAATAGATGCAAATAATTCAGAACATTAGAGATGAATAAGTTTCATATGTACATAACTGAAAATTGGTGAATTGCAGCCAGTTCACTGACAGAAGGAAACGTACATTCCTACACTACAAAGTTCTTCTCTGCCTACTTGTTGGAGAAGCAAGCTGAAAGCATCAGTCACCTGAGGCCACTACTTCCATTTCTTACAGCACTATGTATATTTTTCACTGAAAATGCTAGTTATATAAGGCTCCCTTCTGGCCACCATTTTGTCTTGGAAATCTCCAGCTTTTCCCAGGATTTCCTTGCATGCTGCTGCAGGGAAAGTCTCTCTCCTCCCAAAGGCCCTTTCCCAACCTCTTTATACTCTATTGCTGGACTTGGAACATTTGGGGATAGAACTAAAAAAAAGTGCAAAACTGATATGAAAAATAAAAGTACTATGTTTAATATATGAAATGGCAAAATGATTACAGCTTTGTTCTCCACCTCTGAAACATAAGAAGGAATTAAATATACATGTATTTTTAATATTGTGGTTGTAGTAAAAGTGTTGTTCAGTCATCATCTCAAACTCAAATACTTCAAGGTAGCAACTAGCTCAGCAAGAGACTTAAGATGCTCATACTTAGCAAAAAACATGGTCTTTCCCAAATTATTGAAAGAAGGCAAAGAAAGTAACACACAACTTTTCAGAATCAGTGACGAATAGCTTAGAGATTAATTCAGTAAACAGCTAGCTTACTTAGTACATCTCCCACCTTCACCACCAATACTTAAATAAAACAGGTTGCCACATGTGAAGACAAAACAGAAGTGTATTGTGCTATAATAGGGAAGTTCCAATCTAGAACCACATCTCAGCCTGTTCAAAAACCCACAAAACAACCCAGGAGCTGATAATTTTAAGCAACATTCTCATTAGCAAATGACTTCCTAAACAAGACAAAAGATCCACAACTTCAGCTCCATTAGTTTTTTCCAGAAATCATCCTCTGATGCAAAATAAAAAGCTGATTTTTTTTTTTTTTTTAAACACAGTGCTAGGGCACATTTGCATGCCTTATTTGTGCATGGAATTACCGTGATTGCATTTGTAATTTGGGTAATTGTGCATGCACAACTGGCCAGCTGCATGCACAATTGCCTGATTTGCACATGTTGCCTTAATTGCCACTTGAATTATGACATTTTACAATTACGAGCATGCAAATACAAGCAGAAAAAGACTCATTTGATAAACAAAGCACTTTTCACTAGTTTTCAGTCCTTCCTAATCAGTCAGAGTACTTGAGGCCATTTCTGCTGACACTCCAAACGATACATGTATCCCACGCTTGATACTGGTTACTTTGCTGAAGAAACTTCTCCTGACTTGTTATAAATATGGTCAAGAAATACTGGAAAACCAAGCAATGCAACATGGAGAGAACTTCAGAACAAGTCACTCCTAGAGCTTCACTCCATAGACCTCTAGCACATCCCCTGCAGTCATTCTGGACACTGACTGCTCAATGATGTCAGAAGTGGTAAGTTTATTCTTTTGCAATTCTGCAGAATTTCAGCCAGCTGTCTCCAAGTAGAACATAAACACTAGAAGTCAAAGCAATGAAGTCCCCATGAATACCATGGAAGAAGTTGTTTTACTTTGTTAAAGTTATCTGTGTTAAAGGATCTCCACTGTGCTGAAGATGAAACAAGGAGAACTGGATCTTTCATTGCAGCAGAGAAGTTTGCAACTCAAGAGAAAATATGAAGAGTCAAAAGCTTAGCACTTTCCTGATACTGCACCAGCAGCACACTGACTTGGTGACCTAAAGCACCCCAAAGGCCCCTTATTGAAAGGTATTATCAAGGTTGATTTCATCAAGCAAAAATTGGTTCTTAGATGAAGCAGGAACACACCTGGAGCAGAAAACATTGGAATCTGAAAAGATTTCCTGCTCAGAAGAACAGAAATGGCCAAAAGGGACCAAAAAAAAAAGACACATGACCTGCTCTTTACAACAGGAAGAAAGAAGTCCTTTCATCAGCTAAACAACTCAAAATCAAGAAGTTACTGTAGTTGTTAGTTATTCAATTATCAACTGTGATTAAAGGAACAGAAAGGCAAAGAAGGAAAATGACCAATTATTAAAAAACATACTCCACTGACTATTTCTAAAAATCAATAGCTGGAAAGTAATCTTAACGCAAAGATTAGGGACCACATCATGCAAGGTCAAAAGAGTTGGGTTTGGAGTTCCCACCCCAGTACCACAGGTAACAAACAGAAGGTATGCTATTAAATATCAAGCAAGCAGTGACTAAGTCTTTACATACATGAGAACAATATGCACATAACTCAAGAGAAGTAGTCACAAAATTTGTGTGCATGTGTGGCGGGGTGGGGGGGAAAGACTATCAGTTACCTAAATGCTGTTTTTAGGTAGTATCCACATCTCTTACAGTAATCTTCAGGCTCCTTTCCTTAAGTAGTGCAGAATATTTATATTTTCCATTAATATATCCAACATAAATCATGCATAAACCCAACAAGTTGCATTCTGAGTATCTGCAAAGTGTTTATATAAAATGATACAGTGGTTTGTTTGATATGGCTTGTTTAAAATCTGTTTGTCAGGCATCTCAACAGCTTTATAAGCCTGGCCTATATTCTCATTCTCCACAGTTCATCTTGCATTCATCTGTATTTTGTGAGGAGAGTGATGAGATCTGTTTCTCCAACACAAAAGCATGATTGGACAGAAGCACCCTGGAGATTAGATGTTCCTTTTCCAGTCAAGTCGTATTTTTTCATGCTGCATTTACCTTTGCCAAAAAGTAAGCCTTCCTGCTTACAATTAACTGGAAGAGGTTATAAAGAAAAGCTGTTGGCATAAGATGACGCTCCGCCTTGGGAGCGTGGGGTGCACAGAAGGGACCTTCCCTCCCTTTCCCCACACTGTCAAAGCAGAAAGATCATAGCTGCAGGGTCATTCTTTGCAAGGGGAGCTTCACATCAGGTGTAGAGATAACCTCCCTCCATCTTGGCCTACTGCATCTCTGCTTAACGTCAGATTCAGAGCCATGTGCACAAAGGACTGTTTTCATCACATTACAGATTGGGGTGGTTTTTTTGGTAATACAGCCTGATGCAGCACTACATGCCGACTTCCACCATACTGGAGCTGCAAGTAGGGAGCTTCCTGGACTTCGTGTGGTTCTCCACATACATTCTCATTACTGCTTACTTTGGGGGAGGAAAATTAAAATTTATCTTAGTTAAGCCAAATCTAAGCCCTGTGTTATTTCTATGCATTTTGGTTTACACCCCCTGTAACTGGAATTAGAGATCTTCATTTTACTCGATCTATGAAAATGACTTCCCAAATAAACATGAGTTTGTTTGTAAAAATATATTTAAAGTGTCAGTAGAGACAGGGCAGAAAACACTGCTGGAAATAAGAGTTGTCTTCTGAGTTAGTTCCAGCTAGAACATCTGTCTCAGTAATACATTATTAACAATGTCTGAAGTGATGAGCATCCTTTTTTTTTTTTTAATTCACATCTTTATTTTTCAGCAATGATTTAACCTATGCAAAATCTGGAAGTCATCTCATCAATTTACAACTTTATTCCCACAACACCTCAGTGCAGCTGAGAAGCACATTTAATACTTTGTTCAAAAACGAACAAAAAAAGACAGACAGGAGCACGGATCTTTGTGGTCTGGGCAGGCTGACAGAGGAAGCCTGTGTCGGAGGCAATACATTACTGTGCTGCCACTAGCAACAGCCTGAGTAACTCAGGTCGTCAACCTAACAACCGGTACTTAGACTATTCTCCCAAACACTTCTTCAATCCTTGACAAATAACGTAAAGACCATATGCTGTATATGCCAGAACCAATCCTTCACTTCTCACTGTATCGCTCACCTTACGCGAGGGCTGGTGCTGCTTACCAGCACGGTTATAACAGCGAACCTGCACGCGCTTCCGCGTGCGCCCGCCGGGAGGGCGAGAGGCCGCAGCAGGGTCTCATCAATAAGCAGGGAAGTCACCTACAGGAAGGCTCCAGTTGCTAGTTCACAGCTAGTAATGCAAATTGTCAAGACATGAAGGAAAGCTAGAAGAAACTTCAATTTCCACAGTTCTACCTGAAAAAAATATTTTCACTTTTTCCTCTATACTCCATAGGTTATTAATAGACACTGTCAGATTTAGGGAAGTATAAAGATGTTACACAGTATGAATTTTAAAGTAATCATTTTATAGACCCATATAGTATAATTCTCATGTGAGACATACTATCTTCATTCTTTACGCATTACACACAGGTAGTTAAACAAAATTCCAGGCTCTGACAGTCATCTGCCAAAAATATGGGCTACTCCATCAAAACCACAGGATTCAACTCTAAACAACAAAATAAAAAGTTTTCTTTTCCCATACTCAAAGCTTCCTACAGAAAAAGAAACTCTACAAGCTATTCATTGGCTATGACTCCGTATACTTTAAAACCACCTCAAACTGTGGTTTCTTCCAACATCTTGTATTTATCAGGTTTTGTTTAGCCCTGTTTTAATTGCAAGTTTTTTTCCTATTGAGTCATGGCATGTTGATGCATTTTGTTAGTGCTACCAACCATCTTAATAAATAACCTTCTTCACTGTTTGGTAAACCCAAGGCCCACTCAGGAAATAGCAAGTTTCTATCCATGATAGGGTTGAGTATGTATCTAAAGGTTATAGCTACATCCTCTGAATTTTTAAATAAAAATATTTAAGTCAGCTACAGTTCCAGGAAGCTAACTGAACTCCTTGCGGCATAGGCAAAAGCCTCAGACAGAAAAAGAGACTTTTCCATCACCTTCAAACTTTCAAGAATAGAAAGCTTGCATTTGCATCAGGTGTGCCACATGGGTTTACTTGTTTTGGGGGGTCTTTAAAAAAAAAAAAAACACTTTGGGGTTAGTAGGTTTAAGTTAGGTTAGTTAGGTTTAAGTTCTACCCTTCTTTTCAGAGATTAGAGAATAAAGGCAGCCAAACCAAGCAAAAAAAACCAACCTCCACTTCTGCAGGAACAGTCTCTTCCATGATGGTGGGGACAAAATGAAAACAGAGTCTCAAACCCTAACAATAAATGCATGTGTAAAGTGTCATCTCACATAGCCAAAGTATGGTTTCCCCTGCTGATTTGTAGGCATACCTTAAACTGTATTCATAGGCCATAACAAATACAGTCTAGAATTATGAGAGGGGCCTGGGGAAAGAAAAAAGAGCATCCCTTACTACGGTCTTCCTATTGCTCAGGGGTCTCCCCTGGTCAGCAAGTCCTCTGCTCCCCTAAAACACTCCACACCACCTAAGCGCTACTGTCACACATGAAAATATACAAAATATCACAAGCTTCATTTATATATATATATATATATATATATATATATATATATTTCTTCTGAGTAGCTGGGAAAAAAAAAAAAAGAGAGACACAAGGTAAATAGACCCTGGCACTTAAATTAGGCTTCCTTCATTTTGCTTGAAATATTTTGTACCCCGCTGAAATCCAGTTCTGCAGCCTGCATTCCTTCAGCAGAAATACTGCTGCCAGGCGAAGGGGAAGCAATTCCTCCTTGAAGCTCCTCTCCAGACCACAGCATACAGTTCTGCAGCATTTCCCACTTCGTTTCTCTAAATGCTGTAACTTAGCTCCCTGTTAATGTGTACAGGAGAACAGGAATCAGCAGTCTACTTCAGCTTTTCCCTGTCTTCCACATAGCCCCATTCCTCAGTTTCGTGTATGTCAGTTATTCCAAACATCCCATGCTTTTGTATTATATAGAAGCAGTCACAGTTGAAGCTCTTAGTATTTATGCCCTCAGCCAAAATTGGCACTGCCTGTTTGGCAGTTTTCTGCTGACAAAACACTATCCTAGCTCAGCAAGAGGAAAAACTGATGCAAAAAAAGTCAGTTTTCATCACCTCTTGCACCTTTTCTTCCAGGTTTTTAGATAAATTCATTCAAGAGTAGGCCGTATCAAAAGCATGTTTCTTATGCAATACCAAGAATGAAGGCCCTGCTTCAAAGTTTCTCAAGCAGTGTAACAAAATGGGAAACAGCTTCCAGAAAAAACAGCAAAACAATTAGTTCACTGAAGTTAGGAGCACTATTTCAATGGGAATCAAATGAGTTTGGCTCAGATCCTGCTTCTTTTTAAATATAAAAATTTGAGTTCAAGCTTTGGATGCTACATTCTACATAGTCATGCAGAAAAAGAGCGCAAGAGGCATGCGCAGGCTCTCAACAAGATGGGTAGAACAAGCTTATCGAAACGCCACTTGCCTTCTCGGGGCCTGCTACCACATGGGTCAAAGCTGCATGCGAGAGACTGAAGCACCCAATACACAAAGTCCATCAGTTTTATGTTCAGACACATCTACGGGTACGAGATGGAGGGGCAGAGAACTACTGTTTATGAAGAGAGGAGGAAATCCAACAGCACCAAATAAAGTTCTTTGCCAATCACAGTGAATGACAAACAGCTTGGGCAAAAAAAATAAATAAAAACACGCGCACACACACACACCTCTCAAGAGAAAAGTCTCAATTGTAGCAGCCAGAGAGGTAAAGAACAACTAAAACAGCTCCTGCAAAGCCCAGAAAGCCACCAGCCATCACCCCACACGCTCTCCTGCGAGGTGCGGAGACCTCTCCAACTTCGCAACTACTCCAAAGAGCTGCAGTAGGAAACACAAGGCCCTTTGGTGGAAAGGCTAATTCAGACCTATTTTAAATGGGGACAAGCCCTTTTATCCCCTTACCTTTCGAGGCTGCCCCTTTCCCCAGGGACATGCCCGCAGTGCACATTCCTGCCTTCCAAAACATTCATCTCCTCTGCCAATGCGCATCGGGCCAAGTTAATGCCAGCTGGATGAAGACCCCTTTCCTCTGATATCACACAATTTTGCATAAAAAAGCACTAGGAGAAAAAGTTTTCCTGCCCTTTAGTAGGTCTTCATTTAAAGATATAAAATATCCATGTATATTTTTGAATTATCTATGAGTGAAAAAGAGTTAATAATTGTACTTTCCAATTTCTATTTTAGAAAACCACTATGAAGCCTAGGTGTATGAGTTTCCTACTACCACTTTCCACACTGGCTTTCACTGTTAAATTTACTGTGCTGCTATAAATCTGACACCCTCAGGAATAAAAATCTAAATTAAATATTAGGCATTTTTACCAAGATGATTTATAAATATGTAATAATCATTTCCTAAAAGGAGGGCTTTATTCTGTATAAGAACAGGAGCCACTTCTGATTATTCTGCACTATTGCTGTCCACTACGTTTGCAGTTATTAGCTTTATACATGGAGGGGGGACACATGTAACTGTCGCTTACAATTTATTACATTATGTCCTGAAATTAAGTCAATCAATTTATTTTTAATAGACTCCTTGAAGAATTTTTTAGTACATTCCTTAGACTTACTGTAGTTCACAACACTTTCTTTCAGCCTATGATGGATAGTTTCCATTTTAAAATATGGCATTTGTTGTAATATAGTTTAAATTACTTTTCTTCCTGGAGCATGTGTTATTCAGAGTTACCATTATGCAGTAGGAAATTGTACATTATGTTGCTGCTTTATCTCCTTTTATAGCTCATGTTACAGTTGCATCCATTCAGGTACAATTACATCGGGGAAAAAAGTGATTTAACATTTGTATTAAGAACAATCCTGTTCAGTAAATTTATTTCAGGTTTTTGTTAATTACCAAAGACAAGTGAGAATAATCCAAAACAGCTAGAGGATATAGACTTTTTAATTAAGTAAATAAAACATATTTCCACCAGTACAAGTACTCATACTAAACAGACTTATAGCAAAATATTTACAGGCAAAGTTACAGTAGTCTTGGTTTATTACATAAATTAGGTATAACATAGGTTAATGAATTTTTTCCCCTAAAGGCTTAGCTTTTAGTATGAACTTGCTTTACATCTGAATTCTCCTAAATTCTACTGGACAAATTGCATTTTAACATCATGGTATATGCCTGTAATACCATAACATATATTTATAAGCATAGAGAATCTCAGATTTTAGGCACTATCATGTTGTTATACAAGTACTCCAAATCGTATAATGAATATCCATTCATAATTAAACTATTACTCTTCTTTCAATGTAAATCCAAAGTTTTTTCCTGACTTAAAGTTAATATCATATCTATGAATACCAACACTAAAAAGTTATGCTGTAAATTAGAATCTGTTTTGTTCCCATTGCCAGTAAGACAGTGAAACAGTATTTTATATATACACACTGTAACCTGTTGGACAAGTACAAAGACATTTTAATCAGGATGTAATGGGTATTCTTATTCTGTTCATTAAGATAAAGAAGTGTTTGGCAGGCAAATGTCTCATTAGGTTGTAATTTGCTTTGATATGCAAATTAAGATGTAATTAGTTTTGAGTTTCTGAAGAGGTAGAGTCTGCATGCTAGACACTTATGTTGAACAGTGGAAGTTCAAATACTGCCCCTACCTCCAAAACTCACTCCGGCCTCTGTTGTATATATTCTTAAAACCACAAGCTTTTCACACACTCACTTCAGATATTTCAGTCCTTCAAAAGTTACTTGTAAAAACAAGGAGTTACACCTAGGAGGATGTCTGTTAGTTACATTTTCCCCATTGCAATTCCATTCTGTAGTACTAAAAATTGGGAGACAGAATGAGAAGCTGTTGTGAATAAACATGGCTACAAGTATCAGTAGGACAGCTATAGCAATTTACACCAGCTGCAAACCTGGCATATATATGTGAAAAGAGCTTGAGGTTAAGCAGGGCTGCATATTTGGAATGAGAGAATTAAGCTTAAGGCGCAGGAGTATCGAGGGTTATTAACAAGTAGCTAAGTAAAGTACAATTAATTCTGTTTTTGCCTTGTTCAAAATATGACTTAAAGAATAAAAACATACTTAAAATTCTAAAATAATCCATTTATTTAGCTTAGCTCACTGCAATAAATCAGTGGAAATTAGTTGGGATTGTGAACTACGAAACAAGCCAAAGTGGAACGGGTCTTGGGAGTTTCTGCACATCCTGAATTATCACACAACACCAAGCAAAATGCTCAGTACGCGACAAATCAGAGACTAAAACACAGAGCTTGATCCAGTGATAGCGATATTCCCCGACAACAAGGGTACCATAAAGCAGTGCCCCCCTCGGACAACGCTCTCGGAGCGGATAACGGAGAGAATAAGCAGCGCTGCTTGTTAACCAGGTCCCGCTGGCACTGATGGGTAGGAAGGGCCTCAGCAAAGTCCCTGGTGATGCTTCACGTTATAAATAAGTCTAAGGATTGAAGTCTCCTCGGAGCCTGCACATGTTGCCCACCCACCCCCAGCTGTTTACGAGCAGCCACTCACCTACGGGTACGGCCTCCTCGCGTTTAATCTTTCCAAAGAGACATTTTTGTTAGCATAAACAAGCTTCCCCCCCTTCATTTAGCCAGAAGCCTAGAGACCTGGCAGCTTCTAAAGGTTAAAATGCTTACATTCAAAAGCAAAGGTATCTTCTGCTGCGAGACAAACGGTGGCTGCACGCTTCCTTGTTACCAGGAACTTTGTCAAGTAGGAGCTGGGAGGGAAGAGTCGAGCAGGCTAACGGTTTTGTTCATTTCTCCATCATTTCATGATGGTCAGCCTCATAACGCATTAATACTCTCAATAACGGAGAAAGTAACACAACAGTGAAAAAGCAAACTAGGTGCCAATATAAACATTTCCAAAACCCCCAAATTTTACATTGGTTCAGAATCAGTTTAAGATACATCAGTATGGACACGTGTGTTTTCATTCAAAGCCAGGCTAAAAATAATCTCCAGCATTTCATACACAACAGAAAACCCAAGCCTTTAACTAGCTCCATCGCTACTGTTCTTTGAAATGAGGGAGGGCTGACTGCTTATTCTCTCTTCTCAGCAAGGTTTACATAATTAAACAACATTGCTGAATAAATGCATAACTCCATATTTTCCTCGGAACACTCCCAGACAGCGCGGAGGTTGCCCGTACTGCCCTGTTGCAAGATTTAAGCGCCATTCCAGCAAAGCAATCATTTTACTTCAACATGAGCTGTCTCTACAGGACTCCCAGGGCATCTACAGTGAAGCACACGCTATTTCTACGGATCTAGATTCAAATACATTAAAGTCAAACAGCCTTAAAAAGTTAAACCTATACTTCAAATGAGTCCTATCAGGCTGCCAGATGAGACATGCATTTGCAATTTTGACTCAAACAGAAGTCTTCAACACTGCACCAGCTTATACAGCTTGACCAGACGGTACCACGGGCAGGATGCAATTATCAAGGACTAAAGCAGCAGCGGCGCAATTTGCCCTATAATCACTCTATCTTCTAGCGGCATTAGCATGTACTTAATCAGCCTTATCCCACCGTTTCTATTTCACAAACAGGTAAAATGTAGAACTTGGGAGACGACAGAACAGCCCAAGCTGGACAGGAAGCATCCAGAAAACCCAGGAAGACAAGGAAGGACAGAGCGAGGAGGAGCCAGACCGCATTTCTTGCGGCTCGGGAAGGACTGATGCCATGGTTAGGTCCTTGTTCCAGTGCACAGTAGTTATTGCACAGTGTCTCAGATGCTCGGTACACGAGAGCTGAACTAATACTCAGAGCCTGATCCAATGTAGTACATTCAAACAGTCTTAGCATGAGCAACGCTTTTAGTCAGATTCAACCCTTCCTCCCAACCACGCTCCATGCTGCTAATAAGTGTCAAATCATCTCTTCCCCTAATTTAAGGTTTTCTGCTCAAGCGTGCTTATTCTCCATGGGCCTCCAGTGTTCGCTTAGTCTCCTTACTGAGCACCTACCACCGACATTAGCCATCTTCCTGGAGTTATTTTCCTTCTCTCCCACTGATCATTCTTGGCTGGAAGATAGCTAGTAAACACATGGGGCTAGGGCCAAATCACAGTTTGCATCTTTGTCGGACTGGGAGAGCACAGGACAAGAGGAGACCACAAGGATGCTTGGTGGATGTACTCCTCTCCTACGTTCCTTAGAGCAGCCAGGAACGATGGGGCTGGGCAAGTCAAGTAACATGTGGCACGATCACCCAGAGCAGCCCAGCTCTGCAAGGTCCAAGTGATAATACAAGATCACCAGATCTTATCTTCCTTGCTCAACTGTGCTATCGATCCTTTTTCCAAAGAGGAAATCATTCCACTCCATCATTCCACTTTGTGGGGCAGAGGGTAAATTCCTCCTAATTACATTTGTTAGCCTCTGCTTATGTTTTGCTGCTGAGCTAGACCTGATCTTAAGATATGAGGAGGGACTAGGAAATGATTTACCAGTAAATCAGCAGGTCCAAATTTGAGTTGGATGTAAATTGAGCTGTAAATTGAGGAACACTTTTTAGTTTCAAATGAGAATTCAGGCCTAACACACAGAGAAAGTAACCACAAACACTTGGGAACAGCATTTAAGACTAGACACTCCAAGAAGTCCAAGATGCATATGCACTTAGTCCATCACTGTTAACAGATCAGCTAGGCAAACTTATCTTTACAACTTTGTCTTATATTTGCTTTTAGCTCAAAAAGCAGAACCAGCTATAAGTCTGCCTGGTATATTTACACCTGACATTTTCAAACACTGGGGATATCACTGCAGATGAAAAAAGAAGAATCTCTTTGGATATAATCAGTACAGCACTGGCTTTCAAATACATTAGTGGCACTTACACTTTCAGTTATCTACAGGTTGTTGTTGCTTGTTTTTTTTTTTTTTTTAAGATGAATTATTTTTCAGAACACATAGTATCTTTTATCCCACAAATAAAGTGTTGAGCTATATCATATTCAATTTGCTACACTTGCAAACAAAAGCCTGTCTAAAAGTAAGAGTTTACAGGGATCTTTCATCCTGACACTACGTACTTCATGTAGCACAATCTTTTTTCCCCCCTCTGCCTTTGTTTTCATTGTCTGAAATGAGAGGAAGATACTGATTTAATAAACTTACTTGCTTTATCAAGACACAACCCAAGAGAAGAGAGATCAAAAAAATTTTTTTTCAAGTTCTGCAAAGGAAAAAGGGGGAGACATTCACGATAGGTAAGAAATGACTCGCACTGATCTACAAAGGTTTACAAGTGTAATTTGCCAGGTTCTGTAAAGGTCTGATTTAAAGCCAGTCAAACTCAATAGAAATATTCCCCTCAGCTCCACTATGCTTGAGTTCAAGCCCTTAATCTGTTATCTTAACAAGATCTACGGGCTAGAATATCAAGCTGGAAATATTTGACTAGAAATGGGATCACAGTTTTTAAATGAGTTGCTCCCCAGCTTTCCAAGCTATATAATTGATTGACCATAAGTGGACAGACAGCAAATCTTGATTTAAGACAACCTGTATTTCAGCACAAGACCGAGACATGAAGTGTTTTTCAGAGCAGTAGACATGCAATGCAGGAAAAGGTCCTCCACTGCCATAGTTCATTCTACTCTGAAAAACATTTTAATCTCAGACTCGCGGGGAAGACTTTGATTCAACTCCTTACGTGTTTGCTGGAAGAGAAAAACACAACTGGCATTCTCCTTAGATGTTCAGTGTTGCCACTGTTTATTAAGGGAGCACAAATAAAAGTCTCGCTTGTGAGGGGGAAGTCTACATGAAAACCAGTGGGCAGGCAACAACAGCACACAGGTAAAGTGATATTTGAAGTGTTACGCTCAGAACAAACAGCACCAAAGCTTCTTCATAGCTGATATCTTAGGAGCTATGCCAGGAGTCTATAACTACACTAATATTGTTTCTTCTGTGGCACCTTCCCTTTGATAATTTCCAAGTGCCTTGCAAACATGAATTAATCAGTCCCTAAGTCGCTCGGAAGATAGCTTTGACTCTCTTACAGGTAGGGGAAACAAGATAAAAGAGTTATGACTGCTTGCGGTATGGAAGTCATGATAAGTAGCTAATGTAACACTACATTATCCAACATTTCAACTGAAGGGGTCTGTGACAGCCTACACAAAGTTAAGGAACAGCATATTAATGGATGCCCTTTAATTTAAGGGGGCATTCTGCATTAGCCTACATCTTGTATTTAGTATTAGCTTAATTCTGCTACTACAGAAACACTTAGAAGCTTTATTATAGGCTTTAATAGTTGCACAGGAAGACCAATAACACATGCTTTCAGCAATCTCACCCTCAAAGTCCTTTGCTCAACCTTATCATGAAGTGCTCTGTTGAAATACTCCTTCTCTGGTCCTAGTTTTCTTGTATAGTATCAAAATACTTTAATTAAATAATTTTAAAGCTTGACTGTCATTTTAGCAAATTATCTACTTACGTGGTGAATTCTTAAGTTTCATAGCTCTGACATGACTGGAATGTTACTTTTCCTGTGCACAACCTTAACAAATGAGTTTTAGCTCTAATGCACCTGTCAAGCTCATGAACTTGTAACTCATGACTAGTGAAACAAAATTGCACAATTTGTTACAGATGGGATCCACTTTGTCAGCATGGCAACATTGTTATTTTTCTCAAACAGCTAATCTTTGCAATAATAGTTTTTAATACCCCCACAGATAATTTTATTTGTTTATTCTTATTACTGAGCTGCTTTTGAGTATTTGTAGTAAAATATTAATTTATACCTTTATCTAGTTTCTCACTCCAGGAACTTGTCTGAATTGTTTCAGTTGTTGCCAATAATAAATAGCAGAAGGTATAAACCTTAACTGCTGTATAATAAACAAAAACAGCACATCTGAAAAGGAGAGATGCAAACAAATTTAATAGAATGCTCTAATCCACCTTAAATTTGCAGCACAACATAATTGCAAAGGAAAATAGATCGAAAAGAGTTTAAGCATCCTCAGGCAGTCAGCTATGAGTATGGACAGATGTGGTAGATTCCTCCTCATCTTAAGTGAAGGTTCAACAGCCTTATTAAAAAGCTAGATCAACCACAAGACACTAACTTGATGCCGAGATGAAAACATGAAACTTGGGGTGATTTAACTTTGAAAATTTGTCTTCATGCAACTGTTCTCAGCACTTCCTTTACCCATGCATCCGTAACACCTCAGTCTCCCACAAGTGTTAATTTTGGAGACCGTTTCAGCCTTGTTGCTTGGGCAGCAGAAGGGGATGCAACAAGCCCCTCTGTTCTTTTGTAAGCTGTTGCAAAAAGCAGTGTAGAGACCTCATCACCACCTGAAAGATTTAACTGTATGCAATAAATCAACGTAGCATCTTGATGAAGTAGAAAAATACATATATGTGACAGTCAGCCATGTGATCCTAGCACTCGCTATGTTTTCTGCTCACACAGTATTAATATATAATGAAAAGAATGTTCTGCCTTATTGATCTTCAGACCATGCCTAAGTGCTCTAATGCTTGAAGCATACCAAAGATATTTCTCTTTTCCTCTTTCTCTCCTTTTTTTGGTTACATTATGCTAACCACTGCAAAGCATTTTTCATTACTTGATATGTTGGTGGGCTTTTCACCTTGAAATTGTTGACAGGAGAATAGAATGCTCTGTGTCTGTGTTTTTAATCTCTACTCATATATACATCTTGCTGTTTTTCACCCTGTCAAGTTAATCCCTTGAAAGTATCATAAAATAGTAGTGCAGTATAAAACTGTAGAACTGCTCAGTAGCAGGACAGAGCTCAAACGTGCCATGCATCAGTGCTGAAGGTTTTGTCTCCCCCAAAATGGCAAGACAATTCCTTCAGGCTTTCTGTTTGCCTTCTTAAACTGAAAGCTGTCTCGACTATAAGGTGACCTGAAATAAAACCTTGCAAATGAAGCATCCTGCCTTTGCACTTCCAAGGAACAATTGGGGGGGGGGGGGTGTTGCCTCCTTTTATTTTTTGTTTCTTTACTATTTCACAGCTATTGCTGTCTAGGATTTTAATTATAAATCACATAGCATCTAATTTTTTCCCCCCTCTTCTACTGTTTGTCACTTGTGTTCCAAAATGTTCATAACCATCTTATCATAAAAGATACTAAGATAAAAAGGGCCTTTGAGAGTGCCGGCACAGAACAGATCACATCAGAGGACAGCGATCAGCTGTTAGTCTCATGAGCCCACCTTCACGAGATCAAAAGGACCTTTAAGACTGTGATTCCTCCACAGAGAGGAGCACATGAAGGTCACTGTTTCATGAAGACGTGTACAGGATGCTGTCACCCTAATTCATTCAAATCACACACACACACACTTCATTGTCAGGACAGTCTCACTGCACAGCAGTGAGACTAAGATTTGTGATGGGCATCATGCCTTTGATATATCAGCTTTGAAAGGCAACTAAAGCAACTCCTGTTGAGGAAAACTAATTGCTTAGGTTTCCACAGCTACTCTTGTCCTTCTATAAAAATAGAGAGAATTTGGTTAGCTGTTACAAAGACATATTAATCAGAATTCTATAAAGTATAAGTCTGGAAAGACAGAAAGATGCTTTAGTTTCTCTAAGGTTAGCCCACCGTTCATCAGTGCCCTGTATTTATTTATTTTCATTCATGTTATTCCAAGTTAGATGCAACCTGTGCCAAAAACGCAGTCTGCAACTTCAAAACAATACGCAT
The DNA here is from genome assembly GCF_036417845.1 of Apteryx mantelli. Classification (NCBI taxonomy): domain Eukaryota; kingdom Metazoa; phylum Chordata; class Aves; order Apterygiformes; family Apterygidae; genus Apteryx; species Apteryx mantelli. The sequence goes on from NC_089987.1 coordinate 5,332,221, forward strand.
GAAAAGTGACTCTTGCAACTTTAATGAGCTTCCCTTCATTTTTCCTGAAGGATATACCACAGTTGGGTTCTCAGGAAAAGCAGAGCAAGCCAAGAATTTCTCTCCCAAAAGGCCAGAATAGGTAAGGTCATAGCTCTACAAAATTAGGGTAATGGCCACAGCAGCAAACCAAATTAAGCAGTCATGAAAGTTCTTGCACAAGAGAAATTCTGATATTTTTCAAGAATCTCAGCTATGACCCAAGGCTTTGCAATGAGATGTCAAAAAAAACCTGGATTCAAGTTCTACTTGAATAGCTTCCTATTGACTAACACAAAAGTTTCAGTAAAACTAGTTTTAACACAGTATTAATTTCAATAACCTCTGAATCAGGACCTAGATATTGTTGTGGTTGAATGATTCCTGGAGCTATATTCTCCATCTGAAGCTGATGTTAACAAAAGACTGAAGTTGAAGTAGTCAAATAGAAGCTCTGCTTGATTTTCACGACAGGCAGTCATTCTGTTCATCCCTTCAAGGATGAGCAGCAGGACAAAATTAAAATTGAATTAATAGTAGGTATTATGTGCTAATGCCATCACACTGACATTAACTGGACATTGAGTATGGAAATACATTTTATGCTAGGTTTTAATCTATTCCCATGAGGCATTTTAAAGCTTCGCTGTCATTTGCCAGCATAATATTGAATGTATTCACATACAGCAAAACACTGAAATCTATAGAGGACCCAAGTCTAAGGTTTAAAATACAATTGGGGTACAAGCTTTAAGCTTTGATTTCTTGCATTTAAATCCTTCTGCAGAAGATGATTAGCAAGGTCTCAAATAAAAGCGTATCAGTATTCCTACTGACACTTACTGATTGGCTTACAATATGAAAGCGTTGTGTGCTTGGCCCAAGTTTACTCTCATTTCTCAGTGAGCCAAGTAACATTAGCATTTTTGTGTAGCAACTAAATTGAGGGAGGAAATGTTTCAGGGCATCTTGAATGACCCCACACACAAGGTCATAGGGATGGTTCCGCCTGTGTTATGCCCCCAGCTGAGCAGCCACTCATGTTCATCACATAGCATGTGATTAAAACTCCTGGAAATTTTTCATCTCCTTTTGAGTGATTTAGAGCTGTTGAAAACTCAAGCTTCCTGTGGGAGTATGGTGATTTGATTGAAGTTTTATCAGAAAGATTCCTTAGCTGTACGCCTTCAGGCAAGTATGGATAGACTCTCTCCCAGGCAGCCAACAAATCAATGGGTCAAGCACTTCAGTTCAAGCTCTGCCAGGCTTCTCTTATTACTGGCTATTCAAAAATGCCTTTATTCATCATTTACAAAACCAAACCCAAAAGGCTTAGGAGAACTTGGGTTCATAACAGTATGCAAAAGGAAAAACTGTCATAGTCCAAATGTTTTCTTAAGAGATAAAGATATTTTCCATCCAGCCCCAAGTTAAAACTATTTTGACCCGAGCTTTACAATTTATCAAGTGTTTGTTGCTGAACCATGAGAAAAGTTACACTTGCCACTGCTGGTCATTACAAGATCTTAAGATAGGCTTGTTTTATTTAAACCTTAATGTTAAACATGCACCATGAACACAAATTAAAAATTAGGACTCCATAAATAAAAATATCCCTTGCTGTCTTAGTTACACACATCCTCCATTTCTACATAAAGTATTTATGGTTTTATGAAACATGTTGCCCTGCCAGATGTTTGAGATATCAGTCATGAATAATTTATTAGATTAAAAGATAAACATCTACAGAAATGAAAAGATTCAGACAATACAAAAGAAACTAAATTGTATTCAGAATGCCATTTAGAATTTGTAGGGTTTTTTGTTTTGTTTTTAAACAATCTAGATAAATATTTCAGTTATCAAAGGACCTCTAATCTTCCCAATAGCTAAATCTTACTTTGAAATGTTGATGGTCTCTCAAGAACAAGCTTTGCTCTAGCTGTGCATTACAATTATCACTTCAGTTTTGGTACAATAGAGACGCATAATATCTTAATTCCAGATGCCCAGACTGGAAAATCTGAGGAATGTTTTCTGTTGAAAGCATGCCCCAGTGAACTATTACATATGTCCTACTATTTCCAAGCTGTAGCATCATCTTACAATTGCTTTATACCCATAATCTCTTTTGGAAAAATACAGAAAAAGTGGGATGAAGATAACACTGAGAAGAATGGGCATTGAGGAGGTTATGGAGGAGTTTTCTTTTGTTTTCCCCTTAAGAGCGCATTTCATTGCCACAGGAGTCAAAGACCTATTTACTAAACCCAGTATGTACCTGCAACAGTGCTAGGGAGCAGAAGAAAGTTCTTGGTCAATCTTCTACAAGTCGAACAGCAAACACCCTTAACTCTTCCATTTGGTGTTAATGCCACTGACCTGTTCCCTTTGCTTGAGGCTCGCTACCCTCTTATTTTAGTACTCTGCAAAGATACTGTATTTTCTGGGGAGAAAAAGATGTAAAACAAGCCCAAGTAGAATAAAAGGTTATGACTAAGCTACATAATTATGCAAGGGTGCTACCAGAACCTCTGGGCAGTTGTTCTCGGAAGAGGGGTCCAGTATGCACACCCCCACCTGTATTTCTAACACCTGCTCAGCTTTTCAGATTCCTCTAGTTTATGTAGGGAAGCTTCAGTTTCCCCATCTAGAAAGGCCTAGTTACATTTTGACTGTGCACCACAAGAAGGGGAAAAAAAACACATTTTCTCCAAATGCTTAAGGTCCAAATCCAGTCAAGCAATTTCAAGCAGGTCCCCAAGGCCTCATCCTCACCCATCAACACTTAAGACAAGCCCAGCCCAGCCAGCATACAAAGCACAGCAAACTAGTTCAGTAGATCTAGGGACAAACTGGGAACAAAATGGAATGGGCATTATTTTTTTTTCCATTTCAAACAAAGCTACTTGAAAGCTTCTGAGCAGCATCAGCTGATCTGATTTTTGGCATCCTAGAGAAGTGGGAACAACCCACCTGGAATAACAAGCCTGCAGAAGAGCTCTGCAGAGCTGCTGTTGCTAGCCCTGCTCCAGGCAGGGGAAAGAAGGGAGCAGAAGAGGAAGGAATAGCAGCCCAGTCCCCCCAAAATGAGGCACCACTGCACATCTCCCCGCCCGCCTTGCAGGGGCAGTAGCTGTGGGAGCAACAGGAGCTCAGCTGAAAGTGGGCAGAGGCTGTTCAGAGCACATACACTGCTCAAACACCCTGGTCACATGTCCCCTAGCCCAGATGCAGCAGGAGCAGGGCTCCAGCCACCCCTCAGCATGGCCATTTTGTCACTGTCAGCCCCCGTCGTTGCAGGGAATTGCCGGCTTTGCTTATACTTGAGGCCAGCTCTGCTCTTAGGGCTGCACAGCTGTGAGCCACATCTCATCCAGGGTGGACTGCGAAGCAGCTATCCAGACCAGAGACAAAACAGGGATACCTTTATTCAGTATTTAGTTATACAGCCTTTAATATATAGTGGCAATGGTCATCACAATTTTCACAGCTTCACAGAAGTAGATTTTTCTGTCACCCACAAATTTATTGACTAATAGTCTACCAAATCCCTCTGGAATAAACATAGTTGCCTATATTGTAAAACAACCCCAAAATGAGCCTTGAACTGGCATTGGAGCATACTGTGCAAAGTGTTGCACAAATGAGTGTAGAGAAGACTGCATCTAGGCAAGGAACATTTCACAAAGGATGTTTACACAGAGGAAGGATTAAATATCCAATATGTCCATTTTTGATCGAAAAGAACAAATATAGCAAAGTGATATGAGATTTTCAGGAATGTTACAGGGAAAGAACATTGTCTAGGTGGTAACTGAGGTTTTATTTAGTCAAGGGCAGCATTTACCACCCTATAGTAGGGTAGGGGAATAAACTCCAGCATTGACTAAATAAAGCCTCAGTTTGGGTTCTTCCCCCAAAAGCTTAAACCATTTCATATCATATATGACATAGTTCATGGGCGATCGAGGTACATACTGCTAGGTTCATGTGATTAAATAAATATTCTGTTGTCAGAACAAACTAAGCTCTTGCAACTCCAAGTAAACTTAGAGATTTTTGCTTGATTAACTGCTGAAAGAATACAAGGAATAGAGAGAAACTAGCAACACCCTACGCAAAGGGAATTAGGAAATCTAGCTAAGGGCAGCCACAGTTCAAAGGGGTCAAAAACACTGTATTGATGCACAGGAAATTCATAGCGCTAACTCCCATTAGCACTAATTGAATTTACGTGTTCTAACTCCCATTAGCACTAGCACAAGTCATCCCCCAACACGGGCAGGCCAGTAGACCTTACAAAGTGGAGAGCAGAAATAAAGCTTGAGGCAGAGAGGGCAGCAAGAGAACTGAAAGTCTGCCTCAACCCCAAACACATCCACTGAACGGAAGTGGAGAATGAGAACAAGAGGGGTTGCAAATAGAAGTTTTATATCAGTGAGTAACATCTTGATCGCTTTTTTCTATTCAGCTGTTTGACAAGCTTTGTAGTTACCCAGCCTGGTTCAAATATGAGAATCAATGAAATTGTAGTGCAGGAAAAATACTACGTTATCCCTCCTCCTTCCTCTTCCCTCCCCCCACCCAAGAGGCAGCTAAACATTTCCAATGCATTTGGACTCCAAAATGAACGAGCTTTATTAACAATAATTCAACACCTCAGGTAAGTTTAATGTTTAAAGTAATTATACATTTTATGGCTTTATGTTATGATTTTTTCAAAAGCACTATAATACATGCACAAACTGCGCTGCAATTAAACGCAGAGTACCATAATAGTGCAGAGTTTCCAATTGCTCCAAACTGAATACACGCACTGACAGTTCAGTTACACGTTTTTCTGAAGTTCACCTTTATTTTTAGATAGGACTACACCTGAGAGCTGCTTTTGCTCCCATTTCCCTTCACACCCAAGAAATATTAGCACCTTGAATCAGGGTGGCCAGAACAAATAAAACTGCGCCAGACTGAAATTGGAGGGAGTCAGCAGCAGGGACTCTGCATCTGTGCGAAGCTCCAGCATCTGCCGCGGCTGAGCTACACTTTTGGTGTGGAGCCCTGGAATTCTGCAAACTAGTCCATAGCAAGGCTCTGCAAAACCAGCTTCACATTACCTGTTACAAGAAGGGATGAAAACAAGGGGAGAGGCAGGAGGACACAATAGCAAAGATGGGGACAGAAGTTGTTTATAACAGTTATAAATTACGCAGGGAAAACATTGCCTTCTACATGAAAAGGCAATTTTCTAGCAAGATAATGTAGATGTCACAATAAATCACATGCTGCTATTCACATTTCTATTAATCATCTCACAACACATGTCCTAGTGTCCTGCCATGTTATGCTGTTGTAACAGCAGGAGTAACCTTCTGAGGCTGACTACGCCTCTGCATTTTTAACAGATTCATTGGACCGCCAAAGTGACAAACATTTTGCTGTATGTACTGGTGGTCAAGGTATGAATAACTGCTGAATATACATTTTAATAATGGGCCCAAAGCAGACTATAGATGACAGCAATGGCCAAACCAAAAGCAACTCCTGGCTAGTTGAAGAGATGCAAGTAATTTTTGCATTCAGCCATCTGAAATGGAGATGGGGAAGCTCTATCACCTTCCAGCTAGAGGAAGAGCCTGTTCAGATATAATATACCTGTTGCAATTGCTATTAGACTTCAGCATTTCAGTTCAGGTGAGCTTTTAAAGGAAAGCCACTCAAGGTTGATTTCCCAATGCTAAAGAAATAAAATAAAATAGAAACCTTGTGTGCACTTGTTGTACTGTAACCATAACAGAAATAGCTTTAGGGTTGCCCTTTTCAGTATATTCCTTCAAATGTGCACCATGCCTTTATGCAGGAGTCCAGCAGGGTCTCCAGAAAGCTGGATCTGCTAATGGGGAAAGGACCAACATTCAGCTTGGATAAAAACGCAGTTCTGCAGGCATGTAACTGCTTAGGCCCAGAGATGCAGTCTGCTTATTTGTGTTGGAGGAGCTGCACAGTGCAAGAGCACATGGGAAGATATTAGGCCATAAAACCTGTCATCCTTCTCATGAGCTCTTTCCTCTGTGACAGCAGGATAATTGCTCAGGGTTAGGGATACCTTTGTCATTTCTCAGGTCTGTTGCTCTTGAGCTCAAGACCAGTTTGTTGATACAAAAGGGGGAAACAACAGCTTGTACTTATATTTAAACCAAGTATTCATTCCTGTGAAGAAATAAGCATCTACTGCAAGGTGTTTAGGGTCCAAAGACACAGACAACTATATTTCACCAGCCCTTCCAAAATCATGTTCTTAATTGCACACTTGACTGGTAAAAGAAAAGATTTGATGCATAAACAAGTAACTGCTTCATCTACCTGGAAGTCATCAAAATAACTCAGTAACTATTAGAGAGATCATCTTTCTCACCAATCTTTATGCTGAAAGCACAAAACATACTGAAGCTACAAAAACAGTGTTGACACACAGGAAACATCTGATGTAATGAACAAAACCATTCCTGTCATAGGTCAGTGATGGTGGTTCAAACTACTTTTCCGTCTTACATGCTGAAGTCAAGTGGCTTTTCCCTCATGTCCGTAGGAAGGAACACTAAATTTTAAAGAGAACTCATTTAACTGAAGATTGGCAGAGAAGTCTCCAAGATAAGGAATCACGTACAACCAGTTAACTAAGTTAATATAATAAAAATTCATATTGAAAAGAGAAAAAAGTTAGTCACCATTTCTCAGGTGAGTGCCCTGCTATGAAGTCCAAACGGCTCCAACTCTTAACCCTGCTCCAGCAGTCTCTAATCCTCAGCACAGTCATGCACATGTTTGATTTGAAACTGGGCCCAAACTCTGCATAACATCAGTATGTGGTCCAGGTAGGATGAAATACACACACAAAAGAAACTAACCTACTGTACCCGAGAGCAATTCCCTGTTTTAGGAAGTAATTTGCTAATGCTATAGTGAACTCTGCAGCTAGGTACTCTGATAACTTGGGCAAAATCTACCTCATGCAATGGCAAGATTGAGAAGTAATCCCCTCCATCCTAGTCTGTCCAAATCAGGCATCATGTGAAGATACCTTCCCCCCTACTGAAATAAGGATACACATGTTTATTTTAGCAAACATTGCAAATAAAAACCCACAAACAAATGGGCTGGGGGGAGGGAGGGAAGGAGGAGGGGAAAAAACATCAAGCCTTGATGCCAAAGGGTTCCTCAAAGCAGTCCCAAAAGTTAGAAGAGTGGCAACTTCGAGGTATGTGTAGTTTGATTAAGTGTTCTGTAACTCCAGGAGGACAAGAAAGGAAAAAACTCATTTGTTTCCACATTAGATGAAGGGGGAAATTCATAATTCTTTGTCATTCGACTAAGTATCACACGGATGAAGAAACTATACTTGCATGGGCTAAAGCACACTAGTCTTTCCACAGAAAAGATCTATTTATCATATCAAATGAAATTTCTGCTTCTGAAAAAGACAGTGAAGAGGGCACCGTCAAGGTATTTTGGCACCAAGATTGAAAAACCCCGACAGCAGTTGCTCACCTGGAAGATGTAGCCTCCAAGAGTGCAAGGATTTAGCTGTCCCACCAGCTGCCACATGCTGCCTTCCCACATGCTAGAGCTTGAATTGGCATAAACCAACCTGTCTGTCGTTAAACTGACAGAGCCAAGGGCCTTCTTTTTATTTAAGTTACATAGGAAATTTCAAGGGGTTGAAAAAATACGGATATCCTTGGATTTTGGAAAACAGTTGCCTGTGCAGGGCCATAGCTGGGGCTGGTCAGGGTTTGACACTGGTAACTGGCAGCATTGCTTTCATCAAGCTGCCAGATAAATATCTTTTCTCTGTGCATATAATGCTTGCTTACCATATAAGCCTCAATGCTTCGCAATATATATTAAAGATTAATGTACATGAATACTGACCAAATCCCAAATGCCTCATTCAGGCAAAATCCCATTGACTTTTTGGTCAGCATTTAGCAACAGAACACTACAAGAAAAGCACTTATGGACTTTTAAAATGAATGCACAGCTAGCCTGGAATGAGTTGTGTATGAACACTTCATTAACAAATTTTCATTCAATTCATAAATACGTAAAAATATTTGAGGCTCATTCTTTGCCATTTAGAGCCTGATCTAAAGTCCCGTAAAAATCAATATGGAAGCTTCCATTAGCTTCTCTGGAAGCAGGACCTGTCTCCTAAGCTGAAAAGATAATGAAAAGAAGTTGCATGTACTGAATGTTTCTAAGGTAGGATAAAATTAACAGAAAAAAAAAATAACTTATTTTGTCTGCTCTAATCTTGATCCTCATCTACATATTTTTTTCCTTGGGATCTCTAATGCAATCCACTGATTTCCATTACACATTGCAAGGTCACAAATGAAACACTGTCTGCTGCAAGGTCCTGTAAATTGCGTTTATTATGTTCTCCTTGCTATGTCAATCAAGAAATCAGCACTAAGTTCAGCTCTGTTGGAAAAAAACAGTTTAAGTGCACTTAAAGGCTAAGGGTAGTAAAATAAACAGTGAGCTAACCCTCCAGATGCAGATGTAGGCTGCTGTGGATGTTGGGTCTTTATCTTCAGACAACAATATGGCAAATACATGCACAGGCCTTTGAAGTGTCAACATTTTATTCACCTAACAAGTCTCTCTTTTTTGCATCGAGTACATTAAGTCATGACATACGGCTGTATGATTTATACTCTAGTGCCCCTGACAATCCCGCACAATCTTGCACTTTTACTCATCTTGTAGCCCACTCAGCATTCATTTATTCCAACTCTACTTCATTTTCCTGGAGCTTCCAGACTGCAGCTGTAAGACTTACCCACACCTGAAACATTGCTGCTCTTAACTTAAGAGTTGTGAAAGCTGTCACATTTCACAAGCAATTAGACAAAACATTTTAATTGAATCATTCAAAACAGCAGTTGGATAACCAATCAACTACATAGTTGTAAGCAAGTACAAAAAGCACTAATCCTAGTAGTGTGTGTATATACATGCACACCGACTACCCAAGCTATTAAAAGATACACATGCCATGTCAAAAAGTTATAAATAGTATTAACCAGATGTTATACATGGCTTGATCAGGCTTGCTTTAGTAAGTCTTCCATGGAGGCACACTCCAATTAAATAAGTCTTTCCAAATTATCTCTAGTACTTTCAGTTACTTCAAAGTTGTATAATGACAAGCTTTCCTTTTAAAACTTTAAAATATCAGAAATAGATATTAGTTTACCATGGTTAATGAACTATGCAATTGCAGCTTAAGTTCAAATTTTACAGTTGATATGGTGTGATTTAATCTTAATTCTTTCATAAATACCAGTATCCACACCAAGATGAGGACAACAGAAAGACTATAAATGATTCCCTTGGTCTTTATAAGCCCTAAGCCAAACTGGTTCACACCATGAATATCCTAAGTGACTCCATTGCTGGGTTTTGAGTCAGAAATGGGCAATGCAGGATTTGACATGGTTTTTCAAGTTCCTGCTGTGGAAGGTGCTCAGCATTTCCCTGCTGACTCTGAAAGGCTGAATTTCATTATACTGCTACAATGTTTAAATTTTTTAGACAAAGTATCATATTATTAAACAGCTACATGAATCTCATCTCACCTCAGTTTTACAGGAAATACAATAGCACTGCATAGTTGATGCATAAGGCAGCTTTTGGGGAATAAGAGGTAAACTTAGTTTAATTAATTCCATCTGATGCTCTGAGCAAGTCAGAACTGAAGAATTTCTTATCACTTTATACCAATGATGCTTTTCCACTACAGCTACATTGGTATTGAATTCACAGCTGTAGCTGCATTTTATAATAGCAGACATTGAAATTTTATTTTCATGCCAAAAAGAGAAGTCTTTTTCAGTACATAGCCAGATGCTCTGCATATGGCAGAGTAGGAAAGAAAAATGGCAAAACAATACTGAGCAATCCTTGACCAGGCATCTCTCTCAAAATAAGAAAGTTAGAATCAAAAGCAGCAAAGATCGCTTTTATTCTGTCTTTTGACAAGAGCATATTATCAGTTTCCTATCCTAGGTGACCTAAGCTATAAATATTGTAATCAGTTAAGCAAGAGTCACTAATTTCTTCCTGACTTAAAAAAAGCACTCTAGTTCTTTGGACAATAACTCTAACACTGTTTCTCTCAGAAGAGATAAAGATGGGTAGCCTTAAAAATTTAGGTGTTTCCAAACACCATAGCTTATCAGGCCTACCCTAGCTGATGTAAAAATCAGCAAATCCTACCAGTATCAGTGGAGCTAATGACTTGCACAAGGTAAGAACATGGTCAAATATTCCCTAAACACTTATCTAATTAGGACAGATCTAAAATCCTAGGATTCTTCTCCTTTAATTGCCATTTCAGAACCCTCCAGCTGCCCCCTCACATCTGCTTGCACAGAGCAAGGGAATTTGTTTTTGTTTGTAAAGTCTCCAATGGCCTGTTTGGTAAGGGAGTCTCTTGTTAGAGAATTTCTTTACTTGTTTCTTGTTTAGCTTCTAAATTATTCATCAAATAATCCTTTAACAAGTTTCATGTATTTTCATTACTTGTTCAATTCACCCAAGCACATTTTGACCACCTCTTTTCAATAAACTGATGAGAATATTAACCTATTGCTAGTCAAACCCTTAGAAAACATCTCATACTGGATTCTGGGATAGGATAAACCTCTTGTGAATACACAACAAGCTTCCTACAAGCTGTTTCACCAAAAGGCAGCCGGCAGAGTAGAACGAGACATCTTCCAGTTATGTAAGACTGGTAACTTGCATCAACAGTAGGCATAGCATCACGAAGACCTGAGGCATGATAGTGCACATACATGCATTTCCCTAATTCCTCCTTTCCCCAATTTTTGAGCATTGTCACCTGAAGTCACCCACAAAAGGGGATCAGGATGTCCACTAATCTCTGGCTTCATACACTCTTCCTATGTGCAGCATCCTATTTCAACCATTTTCTCCATCTTCTCACCTAAATTTTTACCCCATATTAGGAAGTTTGATTATCAAACTTTGTCAGTTAAACTAACAAACACCTGGGATTAGTGTCTCAGCTACTACAGGAAACAAAGACGACACCACTCTTACTCCCACCTTTGCCCTGCCGACATGAGTACATCTGTACCAGGGATTAGCCAATTTGCCCAGCGTTTCATCATGAGGATACGGACAGTGAGGAAACAGTAAAGTCCCGACTCTGTCCTAAGAAGCTAGCTAGGCAAAGAGAGAAATCAGGTTCTTCAAACAAGGTGGAACATTTGACAAGTCACATAAGGAGATGGGGGGAGCAACTGCTGCGTATCAACTCTTATAGCAAAGTTGGCCTACCTCCACGTCTTGCTCTTCCCCTCTCCCTACAGCCTCCAAATTTTACATTTCCAGATATACTAGTCCAATGACAATATTTGATAAGGGGCACTGCTATGATTATTACATTTTGGGTTTTCATATGTTTAGATATCTATAGATGTAGAGAAGTTAAACATAGATATCTGAACAGTGGTAGAGTATTATTTTTTCAGCAGTAAGCTGAGAAGAAAAACAAAAAACCTAAGAGCTGTCAAAGCATCATTTAGACCATGATAATTTCCACCCTACTGAGCTGATATATCAAAATGGCTCATCTGAAGCAACTAGGCATACTCATACCTAAGATCTCACTTTCAGACCACTGAAATCAATAGGAGTCCTTCCTTCCCTGGCTCCTAAGGGTCAGATGTAACACAGCACACTCACATTTATGGATTTCTGGAGAAAGGCCTATGACTTAAGAACTACAGATAATTACACCAAGAAGTCTACCTATGACCACAAGTGAACTGTACAGATCTAAGACAAAAAGTTAACAAAAGCTAACAGACCAAACTTTCCTACAGTTTGGAAAGCTGTAATATGTATATACAGCTTTAAGGAGAAATGAACCATGGTTTCTACAAAGCATGAAGTTATTAAAGGAGTAATATTAGACAATGGGATGAGAACAAACTGCTTGAATCAGGAACATACAAGTCAGACTAATGGCCCAGCGCTGAAGAAAGAAAACTTTCAGATACCTAAATCAACAAATCTTTCTGCCAAGACTTTCTACAATCATGTTAGTCATTGAGAGTGCTACTGCTGATCTATCCTTCAGATTCCCTTTTGCTCATTAAAACACTTTATATAATATTTTTCAGTGGGAAAAACCATGAAGAACATGCAGAAAGTGATCGGTTTCATGCAAAGAGAGCAGAACAGAAAGTAAGCTTGTTACAATGACAAATTTTGCAAAATTGAGGGATGAAGGAAGGATTGATCCTTAGCTGTGCTGATTCCAGCTGTTAGCATCTGTTAGAATCCATCACCAAATTAATCATCCACAGGTGACACTGCAGGTAAAATCCAGGATGAAGAACAGACATTTGAATTCCTACAGAAATAAATCTCAAGTCTCCCAGCACAGAGAGGAGACATTTTGAAGTTATGTGGAACACTAATAATTCCCACATCTCTACCATACCAGAGTCCTGAAGCCAATGAACTTGTAGTTTTCTTAGAGTTATCATAGCTGATTTTTTCTCATTTTTTCCTAGGTGCTTTCAGTTGTAGGGTTTTTTTGACTTTTTACAGTAAAGCACTGTAAATAGTCAACTAATTTGAGAGCAACTATTACCCTGTCATTCATCCTAATAACACTAACAATCCAGATGTTTTGTTTTACAATTTAAGTTGTAAAGCAGAAATAGCTAGCTCCTACATAAAGCTTTAATAGTGCATTGCTAGATCTTTATTGTTGTTTATAAGAGACATCAGTATCATTTCTCACATCTTGATACGTACAATATTGGCCAAACTAATGGAGATGGTCACCCCTAACTCCTGGCACAACATTTTACATCAGGCTACACCACCTTCTAGATACAATTTACTGAAGCTTTTGGTTAAAAGTAAGAGAATGCTCTTTTCTTTCAAAGCATTAAAAACAAAAACCACACACACACACAATAGGGAACACCACCTATGCTTCTGTGGCACAGGCTTCAGTTTTTAAACCAACTTGCATCAGCAACATCTTGCTCCATGCCATCCAAGCAAACAAAACAGAACAGCAGTCTATCCTCCCTAGCTGCCACGCTCCCTTACTTTTCCATCCATGACGAGTAAAATTACACCAGCTTGACTGCCACAGAGTCACTGTAGCATACAGTGACAAGTTTTCACACCTGGTACCCAGCATTCAATCAGTCATTCATAGATGGCGAGTTTGTGGCAGCAAGGTCAAAAGCCAAGTTTGAGCAGGTATTAGTTGATTTGGCACGTGAACAAACACTGAGCAAAGATGCCAAGAAACCATTGAGATAAATTGTCAAATGAGCAGTTAGACAGGGAAAAAAGCCTATTAAAGTTCTTGCTGATGAGAGCGCAGCAGAGCGGAGCATTCCTAGGGTGAGCATCAGAAGCAAGGCTGTAAAAGGATCTGCAAAGCATGTGGTTTGTCAACATTTGTTAATAGATGCCGTACTGTTACCACTAGAGCTAGGCAAATCGCACAGAGGCACACGTTTGCAGCCACGTTGTGATGAGATGACATCCTGCACTCAGGACAGGAGTGCTTTACACCTGCACCTAGGATGCCCAGAGCTTGTCCCAGGAGGACAGGAGTGACTATTTTTACTGGAACAAGTGAGTGATGTAAAAGCTGAATGGGCTTTTTCTGTCCTCAGCATATCAGCCAGTCCACCAAGCAGATAAGGTCAAGACCAGCACGTTAACTTCTGCATTGTAGGGAAGCATGGGAACAAACCCTGAGAGCTGTCCTTGAGTCCTCACACATTTCAGCAATAGCCCCTTTTTTGCTGCCTAGTTTTTTTTTCCTTTTAGTAAAAACCAATCATATTTTTATTGCATACATGTCCTTCCCCCCTTATTCCTCTTTCCTTTTTTCTCACCTCTTTCACACTCCAGCTCCTGAGCATTCAGGCAACTTTTGTCCAAATGTATCTCTAGCCTGGCACTAGGAATTACAATGGAAAGAGGGTCTACCTCAGAGTGGGGCAAGTTTTGAGAAGCACTCTTCCTCAAGAGTTGCTTCTAACCCAAGTAACCAAGAGAAGATGGTCCAAGGACTGCAAGACCCCAAGTACTTGAAGAAGCAGGCAAGCTAAAGCCTGTAGGGTAACAGGGCTATGACAGGTCTCCTGGCAGTGCAGGACACTAAAAGCATCAATAAAATCTGTTCACAGATTACGTAATCACCAATTTCTTTCATTTAGCAGTTAGACTTTTCAGTAAAGACAACATGAGCATGACCACTGTTAGGAAGTCCAACATCCAGCCAGATTTGTTCCTGCAGATCAGACAGAGCTGGCATATTCAGTCACTGTCACAGGTAGCTTTTCAGATGACTGAAGCCACCTTTCTACTTGGTGAACTTGGTATTTTTTTACCTACAGGTGCTATTTATAGCTACGTCTCACCCTTACTGCACACACGCCTGAACACATCGTTATCCTCTATTACTGCACTGCAGCCTGCAATGCTCAGGCTAACCACCACATTGACCGGGCAAAAGCGGTCACTGTACCAAAGAAGTCTCTTGGAAAACCTTGGTCTCTTGGAAAACCTCAGTTTATAGAGGGAGAAGTAGGAGTAGATCACATGCCAAATCATGCTGAGAGGTCACATTCGTTCATGCACACTGAATGACCTCAGGCCTCCCCCCCCCCACCCCGAGCTCTCATCAGAGCAACACAGCACCTGTCTCAGCTGACCAGGTATTTATGCTAGGGAACACTCCTTAAATGCTGGGTTTCCCCACCTTTGGTACACACCTTCTGACATAGGCTTGCATCCGATATCAAAACTCCCTGCAGCATCTGCCAAAACTTCAAATACTTCCCAAGGGCTCTGCAACTTTGGCCTAGCTCATTATTTTCCAGGTGCAAGTATTAGCTTTCTTCCTGCTGCTACAACAGATGCTGCCATGGGGAAGCCCAGACCAATAAAGCTATTTCAGTCCAAAAAGCCTCTTCCAGAATGTCCTAAGATCTTACACATTGCAGAGGGAGAAAGACCTTTGAACATTAAAACTGAATTAATGTAAGTGAAGATTATTCTGAGGAAACAAGACCCTTTCACAGGCTATGCTCTAAAGCATACTGCTGTGGCTTCTTTCACTAAGGGAAGGGTGCGAGAAGCACCGCTGCACTAAGGGTAGAAATGGTCACATTGCCCTTAGCAGGTTCCTGCATAGATAAAGCAATTCACCTAAGCACCAGAAGCTGCCAGATCACAGTGCTGGAAAATATAAGTGTTTAAGCTGATGACCTGAGCCAAACATAGCAATAAGGTTGATGCCTACCTTCAGACCTTGACCAGCTCACCCACAGCATGTTTCACCTTATGCATTTCATCAGCTCTTTCCCAGCAAGCACCATTTGAAAACTCTGAAAATTTCCTGAAGAGCTGCCAGTGAGTTATACAGAATGTGCACTCAGCAAAGGGGAGGACAGTGCAATGGTCTAGTAGAAAAGTTCAATGACCTGATATTTATGAGACTGTTTTCTTCCTGGTTCTCAATAAATTCATGGCCATTGATGCCAGCCGTTTCATCTCTTGGTTTCAGTTTCCCCATTTCTAAAAATAAAAACCTGTTTTCTTCAGAATACCCCTCAGACACAGGGATAAGACATGCTGTTTAAAACTCGGATGTTACTGTCAGAACTGGAATTGTGACTGCTGTCAGTTTATTTAATGTTTCTGTAGAAATTATAAATACACAAACTTTTTATTTTTAATAAAAACTCCCCACCAAAGAATGACAAACAGTTTTCTTCACTTTCCTTGTCCAAGAAGTATATCGTTGGTTCTGTATAACTAATCTCAATGTAGTTATTAATAGATAACTGCAGCTTGTAGCAGACAGGCTGAGAAATCTGATGTCATTTTTCCACCTAAGAGTGTTTTTTATTTGTATACTGCCTCCACTTTCAACATATTCATTTAAGTTGCAAGTTAATGGAGGCTGACAGCATTAAAAAGCAGTCTTGACCTCTGGTGTACTAGCCACAGATACATCTCATGTCATAAAATAAAGGGTCACATCATACTGTAGCACTTAGACATACAAATTGGGGAAAAACAATACATTTTCACACCAGATTTAAATATGCTTTTGACAGAAGTTTTATCTGCCATAATAGAAACAGCACAAGGTCTAAGAGGAAAGAGCTGGAAAAGCACATGTGGTGAAATCATATAGAATGTTTTTGTAGGAATTACAGCAAGGAGAAAGTGTTGATCAGCTCATTACACTCATTTGTCTCTCCTCAGAGAGTTAAAATGCTTACAAAACATAGTAAGGCAGTTCGATAGACTTATTTATTTTCTAATCATAAGCTGTATTATTTCAGTTGGATGTTTGCCTCGTACTAACAAAAGTGGAAACACAAGGACTGCAGAGGGTATCTGTCTTGGAGCGTTCTCATCCAGCACAGCAACATCTGGGGTCTTGCGCTAGAGATGGATCCTTTTGCTTTTAAAGCCTACACGTGGAGAGGGGGCACTAAGCCCCCATGTGAAGAGGGAGTTCAGAGGTCTCTACAGCTCTATTCCCCCTTTTCATGCTCAGAGTCTTAAAAAATGGACAGACTATACCTTAACATATTCACAGCACAGAACATGTCAAAGTCAGGCACACAGCTTCATGATATCGCTAGTAGAGAAGCAAGCTCCTAATTTAGATGCTTTCATTTGCCTACTAAAGGCTCAATTACCACCCAGAAAGCCCAGGTATCTAGCTTAGGCTCTTAAATCTGAATGGTATGAATACATCTCCTTCCTCTACCTTGCTCTCAAAGCTGCCTTTTATTCACTAATTGGTAAGTGCCAGAAGGGAGCAAAACAGGAAACACCATTAGTAAATCTGCCTGTGAATTAATACAAGAAGTGTCACGAGCTTGTTCAAGAGATTCAGGTGTAGAGTCAATATCATGAATGTTTCATACTAAACTTACTCGGATTGATCTAATGCCTCAACAAGCTCTCTGGGACTTGCATTAGTGTTTATTATTTATACATATAGTAGTAGGGCTCCTGGGTCAGGGATGCTGCACAACACAGAACAAAACACCCCATAGGCCTCAGACTTCCAGTTTAGAATACAACAGATAAGTCAGAGGAATATTATATTCATATATATATCTACACACACACACACACACACAATAAGCCCATACCAATTAGTGTTATTTGCAGATGACTAAATGAACCGGTTACTGATGCATTACAGCAGAGGAGAATTTTTAAAGAACTGAATGAGGACTACAAAGTGGTCTTGCACTTGCTTGCAGATAGCTCATCCTCAGTAAGAGGAGCAGCATGAGGAAAAAGTGTTTGCATCACTGGTAGAAGAGATAGCTGACATTTCAATAAGTCTGAGCAGACAGGCTCAAAGAACCTTAAAATGCCCAGGTTCAGTGAGGATTGATGCTGCCCCTTCTGAGAAGGGAACAGAAGAAAATTCCCAAGTCACTACGTTATCCAGTACAAAGTCCAAATCTCTTCAAAACTCATTTTGCCTACAAGCAACAGAGATCAAGGGCTTCTAAAAAGCTGAAAAGGCCACGTTACACTCATAATAGTACTTACATGAAGCTTTATTTTACTCTCCATAAGGGGTACAAGATCTATTTAAAGCAAGAAATATATCTAATGCTCGGGGTCCCTGGTACAAAACCTCTAGCTTCTACAGCAATGCAAGAAAGGAGGAAAGAGCTAGAATTCCAGCTCTTGGCTAAGATCCCAAACCTGACTTGGTGATATTTAAAACTTCTACTGAACAAAGCCATTGAACCCCTTCGAAATGCAAGCAGGCACAATCCACATTTCAGAGTCACTTGCCACAGTCATAACTAAGAAGTCTATAATTTGTTTAATGAGGAGGTCAAACACAGCCCCTTCACTGTTACACTTAAACATTGAAAGAACTTGCCCTTTCCTTTAAGGAAAGGAATATCAAAACAAACAGCTGCAAACAAAGTGCCCTCCACAATTCCAACCCACTTACTGTAGCACAGATGCAGCAAAATAAAAAGCCTATATTATCTTGCTGGCGAAAGACAGACAAATTCAAAACCTATCAGCTGTAAGTTGCTATTACATCACAACACAAGCTACAACAGCACTTGGGAAATTATTGAAATTGAAGTTGATACAATTTACCATCATCAAAAAGCTAAAATGAATTATAGGGAAAGAAAGACATTAGCAGAAATGCTGACTGTATTAGAAGTTTCTTCTGTTCAGACTATATCAAGAAAACTATTTTCAGTTTGCAGTTGTACTAGGGAGTCAGCTCCCTTGCAACATATAGTTGTTATTCTTCTCATTTTTAAAGTGTGTAATAAAACCATGAGATGATATTAGTGTTTGTAAGACAAATATGTCCATAAGGAGAAAGGAGCATTTTGCAAGAAGGGGTAATACAAATAGAAAGATTACCAGATAACACTTGAGGTTGAAAGGGACCTCTCAAGGTCATTTAGTCCTACCTCCTGCTCAAACCAGGGCTGACTGCAAAGTTAGACGAGGTTGCTCAGGGCCTCATCCACTTGAGTTCAGAAGAGTCTCCAAAGCCTCCCCATCCTTCTAACATACCACTTCTGTAATACCTTCAAAGCTCTCCCAAATGAAGTGATTTACAGTGTTACAAGGAGAGCTTTGCCTTTGGCTAAAGTAGATTAGGAAGCAGCTTTTAGAAAGAGTTCTTGTCACAATGGTACTCAGCTTGCATTCTCTACAGGAAGCAGACCTTTGCCATCTTAACCAGCTTCTCTTGCAGGTTTGAGATTAACAGTGTAAAACAACTGTTGCCTATTACAGTCTTACTGGCTCCAAAGAACTTGAGCAGTTGGAGTCCCACTAACTTCTACAGACTTGCAATCCCAGAACTCAGAAGCGCAAGGGCATTTACACTCCCTAGTCTCTGCACAGGGAGTGCTGGGCACATCTTCAGCCCAGGAGGTCCAGAACAGAGACGGGGAAATAAAAAGCCCATGCAGTGTGCATATGATTGGAGACAGCCAGCACTGTGCAAAAGCTTTTGGTCTGTCCCAGCTAGCACTTTCCCTAGCAATTCCCCAGCACACTGGGGATTAGGACAGGGCAGGAACCATTTCCAACAGGCATTCTGCATGCAAAATAGGGTGGCTGCATGGAAAGGCAGCGCAATAGTGCAGGCTACAACAAAACACACGGCCCTCCATGCTAGGTCACAGTCCTGAGCCTCAAGAGTGGCAGGAAGAAGCTACTTCTATTTGGGAGACAGAAGGTTTAATTTTCTTCTTCTACTGTAAGCTATTGCTTTTCATTCAAAGAATCAGTCTCTTCAAGTGACAGAGGAAGATGAAAAGGTAATGATATCACATCCTCCTCATTTACTTGTCTAATGGCAAGAGCATTCACTCGGATTCAGTTTCCTCCTTCATCCAAGAGAAATTCAAAGCCATACTTTCTCTTTCCCAGGAGAAGACCCTAACTGGTTAAAGCTAGGAAATTCTCCTGTTAAAGCTGCAGTACCTGGAACCCAGGGAGTATTTGCTGTTCTAAAAAGCATCATATTCCACTCAGCAACAGCTAAGGTTCAGTAACAAGGGAACACACTGCACACACAATCAAGCCAAGATCCTGTAAACACTTAGAAATTAACACAAGTATCCTATATATGCACAGCAACTTTATATTTTATAAATGACTTAACTGAAGGATTTAGGTCACAGTTTGTGGTGCATTTCAAAGTCTTCAGAATAAAAGATGCCATACAAAGTTATTATGCAGTTAGATTAATAGGAATTAGATTAAGTAAAAATAAAATGATGAAATCTCAATTCTTAGTTAAAACACTTATAGCGAAATTCTGGCATTACTGAGGCCAAGGGAGTTTTAGAATCAGCCCACTGGGAGTCAGAATGCCATCCATAATGAATTATAATATGAAATTACAGATATTTAGCATCCTCCAGCATGAGGCTATGATTATAAACCATTTGCACTTGAACACCCATACTGCATAACATTTTCAAATCAACTT
Organism: Apteryx mantelli; assembly: GCF_036417845.1. Lineage (NCBI taxonomy): Eukaryota > Metazoa > Chordata > Aves > Apterygiformes > Apterygidae > Apteryx > Apteryx mantelli. The sequence goes on from NC_089987.1 coordinate 5,352,352, forward strand.
ATAGATAAAGCATCTGGATCATCCATCAAGTGTCATTTCACTGTAACAGAAAATAGAAAGGCATTTTTCTAGTTAAATGTGCCTAACATAAATCAGAAATTGTGCCTACCCAGCCACAGATCTACTGGCTTTGCAACAAATACATTCAGGCTCATGCTAGGCACAAATCAAGATGCCGGAAGGGTGACTTTAATCACTGTTGGAAGTAAACAAACATCAAAAGAAAACCAGTGCCCCAGATAAAAATAAACTTCATTGTGCTCGTGTTCTTAAGGAGTCCTCTTGTGTCCTTACTAGGAAGTGAAAGGAGAAAAAAAGACAGCCAGTATCACAGCTAGCTGTTTGCCCTCGTCAGGCATCCTTATCACAAATACAGAGTGAGAAAGCCTATTCTATTCATGTGTCAAAAAATATCAACATTATTCTATCCTTGGAGTGATATCATTCAGCACAAGCATAGTTTAAACATGAGCGAGTGACTGGATTGCCAAAATATTGGTGCCCAAAACAGAATTCACCCCGCAGAAGGATCAGGAAAGCAGTGCGAAAGGGAAGGCAAAGATGATACTTCCCACACGTGCTTTTTTCAGTGCCCTGCAATACTTCAGAGGTCCCATTCGGCTCCTTTACGAATTCCACCACCGACTTCAGAAGGGTCAGGCTCTGCCACAAGTAATGCCAAACACAGTCAGGTTATTTGGTTAACATCTCCGCTCCTTGCGGTGAGGAACGTAAAAGGAGGCGTTTATACAAACATACCAAGCAGCAGCTATTTGAACACGCTCTGCCACTCACTGCTGCTCCTATTGCTGGGCATGTCTGAAGCACCGGGCTGAATACTTGTAAACACCCATGTCAAAAACAGGAGAATTTCCACGTTCAGAGGGAATCCTCAGCAGATGCAGCCAGTGCTACATCATCTATTCGCCCCCAGTTAACAAATCTACCTGGTGCCCCAGGACAGAGCAAAAGCCCGAAACGTGAAGCTTTAGAACTGGTCTCGGGGTGGCATTACAGGCTGAGAGGCAAACTACAGCAGCCCACGGGCACCTCTAACCGGAAAGGGAGTGGAAAAGGCACGTTTTCTCTGCTCTCTTCAGGTGAGCTGCTCTGGTTCACATGATGATGCAGCCTAGCAATTCCCTTCAAAACTGAAGGTAGAACAGGAGAGTAAAAGCAACAAGTGACCTGCAGAGGGGAAAAACACTGCTGCCGCCTCACTCCTCCTTGGTTTTGGGGGGGGGGTGCAGGTTTTCTTCCAGTGCTCAGAGGAGAGAAATGCGATTATACATTACATTGACACAGGCAAAGCACTGGAAAGTTTCTCATAGAGGACTGGGGAATGAAAAAATGTGAAAGTTGTGATCTGTTCCAAGTTATGTTAACAGGATGCACTTCCATACCAAAACACTAGCGTACTTAAGGACTGAGATTGGTTTCAGTATTTCTTCTAGATTTGAGGTGATGTTTTGGTAGATTTATTTTTATAAATGTACCCCTGTTCTTAGTCCAACAGATTTTATGCATTCCTCTGCTCTATTTGTTCAGGTTTTGAACAATATACCATCTTCCTCCCACCCTTTCTCCTGACCAGACCTATCTCCTAGTGCACCTATTCTAAAACCAGCACTTCCAGGAAAATTAAGTGTGACAACTATGGATAAAATCATGTTTTGTTTGTATTTCAGGTACTAAACAGCTGCTACTAGATATTGCTACCAGATGTTCTGGAATTATATGCAACATTATGCTCAATTTTAACTTTTACAAAATCACAAGCTAATAAAAGATGACACTGCTGTAGTCAATGATTTATTAAAGGAAAAGCCATTAAGTTCCTTTTAAGCTTCACACCCTACTACCCCAAATAGCTCGTCATTATATACATCAGCAAACAGATGCAAATGTCTGTACCATTTTGAGATTTCAGTGCTACCCCATACACTAATTATATATCCAGATGCCTTTTGCTCTAACAGCCCTATGCACATCTGTCCATCTCAACCTGAACGCAGGGCGACTGTTCATTTCACGGTTAGACTACCTGCAAGATGACACAACTCCGGGATTCAGACATTTCACATCAGGATCATCTTTCCTGCCACTCAAGTGAGCTTGTGCACAGCTAAGGCAATATCTTATGCATTGAAAAATGCTGGAAAAAAAATCTGAATGCTGGGATGGTTAAGTAACAGAACACACAAAAGCTTGCTATGTTGCGTTCAATTCCATTTAGACACCTCACACTTCGAGTCATTTAAAATACCGGGCTTTTTTTGGTTTTGTTTTAAACAATGAAGTCTTATACACTTATGATAATCATGAACTACACACTATTTTGCTTAAGCTCCCCAGCTAGAGCCACAGAGCAGCACGCAATAGCCAATGCGGCACACAGCCTTTCCCATGCACAACCACCACAAACATAAGAACCAAAGGGGAGCGGCAGCCAGCAATTATAAACTGAGAATGGCCACGGATTCTTACGTACTAATGAAGCCTGGCACAGAGAGAGTAAATCCAAATAGCTCCTTTCAATCTTGTAACGGGAAAATACACACATTAACTGCTACAGAGAGTACTTTGAAAGTTTGTATAAATCTGCCTCTAGGCAAGCAAATAAAATATTCTACCTAATTTTGCTCTCAGACATAGCGGAAGGACCTCACCAACTAAAGCAAATTACCACAACGTGAAGCTTGCGAGAGCCCATTAGAGTCAAAGGCACTGCAAAAAGGTCCTTGAAGTGCAATCTAAATCACAAGCGCGTTCACTTAAGTCAGTGAAATTCCCCTGGGACAACATGGGGAACGGAGAGAAATACAAGTACAGAGGGGCTCCAACTTGACCCAAATTGACTTCAGTAGTTAAACAGGTTTAAGCCAAGAATGTGTGTATTGCTTTATAAATTTATTCTACTGTACATATATAATTTGGGGGAAGGGGGGAGAGCAAGTTCAAGAAAGGAAAAGAAAAGGAGAAGGAATGAGGGAGATCATTAATATACACTGGTCTCTCTTTGCCGAGGCCGCAGTAGCCACAGAATTTACCCAGCTGAGCATCTGGCTCCAAATATTTAACTGTTCAAAATTCTAGTGTGCATCCTTGCGTAGCAGAGCTTCTCTGACTAATCACGCTAGAGGTAACCACATCTTAAGTGTGTAGTTCTAAATTGAGTAATATTACCATTAATAACAGTGCCTAATTAAGACATCTATAATGTTTTTAATGAGAAAAATTGAAAGTCCTTCTGGAATTTTTCCAGTCAAATTAATTCTGAGGACTTTAGACATTACTACAAGTAATGTTACAGGAATTAGAATTAGGTCTAAATTAGGACATGTCACTGTATTTAAAAGAAGGGGAAAAAAGGAAACACGTTTTATTTCCTCCTTTATATACAATTCTCTGCTACAACATCTCACCACTGGGGAAGAGAAAAATACCATTTTGTAGCCTGCTCTATTGCTCTGCATATAGTTACATTAACACTTTGCTTTCAGTCTCTTTTTAAATATCTTCTGATCAGTATTCTCTTGGGAACGAGTATCTCCAGAATTTTAGTGACAACTGCTATGGTTTCTGCAGAGCCAGATCCTTTTGGCTATAATTCAGACAAGTCATGCTTGTCCAAATAAGAAGCTCCTGTGAGGCTGCATGCCCAAGTAGGGATCACTCAGGGGATTAAGAATCATCAGACCTAGATCCCTCTACTTGGGAGTAGGAAGGGGGGAGAAAAAGAAAACACAGTCCAGAGTGATGGTCTTCTCGGATGAGGCTCAGACATTTCAAAAGCTATCAAACCTGCGGATTTTTATTCATATTTCTAAAACTCCAGTCCTTCAAACTACTCCATGCACACACCCAGTTTACATTGCTGTGTTTCTTCTGCACTGCTTTCATCATGCATTTATATTCACTAAATTCTTACAAGTCTGCTATGCAGCTAGACAAGGCTACTTTGAAGACACAAAGACACTCCATCACTTACTCTTGAAAACAGCTCATTTGATCACTTTCTTTAATACCAGGCATGAGAGCTTGAATGTGTTCAAAAGTATAAACAGATTCAAAACATAAAACCCATTACTGTGTTCTGAGTGGATTTTTATGCAAAAAGCTCACCGGATTCAGTTTACAGTAGCATGGAAGCGAAGCCCTAACTGAGTTCAAATTCATTTTAAACAATTCAGAAGCTTTACTCTTAAGGCCTGACCATAAGTTATTAAGAGAATAATGAGTTACAAACCAAGTATAACCTTTGGGAGTAAAAGCAGCCAGTGTAATGTGACACAAACCCACAAAGCTTAGCTCTGATTTTGTCTGACCTACATTTTATTTACGTATATGATATTATCATATATTCGTATACATCTTCACATGCATATATACACACAGAGCACACACTTAATTGGGGTAACTAATGTGTTTACATTTCATTTTCCCTATCTATTGCAAAATGATTCTCTCCAAATTGCTTTCAGATTCCAAAACCCAAATTTAAATTCTGCAATTTTTTTGTGCCTTAGTTAACAGAAACACAACAGCATGTGTTTCAGGCAGGTCAGCTAATTGGGGTTTTTTGTCCTTGAGAGCAGAGACTGCAGAAAAGGCTTTTTCTGAATGCATTGTACTAATGCTGAGTACGCTGTTGGTGCTCCGACAATATCGTGAACGGGCTTACCCCGTAAAACAATTAGAGTTATGAGAATAGCAAGGTCATTGAGACACATGCACATTTCCTAAAAAAACTCTGGGAGGCTTACCCTCTTTCAAATCAGTTTTGTTTGCAAAAATGTTAACTTAATTGATATGCAAAGACTCTTCAGGGCACAAAAAACTGATTTTTCTCTCTTGTTAATACCATAAATATTAAAAGCAGAAAATATAAACAAAATGCTTTACTGACTTTTGACACAAATACACAGTCTGGATTTTTTATAAGTTACATCACAGTCATCACTCAAGTATAAAGCCAAAATGATGACAAAGTTCAAAAAAAAAAAAAAGCATCTTTTTCAAGGTCTTGAGACAATACAAACACTACATGCCACCTAATACATAGAAGCCTAAGAAAAAAAATACTAGTATTGAGCTAACAAATGGATATGGTGACCATAAATACAAATGAATATTTAAATTACATCTCTTACATTGGCTAAAATTACTTTGTTTGAGAGTTTCACCCAGAGGATTCTGACAGGATATTCAATTGTCTAATTCTTAACTGGTAGGATTAACCTCTGGTTTGACTCTTGCTATAAAAAACAAAGATCTTTTCACAGTAGTTTGCTGCAAATAATTTAACATGAGACTTAATAAAGGAGCCTCCATGTACAGGTTCATATGATGTTGAGTAGTTCTAGCTAATATTTCACTGAGGACACTCATCCTTCTGCTTTTATTCTCAAATTTGGAAACATGCAACATGCTTAAAATACTTACAAATACAATTTAAATTTATTCGCAGAGCAAAGAAGTTGACAGTGTATTCCTGAAATATAGAAACTCAGGTGGGAAAAGAAATATTCTTAAAAAACCATTGATCCCCATCTTGCTTTACTTTCAGTAATGCATTAATGTCAATGATGTATTTCAGGTTTATTGAACAAGAACAAAATGGTAACAGTAAAGCTTTCCCTTCGGGTGAAGTCATTTTGTTAACCACAATTCCCCAAGCACACTAAAAATATATCTTCATTGTCACAAGATGACTACAACGCATCTTTAAGAAAAGGATTAAATGCTGGCAGCTGGATGCACTGCAGAAATAAAGTAGATGGATGGCCTTTTATTAAGATACAAACTAGTTACTGCAATTAAAGCTTTAGTCAGGCCTAATAAATAGGAGGAGTGAGAGACTCTCTCAAGATTTCCCTGCAAGGCATGTTTGTCTGGGTTCTCAGTACCAGGGACAACACGTACTGACGGGCGATTTGGGTTTCCTGAGCCATGACTGCATCCTGTCAGAAGCTTTCCATAGGACTTTGCACAAGCCACTTTTTTTGCTTTGTACTTTGGTTTCCCCCTAAAAATAAATGAATATACTGGCATACAGAAAGTGAGATCCCATCATTAAGTAAGGTTATTCATGGCATCAAGTAATGCAATTCTGCCTTGGAAGATGCATCCACCAGGTATTCTTAACTACAAGAATAAATAACTGTAAAAGGCAGTTCAGAAGAAGCACTCTGAATATAGGTCTTCTATCTTCCCTCTGTATTTGCATTGCTATCCGGCTCAGGGCCTGGCTTCATACAAGTCCCATGCAACTGTTCACAGAAGAAACAAGTGCCCCAACTTCAGTTAAATTGCGAGACAAGCTTCTAGGATCTCTTGAAACTCAGCTCATCCATCTCTGAGCTATGCTGTTAACTACACCCTCAAAAGGCCGCAAAAGCTTGTGTCTGAATTTCAAACTGATAAATGCTAACATCTTTTGACTACTAACTTTTTGGGGGGTAGTTTTGTCACTTATCAGTTTCTGGCATTCTGAAGCCAACATATCAAAACCACTGGCTAGCCTCTGGTGGTCCATAAAAACCTTACAGTAAATCCTGCAGCTGGGGATGTGCTAGAGAGGAAAGAAATAAATGACTAGTGTAGGAAAAAGTATTGAACTAGTGCCAGCAGAGCATTTAGAGGTTTGTTTACTTTTAGTTTTATTTGCTTCGCAGAGCAAACCAAAACTTTTCAGAGCTCTCTTCAAGACAGAATTACTGTCCCCTGCCAGAAGTCCCTGCTCTAGAGCAGTCTGCCCAGCAGGTTTACTCAGAAACTTGGGAAACCCTGCAGACCTGACTCTGGGACAGTCTATCAGACATAACTGACCCCTCTCCAAGAGGGCAGAGTTGCTTCTTCATGTTAGCATACTTCAGTAGTACTGCAGAGAGATTTCTATTAGGTTTCCAAACCTTTTGTGGATGGGGAAAAGGAGGCAGAGGCATGCTCATTAGAGCCTAAAAAAAATCCCGGATAGCAAAACCTTACCTTTCTAGTCATTATACAAACACAGGACAAAACCATGCGACCCCAGACAGGCTGCAGCCCTGAGATCTCAAAGCTAGCCCATTCACAAGAGACAAGTTAAGACTCCTAGTTTCCATGCTACTTCCTTTATGCATTATTGGTGTACTGTAATGCTGAGTATATCAGAGACCACTCTTAGCAGCAAACAGAAGGTTAATCTTTCTAAAATGCAGTTACTCATAAGACCATTCTGACATTTCAGAAGTCAAGAGGAACTATTATTAGCTTATGTCTAATAATATTGCAAGTTCCCACCCATGGAATTCGTGTGCAATTCTCCACTGAACTGGCAGCCTTCGGTAATATCACTGCCACATGATTTGAACCAGGCAAGTTTCAAAAACATTGCCATAACACTGTGTAGCCAGCCTGAAAATATCTTCACCACTCTAGGGAGATGAGTGATCCCTTTGGAATTGGTTTTTGGAACTGTAAACTAATGAATCACTAGCAGCTTTAAAGCAGACAAAATATATTGCAACAGAGCACGTAGTGCTGCAGAACTGAAGGAAATCTGTTTACAGTGCTTCAACAGATACTTGAAATCAAGATGCTCAAGAAGGATGAGGCTGTTAAGAGAAAAGCAAAGCTCCAAGCGCTGTGAGCAGTTATCCCTACCCTGCGCCAGCAGCAATTCCCGACACCAGGTGTAGGCTCCCATCCCATGGGGTACCAGCCAGCAGCTGCAAGGCAGCACACAGCTCAGGGGAGGGGGTCTGGACAGAAACAGGGCAAGGGACAGAGCAAAAAGCCACTCTCTCCTCCTGGGTCCATTTGTGCATCTGCTTCAGTACTAAGTACTGAAATCAGAAGCAACTTTGTCACCATCTCAGACATTTACTGCCTAGATCACTCCAGCCACAGCTGCCTGGAAGCCTCATCAGTATTTATGCTATATTTGGTAATAAGACAAGGTTACCACCAAACTTCTTATCCAAGCCAAGAGAATTTTATGCATGTGGCTGGTGGGAAAAGATGTTGCTTTGCAGTTCAGATTCTTAAAGAAACAGTCTGATGGGAGAGGCTCTGAAAGCTAAGTCCACAGAGACTTTTCTGGGGCAGTACACCACCAGGAAGGTGAAGACCCAGATTTGAGAACCTCCTCAACAGGGGGACATTTGAACCTGCAACTATTGCTTAAGAAGGCTCCCAGTCCTACCCTTGCCCAAAGCTGGGCTGCTACACAAACAAAAATGCTTTGGGCCAGCAGACCCAGCAAAAAGGAGCATAACCTTGCAAACAGTTAAAGACCTTGTCTGGGGAAGACAAAGTTCTGTGTGCTAGTGCTTAGCCCAGGGGCTAATTACAAGGAGTTACCGAGTAAGACAGAATACCAAGGGACCCCCTCCTTGAAGGATGCTCTGCCCAGCAGGCTGCAGGCACACCGTCTTGCCTCCCTGCCCTCTCAGCCCCCACGAACACTATGGGCCTTCTGGACAAGCAGCCCTGCTTCAGCAAGAAGCCTTGCCACTAGCACTGAACAAGAACAGGGGGGTTTGTTCACAGGTGCTAACATAGCAAGCTGTTCAGATAGGTCACTGATTCACAATAAAATGTACAGAAAAAGGGGAAATTAAAAGACATGCTGATTATTTAAGCAGATTGCTCCAGATTTGCTATTAATGAAATCCCTGCAACCACAGCCACAGAAAGTAGCTACACAGGGAACCAGGAAATAAGTGAGATGAGAAGGCAAAAGTGTTTCTCCTTCCTGCACTGGGCTTGACCAGCACACGATGAGGAGGATACCTTAATAGAGGTGCTATTGTTTCCAGTTGAGCAGGATTTTTTGGGGATCTGAAGCTAATTCCAATGCACTAACTGCAAAAGTAGGTGTAGAAGTGCTAGACTGAAGACATATCCTCCACTCCAGCTGTTGCATAGCCTTTCTTCCCTTCCCAAAGGGACTTTGGAGAAAAATTCACCCTGCTCACTTTGCTGAAATCCCACCTCCACCCCCAGAGCGTGGCACAAAACCCTGCACACCCTGTACATTTCTTGCCTGCAGGGTGGGAGAGAGGCACTGAGTGTACTTCCCCTGCTTTTAAAGCAAAGGAATGTGCTCACAAAACAATAGTTTTACGAGGAAAAGGCAGGGAGTCTTCAGTTCTCATCATAGTTTGAGCCATATTCAGAATCATGCATGTTCCATAGGACTAGTCATGACCTGGGGAGCGGCAGCATAGCCTGCCTGGCATGCCCTGACTCAGTCTCTGTGCTATTTAAAAAACCCATCCCTTCTAGCAGGGGTTAGTTCAGGCCAAGGCTAAACCCCGCAGTGAGCCCACAACAGCACTAACTGAACAGGTACATTTACTCGGTATAGCACCCATGGAATTACTTGCTTCTTAGAGCTGCTCAAAGCAGCATTAAGAGCGGCTGCTAATAAAGGCTGCTAGCTAGCTTGGGAGCAGCACAAGTCTTCCAGTTTTACAGCTCCCTGGGTCAGCGCCAGATCAGAGGCTCCTGTACCACCCTACACTGCGCAGTATAGATGAGACTTCGGCCCAGAGATTTGAGAGAAAACTATCAGCACTAGCAATTTCAAGTGACACTTGCAGTGATACTTTACTCTTGCAATACAGACTCCTGCCCATCAGGCAAGGGAATCAAAACCCAGCATGCCAATTATACAGGCATAACTTTCCAAACAGTTAAAGCTTCAGGATGCAGCTCATCTGAACTACAGGGCCATCCCTGAACTGAAGAAAAGAAAGTTGACTTGAACCTCTGCTCTAATATGGCTTATAAGGAAAACCCACACACATTTCTATGGTAATAGCAGGTGCAAAATAGTGGAGCTCAGGTCTAGAAGCCCCTGCCCAACTCCATCTCCCAAAGTAGAAACAAGAAAGAACACTAGTTTATTTGCAATCTTTGCAGTTTCTTGCATGTCTAGAGTAACTATTTTTCTTTCTTGTTGTTTTATTTCTTTTCAGTATTTTTAAAGGTCAGATATATTTGCACTGTTGTGTTCTTTTCTTTATCAGTGCTTAAATGCTAGCACTGCCAGATGAATGAGTCACGCAAACACCACAGAAACACAGTACTAGAAGCAGATTCTTTGAATGTGAATTGCATGCTCAGTTGTCAGAGGAGGGCTGTTTCTGCTTGAAGCACAGAAGACCCGCAAAAAAACTAATGCCTTGCTTGCAAGTCTGCCTGAAGTCAGGTCCCCTTCCCTCTAATATTTGCTCTTCAGCTGGCTTAAGAGATGTCAGAAAATAAGAGAAAGGGGTAAGTCCCCTTATGAATGATATATTAGCAGAGGTGGGAGGCTTGGGGGAAGTCACATAACAGTGCCTGAGCAGCTGAGCAGGCCTTACAAAACTTTGGAGCATGTAACAGCTGGCCTATAAAACTCATTCCGCCAACAAATACTGCCTACTCTTAACTCCCCTCTCCCTCTCCCCCCCCCCCCCCCAAGATCTGGCTGTCTTCATACCTACAGCCAGAAAGATATGTCCTTTCCTTAGAGCTCTCTAACCCTTTCTTACTTTCCATTTTCTCCAGGACACATTCACTTTTGCTGCTACACAGCTAAGCAGTATGCTATGTTACACTGTAGATGGGTAAAAAAATAAGTGTGCGTGTGCATGTACAAAGATTTTTATATATACACACACAGGCATACAAATAGTTTCAAAAGAAACTGCAGTGAGCTCTCCTGCCATATCTGGTTTAGCCTCACATCTTATCCCCCAGGTTGTCCTCTCCTCTTTCCTTTCCTATTCCTTCCCCATCCAATTAGGAGATGCCTCTCCTCTAACTGACTAAGTCTCATTTCATCTGTGCCCGTAACAAGTGTCCCAAAGCATCAGTACAATGGATTTCATGACCATGAACAGTGTCAAAGCAGCATACAGATAGATATCATCCATTAAGGCATACAGCAAATAATAAAGTCCCACCAAAACATAAAACAGAAGCACATTCTGTGGTTGGGCAGCTAATGAGTGCTTGGAACCTGGGAACAGATATAGGGTTTACAAAGGATTAAATTGCCTGCCTCTCATACACCAGCACGCTATAAAATTGGAGTAAAGTACTGCTATTTCTTGATGCCAACAAGTTCAGATCCAGGTATGAGAACAAGCTCTAGACATAGGTATCAGCCTAAACTCACAGACAAGATTCCTGAATTTCCATGTATTCCAGTAACATGTAGAGTCAGACTGGACTCTGAGCTCTATTCTAGTATATATCCATTAAGCATAGCAGAAACATAAAAGGCTATTTCTGAAGTCCTAGCAGCTGCAAAAAAAATTACAAGGCATTGAATTCCATTTAGCTCTCTTCCTTTGTTCCATTTTCCCTTCCAGCTTGGTGTGTTAAGGTTTGATCTTCTTTCTCATATTCCTTTGTCAGCATAAGGAAAGGGACAAGAAATTGAGCAGCTACGTCAGCAAGTTTATTACTAAATAACTATACTGGTACTTCTGGCTTTTTAAGAGCTCAACAACTTTAAACCCTTAATAGGGCAGTCAGGAAACTTGGAGCTAAGTTAAATTGTCCTTTCCACGTGTGCAGCTAGAACTGGACTACCTGAGAAGAATGGAGGAGAAAGGAGCCAGGTCATAAGAGAACAAAGTCCCAGGGTACATGAAATTGGAGAAATTCTTTGACTAACATCTCTGCTTCCTATAGGGACAAAGGCATGCTCATCAAACCCACTCTTCATTCTTCCTTGAAAAGTTCTTAATGCTTGTGGTGTTGTTAAGAAAACTCTTCAGCTGCAACAGCATTTTATTAGTTAATATGAAGACGACAAAAAACACACAAGACTTGGGCCAGATACACAAGTAATAGTAAAAAGCTCGTATTTGCCTACCACACTAACTAAAGGTTAGAATTTAATGCTGAGGCAATTCTAGGCAATCTGCAGGTTACTCAGTGAAAATAACCAGGATCTACACAAAGTACTCTAGGAATGTGACTTTCCTTAAGAACATTTGTTTTTCTTTGTGCAGCAGGAAAATCCCCTCCTCTTCATCTATCAGCAAAAAAGAAATACATCCAACAAACCTTATAAGCACCAAGAAAAATAACTGGGAGGGACTTTCCACAGACTTCAAGAAGGGCTTAGTGAAGTCCATCTCAGAGGTTGAATTATTTTTACTACTATGTTTTAACTCGTCTCTAAGTGGCCATTTTTTTTTGCAGTAACTAGAAGCTCTAGAAGAAAGTTTGAACAGAAAAACTAAAAGCATTCTGAGACTATCTGAATTTCTTGGAGCAGATTAAATGGAACAGAGTAGAGCAATTTGAACAAGCAAGTTACAGATATTCTGATGCTTCCAGTCAGCCTGGAGGTAAGGAAGGGAGAACTGCTCATGCTGTGCATGATCACATTTTCTTGCTTCACATCCCAGCTAGACTCCATAAACAGAGCATACAGAAAAATCAGAAGTCAAGAACAAGCTGGAAAAAAGGTTTTGTTCAGTTCAGGTTCAGTATGAGTTCTGGCAGAGAACCAATTTGGTTTCTATTTTATCCAGACTCATTCAGCCATCCATAATCAATGTTTGGTTCCCACATGCAGAAGACAAGAAATAGATGCTACACTTGTATGCCTTTGACTCATGAAGGAACAAAAGCATTGAAAATAATGTTCTGGAGAAGCAAGTGCAAGATGATGATCCTCATCCCTGAGGGACATTAACAACTGGGGAGAGGCTGCTGTTCCACAAAGTCAGACATTAGCTTTTAATAATCCATGCAAGTCTACAGATTCTCATGCTTTGGGCTCCCCTCCCACACCCCAACACCAGTTCCAAAAAGAAGTTCCAGCATTTAGGTGCATCTTGCTAACAACGATGCTTTCTGACAGCAATATCACACTGCCAGGAGCTCAGCATGGGACTGGAGCAGCCACTACCAGGCAGCTCATCTACCAAAGCAGCCCAGGCTTTAGGTAGCCTTTCCTCCACCTTCTCCACTCTGAGGGATGGGAACACCTACCAGCAAACAGACATGGTGGGGGAATACCATGTTGCTGGGAGTAGGTCTCATGTTGGGGTGCAAATTGTCCAACACCTCTTCCCTACCCAAATATTGGAAGCATGTCTGGTTGTACATTGCCCACTGCTGTTTACCCCAGTCTGCTCTGGCCCCGGATGCTGTGAGGATATGGCACTGCCAGCCCCATCCTCTTCCTCAGTTCCAGCAGATCATTCTGTCAGCAGCCATCATATACACCTCAGCTATAAGCACACTCCATTTTCCTTATACCTAGAGGAATTCTGGACAGTTATTATTAACAGTTTTTATTTCCATATAGTAGAAGCTTTAGTTATCAGCTGAACAGTGCTATGTAGTTCTTTGACAAATCATAACTATGTTCTTGAGAGTTCAGCAGAATTAAAAAAAATATATGTACACCAGTTTGATTGGCCTGAAGACTGAATTTATTCCGGGCTCCCACCAATCAGAATTAATCTTTGGATAGTACAATGAACTGTCACTACTGAATCAATATATAGCAGCAAAAATGACAGCAGCCTACATCATTACTCAACTAACATAATAGAACTAAAGTCATTGGAACAGGCACATGTTGGAGGCTGTCTCCCATTTCAGAATAATGCTCCTGTCGTAACTCAGCATTTATTTTAGGGAAGCAAGGATAAATTCATTACCATTTGCAAGGTGCTCAGATTATAATAGTAATAGAAGCCATGTAAGCCTCCCAGTATGTACACCGTAGAAATACACATGGCACTGATACTAACCATCCTTCACCTAGCTAATGCAAAGCAGGGCAACGCAATCAACCCATGCCAAATGAGGACCTGTTCCCCTGTATGAGCAACAGTATTTTGCTGCTGCAAACTCAGAAAACTGAAGTTAAGATATGCAAGACCAGAAGTCACTTCCACAAGATACAAGTGTCATACTTTATTGCCAGCATAGCAGTACATCCTTACCTCATTTCCTGGTAACATGCTGTATCTGAAATTATGATTTAAGAAGCTGCTGCTTTGCTAGATTGCAATAATCAGTGCCACCACTGCACAGAATGCTACACTTCCGCATTGATAGCCAAACTGCATAGATCCAACAATTAGGGAAAACTACTGATGACATATTTAAAACCTGGAGATTGTACTCTGCTTAATCATTTTTGAATGAGATCTTATAATTAAGAAGAGCAGAACAAAATAATGATTCCAAAAATGGAAGCAAATGTCAGTCCCTTATCTATTTCAGAACAACAGTACTGCAGATGAGTGCAAAAAGGTGTACTTATTACGCTAGACTTTAGCAACCATCCTTGCACCTTCATCCCACTGAGTAATATTTTCTGCCATGATATTATCATGTATTAATGAAAGGTGGTCAAATACTGGCCTAACTATTTTGGTATTCAGGTCAGAGCTTTATATCAGTAGATTAATAAGATTATTGATATTCACAAGTCAAAATTCATATAGAGTTCAGAGCCTCAGTTAGCTCAATCAGATCATCAATTATGAAAACAAGACATTCTGGAAAAGAATAAAACCACCTGGACTGACAAACAAACCCAGCCTTCAGGCAGCAGGCTAATAAAAAAGCCCTATAGTACAAACTGATTTTCATGCACATTTATATTTAACTTCATTCTCATTTATCTTTACCCACAGTGTTTTTTCCCCCTCATTTCACCTGGATAAGGATGGTAGATAACATCCATGACTTTTTGGTGCTTGTGAGACCAATGATCTTATCTTGGCAAAAAGCCAGACTGAATGCGTTTCAATTTGGCCAGAGTTATCTAACTGTACAAAGCTCCTCAAATCTGCAGCTGAGATAACCATTCCTACCACGTGGAGCAGTCAGAGTTACTCAGCTTCCTCCGATAGAGCTGAGAAACAATGGGTCTAACCGGGAGGAAAGGCCCATCAGATTCGAACAGCTAATTCCATCTCCTTTCACTTAGGGAGCAAAGCACCAGACGCTTTGGATTTCCTGCTTTGTCAACTATACAGCAGCTGTATGTTCAACTCTCGTATTCTGCTATAGTTGTTTATTTGATAAAGTGTGGTCCCTCAGGGAAAACAGAGGGCTGCCTCCAGAAACATGACTACAAACACCTTATTTGGTACTCAAAGTCAGCAAGTTTGTCAGGGAAAGATGGGAGATTTAGGGAAAACTGTTCCCAGGGTTTTGTTTCTCCAAGCCATTACTAGTAGTTGGCTCAAAGTCAGAATGTGCCTGTCGCACTTTAAAGACCACCCTATACCAAGATTAAAACAGGCTGGGGAGGGTACAACTTGGTGATAATTTTCCCATCCTTGTGCAAGCTATGGATCATATTCCTAATTCATGGAAGCTGGACTAGCTCCCTAGCTGATCTAAATGAGTTTAGAGCAGCTTAGACTTTCTGCCCATATACTGTGACTACAGCAAAGGTAATCAGCCTTTATTTTACTCTTAGGGGGTTCAAAAACTCCCTGCATTTGACCCTGCTCAGGAGAGTTGTCTTTAAAGACAGTTTGAACAGACCCTTCTTACAATTCCAAGTTATGCCAAGACACTGAAAAGAAATCGATTAAGAGTCTATAAAGTAGATGAGCCAATTATCAGCACGTTAAGTATGTTCTAACATGCTTTTTTGCTCTGTGGCGATTCAAACAAAACTCAGTGGGCTAGCAAAGATCCTATGGCTTGATCTGAAGCTATATGAGAAGTTATTCATCTCTCCTCTACCTCTGACAGATTTTGTTACTATCCATGCAGAGGATTGCCATTACTGTACAGCCTCAGTAGTCCTGCAGCAGCATTTCCAGCTCACCTTGCTGACTTTGCAGTGGAGCAGACAGGGAGCACTCACACTTAACAGGGAAAGAAGGGGCAACAGCCAACTTCAGCACACTACCTGTGTAAGCAGCAGTTAATAGCTGAGAACAACTTACAGATATAGATGTTTGCAAGTGAGCATCTTTTACATCCTAAATTCAAGATGTGATCCTATAATTTGCTCCAACATTGATACATATTTCTTTGCATGCAGCCAGAACAGTGCTATGACAGCTTGATGGCCTAGTAACTGGTTTGCAGCAGAGTCCTTGTTACAGACAAGTACTGTGAGGTCCATCTGCCATGATTACTTGTTTGCCAAAAAACTTACTTAAACTTTTGGAAACAGTTTGCCTGTGCTCATAAGTTAGCCCATAAGTTTCAAAAATAGAAGTTACTTACTCTTCATAACATACCAGACTGCAAATTACCAATAAGGAATTAAACATCAGTTGTTGACAGCAATAGAACAAAGGAGGTCAGAGTAAGAAAGATAGCTATTATTAGTCTAAAAACAACACCACCACAAACACTGATAATTTTGGGAACAGCACCTTTATCAAGTGGAGTCTGAGAAAGCTTAGGCAATAAAAGCTGTTATAAATTCCAGGGAACTGCTCATGGGTGCCCAATTTTGAGACTCCTCAAAGCCTCCTTAAAAACAAGACCCCTTTAAAGATATCAATTAGCCACCTATAAATGGATGTTCACAGATATCAGAAGTTATTTAAACACCTTAATCAGCTTTTCCAAGTGGTTAGAGATACTGATGAACTGCCATGTGCTGAAGAGATTTTTCTACACTCCACTCAATAGCTCCTGTTTATTTTGGTTAAAACTGTTTCAAGAACAGACTAACTCAATCAAACCAAGTCTTAAATTCCTCCTTTTTTCTTTAGCCAGGAAAATTAATGGTGCAAAAGTATTGGAGAAGGTAGGAGAAATGAATTCCCTTCATACAAAACAGTGAGGCTTTTCAAGAACGCTGCCGATGGAGAACACAGTCCACATAAGTCAACACTAACAAGCAAGCAGAAGGCAAATCTGAGGCCCTTGAATAATGAAGCCTTGGTTAACAAAGCAACAGACTTATTTTTCCACTCCTTTATTTGGCATTTAAGAGCCTACCAGTTTATATACATTAACATTGCACTAACTGTGGGACTTAACAAGTGACAGAAAAGCAGTCTCCCATCTGGGCTAGACCCAGCCATCCTGCAATTAGGGCAGGGCAACAACAGAGCCATGATCAAGAACCCACTATCATCATCCAGAGTAAAGGGGGAAGAGCTATAGCCCACTTAGTCTCCTAATTACAGCAAATACCTCTTCTCTTTCCATCTCTCCTCCCCAGTGGAGATGTGTTCATTGTCCTTTTGTCTACACAAAGGAAACTTTGCTGGCTAGAATGCCAGCCATAAGAAAGACTTATACAAAAAATACCTGGCACTAGGATTGTCAAAGCAGAATAAAGTAGTGACTTCCCTGAAACTAGTCAAACAATCCCATTAGCCTCATTTCTGCTTCAAGCCCCTCTCCTCCTCCAAAGTCTTAAACTGGCCTAGGAACTCCAAAACCTGAGCCAAAATCCTGACACATGGGTCCAATCCAGCAGCCAAAGGTAAGAGATGCAACTTCAGCTACAATGCAGGAAGAGTATAACTGAAACAGTTACCTAGCTTGCCCTTACAAATTATAAGAATAGGAAAAGCCTACTTACCCAGTCACTAATAGGAAGAAAGCAAAAGGCAGAGCTTCATGTCTCTGAATAGCCATCACTGTTGTTTCAACAGAGTACTAGTAGTTCCTGTTGCACTAGTCTATAGAGATGCCTTTTAGAAATACTTGTTTCTTAGCTGACAAGTCACTAAGAATCAAGTCAGCATCCCCCATGGTCTGCAGCACAAGTATTACATGTGATAGAATAAACTTTCAGTTTCTGATCATCAGAACCAGAACCCATGCCCCAACACATTGCCTGAGCTATGCCTTGAATAGAAAGATAGCATTGCAAGTAGTAAACTAAGTGGTTTTAATTGTAATGTCATAACTCTAGCAGCACTTTCATGACCAGTTTCTACTCATCTACTATACCAAGTCTCCCTTCCTCATCAGGGAGAAGTCTGGTCAGGTCCTATGTAAGCACAGCTTAAAAAGGTTAGAGCTACTGCCAGAAGTCATACTAATTCACCAGATATGATACTTCCCTCCAAGGCAGCATTTGACAAATAGTATAGCATGGCTGCTAGAACAGCTCTGTGTTTTGCTAGATACATCTTTCGAATGAGATATGCAAGAGGAAGGTCTTTTTGGCTGCAGCATCAAAAAAAGATGGCCTGAAACAGGCAGGATTAAGGGTGTTAGCTGGATCACAAAGTGTTCATCAATACAAGTAATTCTACATAATAATTGGCAGTGGAGTTTCTTTACCATTTTTTGAAAATGCTCAGATATACACAAGATATGAAAAACTCTTACTCTGTTTAATATTGCTTATTATTTCAGAAGAAAGACCTACAACAAAAAGATACAAGAGGGAAATGTTTGGTGAGAACTTGAACATAATCCTTTAATGTTCTTTCAGCAAAGTTAGTGTGAACAAGATTTTTCTTTTCTCCTGAAGCTGATAAATTTCTCTTGCTTTTTACATATTGGTGTTGACTTTTGAGCTGTGCATGGAGCCCTCTTCTGGAGAAATTTGAAAAATAAAGCATAGCCCACATTGCTGCATTCTTAAGCTATGTATTTGGAAAACTGTTCTAGGACTAATTCTCTCTATTCACAAATTGATATACTTGTAAAAATCTATAGTTTTTTCTGATTCATTTAGTTACATCCAGCAGAACTTGAGTTGTTAGAACTATCAAACAATGATTTATTTTTTCCTTGTCATGTGCTTTACTCAAATTTTGTTAGATTCATCTGTCTGCATGAAATGCATTAACATACAAAAGCAATCCTTTGAATGACTTGTTTTAGAACAAATAAATACTTTACATGTAAACTTCAGAAAATATCCTTTGGGGAAAGCCTGAAAGAATCTCCTGTTCAACTTAAAAATCTCTAGGTATTTACTGCAAACTGTATACTTTATAGTTAACTATGCAGTTCAAGCTACCAGATTACACTCAGCTTTTGTCAACTTCAGATCAATGAATATATTACAGATATGAATCTTATAGATATGCTTTTTAGTTTTAAAGGTGATTATGAATTAAAGGGTTCCTTGAAACATCATCTTCAGCTGCTCCAGTTAAAATAATGTCCAATTTTCCCCTCTGTGGAAACAGAACAGTCAGTAGTAGGGCACACCAAATCTTTGTAGGAGAGAGGAAAAAAAAACATGTCACCCATCTGTTTAATATAACCTTCATTAACAAAGCAGCTCATGAAGTATGTTTGTGTGAAGCTTCCCATTAACATCATCCTCCTTTTAATGCCTCAAAAGAAGGCTTTTCCATGTTTAACAAATAAATGCAGACCAAGAAAAGAAAAACAGTGACCAGTTTTATAAATGACCTTTTCAGTAAAAATATATACAAGATTTTAATTTTTGTCACTTCATATTCTCATGAGCAGAGTAATTTTCTCAGACTTTCTACACTGTAAACTTTGCCATCATTATTGTGAAATGGAGATCTTCCTTTCCTTTACTTCTACAGAAGGTATTACAATACTGGATTGCTGTCGTTTAGACATCGTTTTATCAAAACTGAGCTTTGCTAGTTCCACTAGCATTGTATTATGGGAGCCATTATTGCTACTGCTGACAGAGGGAAAACAAAAACAAAAAACTTATGAAAAAATCCTAGCAAAATGTGTTACAACCACTACACTGCCAGATGGCTGCATTTGTTTAATATGTTGTTTCTCACATTCTTCTGTTTACTTTTCCTGTCACATGAAAGTTGTGCATGTGTTGTGTCAAAGAAAAGCTGACTAGCATATAACAATTCTCTTTTCTCTGACATGCTATCACCTGTAATTCATACCTTAACATGGCAATATTCAGCCATCTCATTCCTGAGAGCAGATTTGTGTATCCTTCCTCATTACAAGCCAGATTCATTTCCTAATGAATTAGCTTTGACATGATACATGAAGTCAACTAGGGGGATACATAAAGCCACCAGGTAGAGGCATTGCCAAATAAAGCTACATCTGCTAATGAAGGTAGAGTGCAAATTCAACACTTCAATATCGAGCTATATTAAAGCACTACAAGCTCATCTCAGCCCAACAAGTCAGAACTGAAACACCAAACTAGTGCTGCAAGTTAAGAATAAAGTACACTCTTAAGTTGCTTTCAGGATCAGGTGTACAGCACCTTGTAAAATTGCAAGTAATTACTGATTTTAAAATAACAGAAGCTACATGGTTTAAGAGGCCTTAGAAGTCTGTCCTTCTCTATCATAGACATTAGGTTTTACAATAAGGGACTGCTAAAGAAAACCCAAACTCAAGCCTATTAATTCAGTATGGCGTGCTAGAAAAGACCGGCAAAAAGGACCTGAACTCATGGAGGAAACCAAGCAGATAGCAGTGCAGAGGGCAGGCTTCAAGCCTGAGGTCAGGGGCACCCAGGTGGCCTGGCCACACGCTGCCTCCGTGGCACCCGCTGCACCCTCTCCCCAGGCACCCGCACTCCCCGAGCCCAGCTTCCCGTGCCAGCAGCCCCAGCCCACGCTTGGGTCTCAGCCCACTTTCATAACTTCTCCTCCCAGCACCCCAGGCATTCCCAGCCTGCTGGAGCCATCAGCCCTCACCAGGAATAGCAGCATCCCCTCTCACCACGGTCAGCCTCAGCAGACACCTGGCTGGCAGCCTGCCGGAGAGCCCTCCTGCACCGTCCACCAGCTTCAGCCCAAGCCGCTGGGGAGGGCTCCCGCTAGAAACCCTACATACAGCCCCAGCACACGCTGGTCTGGCACCTCAACCACCTCCTTCACCAGCACATTCAGGCACTGCACCTGTGACCCTGAGCAGCTGCACTCACCCTGGCTAAGGGAAGACCCAGGTCCCCAACGTAATCCCATTTATTACACTCCCTGAAGCGGGGCTTGCTCGCATGAATCCCCCGTCACCATCACCTGCTGTCCCATAACTTCAGGCACCCAGGGCATGCTTTCACTCCTCATCCGGCTGAACTAGGACCCAAACGTCCTAGCTGTGATCTGCAGCATTTACGCGTTCAGCTCATCCAGCTGCCTCCTGCTTACAGGCTCTTGGCATGTCTCCCTTCAGCACTAAAGCTCTCCCAATAGCAAAACCTCACTATTTTCTCTTCACCATCCCATTTTGAAAAAGCAGACTAAATTCCCTCTGGAGATTGCTATCACAAGCAAGTGCACAGGCTCAGTGTCCCAAGCACTAGTTCAGCACTCTAACACCTACCAACCCCCTAAGGGTTAACAAAACCACTTGATCCCAAGTGAAAGAGGAATTCACTTTTTTTAATCTCTACTCAGGGCACAGGATGCCGGTGCCACGGTCACTAAATGCAAGAGTTTACAGGGCTCCTAAGGCAAGAAGCGATGCATTTATCCTGGACAACAACAAAGGAGCCTCAGACCTCTCACAGTGCTTTCAAAAAGTGAGCCCTGCGCTAGTAGCAGGAGGGAAAGAGCAACCAGGAAAAATTGAGAAGTCGGAGGCCGGCAAGTCCCTTCCCCTGACTGACAGCAGCAGCAGGGCTGTAGCGGCTCCGTGTTTTTAAGGCTGGCTGCTTTTTCCTCTGCTTTCTGGCAGAGGGGGATCTATTACATTTAATAAGAGAAAGGCTACATAGCAAGTCACTAACAGAGTATTACACATCTATCAAGAGAGCGTGCGGGGAAGGGAACCTTTTGCAAGGTCTGATTTTATTTTTCTTCTGTATCCCCCCTTCCCTTTTTTTTTAAAAAGCAGTAAATAATGTGAACTGCCTATAACAGCCTGTAAGCCTACTACCCAGCAAAAGCCAGAGGAAAAAGGCAAATCAAAGTTGCAGCATTTGATACGACAGAAAATATTGCTGCTGCAGCTGCTGCCGAGACACTTGAAAGATTCCCCCCAATCACCCTCCCTGAAAGGAAGAAAATACTATATAACACACAGCAAATTTGTTGTAATTGTAAATCAGGGAGCTATGAGATTCTACATTCCTAGCAACTGGCTTATAGCAGAGATCTTGCATCTTTCAACAGTAATTCAAGCAACGTATAATTACTAAGAAATCAGACCTGAATTACAAATACTTCCAAACCCAAAAACACATCAGAGAAGGAAGATGAAAGAAAGCAAGGAAGAAAACCACACACATTTCTTACCTGGGACAGTAGAAAGGACAGAGCAAGTTGAGTTTTGTGCTGCATTTTGCCAGACTAGAAGGTACCAGAGGCTTTTTCATTCATGCACTCGGCTGCACTGAGCATATTTTCACTGTGAAACAGCCTTTGAGAAGAGACTCTGCCTTGAGAGCCAGCCAACTTCCCAAATAGATCAGCAGCATCATCACTAAAGCATTGGATAGAGTCTGATGACCAGAACCAATGGCTTTACAAGGATGATTTCTTCACAAAGCATCCCCATTTTGCATCACACATATTGGGCAAGCACCTCTCACAAACACAGCACCTTAGAATGCAAAAGCTTTGGTGTATTTGTGTGTTTAGTCTCAGTCTAACAAATCATGCCTTACAGCTTTTAATAGTATTTTTCCCTTTTAGAGAATGAAATTGCACAGAGAGAAGTAAGAGCAACTCTGAGCACCTGTGCAAAGAGATTGTCTTTATTAAAATGTTAATAAGGTGTATTTTGTTTTCAATAAATCAAAAAAGCAAACACTGCTGTTTTAGTTACTTCCAAGCCTTAGGAGAACACCACAGTGAAAATTCTGTGCAGCAGAAATACAGATTTTATTTTGTGTTTTCCCCCCTCAATCTCACAAATCACAACGAAGACAGATCAATTCTAGCCTGCAGAAAAAAATCCATCATAAGGCAATAGATTTTATTAACTGCTCAGGTAATGGCAGAGCTGGCTTTTGATTCAATGAACTTGAATCTAGGACAGTTTCTAAGGTGCATGCCCTTCAATTACAAAAACTTTTCTTCTCTGGAAGAGGAGACCTGATGTTTCAGGAATCTGCTTTCTCTGGATCAGTTATAACCAGACAAGTAATACCTGGCAGATGGACCACCAATTGCAAATTAAATCCCCCCCTCCATCTGCTTTTCCAGCTCCACCTCTCCCGCCACTCCCCATTATCACAACAGTCCAGTCCTTTTTTGACATGCTTTCTTGCAGGCACCATATTTAGCAGTACCCTTCCCCCATATTCAGTAGGTTGACGAGTTTCCTCGTCTCCGCCACTCATCCCTTGCGGGCTTATCTGGCAGAGCTGCTTCCCCTGTTCTCTGCTCTGCCCCAGCGCAAGGGGAGCTGAGCGGAGGAGCAGGGAGGGGAAGGCAGACAGGCAGATTGGGAAGGGAGATACACTTGAAGGAGCCGCCAACTACTTTCCAAGTTCCTCGGCATCAGCAGGAGCTTCCCACCATGAATAATGTTATTTGACAGCTTTCCCAGCCCCTGCTAGCCTCCTGCTCTCAGCTCACATCTTCCTATACTTACAGGCTGGGGGGGGGGAGAAAAAACACTATCCTTAAGCTTGTAGCAACAACTCTGCTCCAGTACCTTAATTAGGTATGAGGATGAATTAATGCTCAGGACAGATCAGAATTCAAACCAAACCAAGCAGGAACTTCCAGTAGCAATTATAATGCTCTCCATAAACTGCAAAAGGTTCACCATACATATATCAAAAAAAAAAAAAAAAGCAGGTAGGTTGCTTTCCTCTTTTATCCCCTTTCTCAGGCAGAAAGCCAGCTTACAAAGATAAGAGTTATAACAAATCTTACAGATCTGTATGCTAAAAATAGTAAGTGACTACCTCCCATCCCTCCTTCAAGGTCCAGATTTTCCACCAACTGCAAATCCCAGCCTCAAGGGAAGCACCCCAGAAGCTTATGGGGGGGCAAGGGGGGCTATACAAGGCAGAGCTCCCCAGTGGACATCACCAGCCATACCCCAGCACAGGTAGTCTTAATGTGAGACCACTGGGATTTGGATCATCTCTTAAACCCCACAAACTGGTGTTGATGAGCAGAGCAAGTTTCCAGACCAACCAGAAGCAGGTAGTGGCTAAGAGGAAACGAAAGCATACCTACACCCAGTTTCACAGGAAAGGGACTAATAAAAAAATAATAATAAAAAAAAAAAGCCATGGAGGTAGATGATTCACTTCAAGATTACCCTTGAAGCAACACAAGATTGGAGCCCCTGTTAACACTTCACACCAACACAAGCCATGCTTACCTGCAGCCTGGTGTCTTGAGGGCAAGTCACACTGGGGGCACCATCACTGGGAAACCGCAGCCAGCACCCTGGTCACAAGAGGCTGCTCTGGGGACAGCAGTGCTGCAAAGCCACCCAGGGCCCTATGAGCAGGGAACAGCAGCTTTAAGCTCCTGCCTGCACCACAGGAGGATTATAAACCCCTGAGGGAGGTGCTTGGCCACAGCAAGGCCTGCCAGGGTCTGGTCTGGTCCAGTCCAGCCCACCCCAGAGCCCCCACAGCACCAGGCAAGCAGCTCTCCCCTCACTCAAGGGGGCTGAGGCGTCTCAGCCCAGACCAGCCTCACAGTCCCCATAGGGCCCACCCAGCTCAGGCCTCCACAGCCAAAGCACCAAAGGGAGCCTCATGCTGCAGCCCCTCACCTCCAGGAGCATCAGTCCCCCCTCTGGTGACACACCTTTGGGGCAAAAGGCCAAGTAACTCACCAACTCCCCCACCTCCCTGTCTCCCCAGCAGATCCCCCTCCTGTCTGGGGCCACCAACCACAGCTGCTTCTTATTGGCCCCGGGAGGGTGATTAACAGCACCTGGAGGAGCAATTAACAGCCCCTGGGGAGGATGATTAAAGGCCCCAGGAGGGTTAATTAGTCCCCTCAGGTACCAGCCCTTAGTATGGGCCAGGCCAGGCCTGCTGCAGGCACCACCTGAGGCCCACTGGGGTGGCACAGCCTGGCCCAGTCCAGGGCAGCCTGTCCCCTTGTGGGGGCTCCGCACCCCGGGCTCAGCGGGCGGGTGGCAGGGGAGAGCGCGGCCTCCGCCTCAGCCCCAAACCCGCCCCCGGGGCCACAGGAGAGCGCGCTGGCCTCTGCCAGGTAAATACAGGTCAGGTAGTACTTGTTGTAAAGCTACCGCATTGTTATAAAAAGCAGGAAGGCTGTTAATCGACTAATAAGGAAATAAGACTTGGTTCCTGTGTCTGTCTCTGCCTTGGGAGATAGGAGCAGGTTTAAGCCTTTAAAGACCTCTGACAAAAAGCAGTGTAGTCATTAGGGCACAGTCAGAGGAGAAGGGCCAGGCCTTTACTTTTAGGGCAAGTTGTGCCTTTTTTTTTTTTTTTTTTTAAACCTACTGATGTAAGATACATAGGAAACTTAGGTAAGGCCTGAGGTGGGTTTTGGGCCCTGAGCAAAGAAAGCTCCTGCTAGGGCCTCCTGGAGGAGCCCGAGACCTTTGGGGGATCCTTAG
Organism: Apteryx mantelli; assembly: GCF_036417845.1. NCBI lineage: Eukaryota > Metazoa > Chordata > Aves > Apterygiformes > Apterygidae > Apteryx > Apteryx mantelli. Next base: position 5,377,741 of record NC_089987.1, read on the forward strand.
TTAACTGCTGTGCGTGATGTGCTCTGCAGTCCATAGATGTGTGGTGCCTTCGTTTTCTCTTATAAAGCCTTCAACAACCTGATGTCTCAGGTCGCTTCTCTCTCCGTGATGTGCTGTGGCAAGAGAGGCTGGTGCTGAGGCTCCGATCGCTATTAATTGCTGTAGCGCATCAGGCGCGCTCACAGATGGGCCCCTGAGCAGAAGGGGGTGTCCGGGCGCAGCGGTGCACCTTTACACTGCCAGAGATATCTTCTGACCTTCTGGAGGTTTGTCCTGACTGTTTTATAAAGGCCGAGGATTAGCTGCTGTGAATCTATTGCGAGAGCAAGGGAAGTTTAATTTCACATTAAAGGGAGCCACATAAGTCCCTCTCTCTCATGTGTCCAGGTTTCATGCTCCCCCGCTGTGGTACCGGCAGTCTATGTACTCCTGGCTGCTACACAGCACTGAGGTTTTCCTGCGACCCCTTCAAACCTGGATAAAAACTGTAGCAGTGGGCAGCAACCAGGAGTGCGTAAGCTTGAGTGGCATGTCTTTAACCAGGGCAGATGGGACAAAAAGTGCACAACCCCTATATAAGAGCATAATACAGTCCAAGAGGACTCAAAGTTTCCTGCCCTTATCAGAGCAGTATCTGCCCCTAAGGGCAGGCATAGCTGAATTTCCTTTAGGGCAGGTGTGCCAAGTACACACTGGAATAGAAATTCAGGCAAGCAAACTGATTCAAAGAGCAAGCTTAGCTGTGGTGTGTTTGTCATTGCCCTCGTTATTTGGAAACAACAGGCTGGTTAGTGTTTTCTGGGATCCTACTGTGTTTACTCCAAGAACTGCCAGAGAACAGAAGAAAGCAAACCTGACCTGCTGTGCCGTCAGGTTTGGCAAGTTACCCTTCTGCTACACCCCAGCAGAGCCACCACCACTTCTTGAAGCCAAAAGGTTGTAGGAAATGTGTATGGTTAGAGCTGGAGTCCATAGCAGGAGTGAAATCCAGTCTTCCTGCCTGGGGTTCTCTAGCAGGAGGAGACAAAGCAACTGGCTGCAATTATGTGATATTCTGGAGGGTGGAGACTCGGGTGACTGCAGTGGAGTTGGATTAGTGAGGAGTTAAAGAATGTGTTTCCAAGCACTGTGGTTTTGTGCTTGGCAGTTCTGCCAAAATAGGTTTGAGTAGGGATCCTCTGTCTTAATGCAGCTGAAGTGTCTTGGAAAAGGCTTCACAAAAACACCAAGAGAAGAGCTCTGCAGCTTGAAAGTGAGCCCACAGGTTTTCGTTATGTACCCAACCCAGAACCTCTGTAACACTGCAAACTCCAATTGCTATTTCTTACATGAGGGGTTATTAGCAGCAGAAAGTTTGACATTAATGCAGCTTTCTCTAAAACCTGCAAGAGGTTCTTTTTTTCCAGATGGTTGCTGAATGCTTTGTCTACTCATCTCCCTTTGTGTCAGCCCAAACTCTAGGATAGTAAATGGGTTTTGTTTTCATGCTTGCTAACAGGCAAGTCACAGGCAACTAGAACAGACTGATACTTCAATGAAAAGAAATAGGGAGGATTTCATAATCAAGAGAGGACTAAAAACAGTGAGTGAGCGGTGAGTCAAACAGGAATTTTACATGTTAGAAAAGTTCTTAAACCATCACACCCTTTTCTCTCCAAAAAGAAAGAAATAATTGCTGCTTATCCTAGCCATAGGAGCCATTTCTTCAACTCCTAAAACAGAAAGCCATATTACTGTTTCTTTCTGCATCCCTGAGCCCTTTAAGCACTAACAAAATGCACATTTTGCTTCTAAAATTGAGTTACTATAAAGCACTGAGTAGCAATTCAGTGCTGTATTCTAATGCTGTGGTTTTAGAGTACTAGATCACTATTCTCTATAGCAGTTATATGCCTGTCTATGCCTATAGACTTTATCTGTCTATATATGTTAATTTTTTTCCTCTAGAACCACAATTTAGTAGTAAGTACCACCTGAACTGCTACTTAACCAGCTGGTAGATTACTAATCAATATCTGTTAGTAAAATGCCTTATATGGTCAGCTGATAAGGAACACCTACGCAGTTCTGTATTATCTACAGTTACTGCAAATGATTGTTATTTACTTCAAAATACAGTCATATACTCCAAACCCTTCAACGTAGTACCCTGCAGGCTTCTCTTCCTTTACTCAGTCCTAGCCAAAAAAAAATTTTTTTTGAACTGGATTTTATTTTAAATAAACAAAGAAACAATTATTCTAATCCTTACTTTGGCCAGAAGCAAGCTGTTCTGTAATTCACACTTCATGTGAAATAAGCTGGGGAAGGAGTGAGAAGAGCCCAGCTTTGTGATGGGTGGCATACTCCACAGGGTCTACTTCATGGAAATGGGGTGGTTTCCATCCTCTTCTCTAAGCTGCCACCTGTGTGGAACAAAGACTTGCTCCTCAGCTGACTTCCAGCATCTAATGCTGTTTCTCAGAGTGAAGGCAGGTGTTTTCCCAGGTGGGCTAAGGTCCCCATGCCTATCAGTTGAATGATAGCAATTCAGCTTGCACTGTGAGCTCACCCCAACCATGAAGCTCCCAGGCACTATGCTTTAGTGGTAGTCCGCAGTAATTCAATCACTTTCAATCATACAACCATGCCCATGGACAGGTAATTGAATTCTGGCCCTCTTTTTACCCACATTTCAGTAATACAAATGCTCATTAATACATCATGCTCATTAATGTACTTGTCCTCCCAAAGCATAGGGATATAGCTGTACAGCTGAAATATTTCTGTAGTGTTACAGAAGGAAAACTGAGGTACAGGGAAGCAATGTGACCTGTTTAAGATCATAAAGGTGGTCAAACAGAGCTAAAAATTGGACTGCTTGTTAAATGCCTTAGGCTCTGGCCCTTCCGTCTATTGAAAGAACTGGTCAGCCTTCCTGGGGAACCTGGGAGCTTCCTCTGTTGTTGTACAAAACTGAAGCTGAAACGCGGTTTAATGTAAAAAGTCTTCATTGGCTGCGCTAGCTTTTTCCGTTCCCCACATGTGCCTCTCTCTCCTCATTTTAACACCACCACTCCTTTGCCCTCCCCCCATAAGCATAATTGTATCTGGCCTAAATACAGGTGTTCTGGAAGCAATTACAGCTCCACTGGAGCAGAATATGATGCCTGGTAGCTCGTTAGTGGTTTGCCAACATTAAGGGAATGACTCCTTGTTTCCCTTCTGACCTCACCTATTGTCTAGGAAATGAATGGATCTAGGAGTGAGAAAATTTGTTTTGGCAGTGGGATGTATATTTTCCAGGGTTCTGTTTTACTGAATTCTGCCCAGAAATACAAATCAGAATAATTAATCAAATAAATGCAAAAAAGAGCTGATCATTCCCTATTCTGGTTGCAACTGTACAAAGTTAAAGTCACTATTTAAAGATTCACTTTGCAAGTTTATTTTAAAAATTACTCTTTCTTCTATACATTAAGAAAATAACATTTCTACATGAAACACATGTGAAAAAGCAAGTTGTCACTGTCAGAAGTTCGTATAAGAAGTATCCAAACTCAAGATATTCATCATGAGTTATGGTGAAAGTTAATACTGTAGAAATAAATTAACCACAGAATTTTAATGGATTTATTGTGTGACAGTTCCTCAAGCCCAACCAAATATCAGCTAGGAAATTCAAATGTGAGAGAGATGCTCTTAATTCCTACAGTTATGGATTTTTTTTTAAATCCCTTCTTATGATATAAGGGTCATTTTAAATATTCTGCCATGAATATACAGCTTATTTATGGGTAGCACATTTCACCATTCTTATCCAGCCAGAAGCCAGCTTAATCTTTCATCTTTTCACAGAGGAACAGCAGATGCATAAGTATATTTTAGGGTGAATAAAATAGTTGAGAGAGACGGAGAGGGAGAATGTGTCAGTCTTTGAATATCTATGTGCACAGGACTTCAGCTGACACATACAGCCAAGAGCAGTTAAACCTCCTGGCTTTGGACATATCCAGATGCACTGTATGCGTTGCAGGGTTGCGCACAGCTCTGTTTCCTGTTATTTTCAGCTAGTCTGTTTGCACTGGCCAGTGCAGCTCTGTATTTCGCATACTGTGATCGTTACCAACGTGGCTGCAAAGCCCCTCCACCAGAACCAGAATTGTATCTGTCCCAGGCATGGCAGCATGCAAGATTGACTTGGGTTAAAAACAGGGTCAAATACTAGGGGTTTGTGTCCTAGCAGCCACTATGGCAGGAAGACAGAGTTGTAGGAGAAGAGACCTGAGCAAAACCTCCCTTATAAAATGAAAACGCTCATTCATGAGGACCCTGACCTGGAAGAACAGCGTGGGCATCCTGTGCTCTGTAACAGAGGCAAGCTAAGGGCACACGGTGTAACATCCTTGTCCCACTAAACTCAAGATGCCATAGATGTCAGCAGCATCAGGATTTCGCCCTCCATCCTTATGCTCTTTCTTCCCCATTTATATTCACAACCTTTTCTCTATGCAACTGTCATGGCTTTTAGACAGATAAATATCTTACATGCTTCTCAAGGGTGTCATACGCTATTTAGTATTTTCCCTCTGGTATCAGCACCTGTTAAGCATGGAAATAAAGTGATTAGTCTTACATGTTTGGTTTCAAAAATTGATTTCAGGATATGTCTCCTTATCATTGGCAGATCTACCAGTTCAAAATAATGATATCCTCCTCGATAATGATATCCTCCTCAATCGTGAAAAGTAGGAATTACACTAAGAAGTTCTCTGGATTTCTCTTTCTCTTGGAATTTTCTAGATCTATCAAACTTTTTGTGACAAAGTTGTCTGATGCTATGTAGCCTTGGAGGAAATTTTTCTTTGCAGATCTAGGCATGACTTAGGAAATAAAGTCCTTTTGATATAGAGGAGAAAAAATAACATTTGAAAATTCAATGTTCCTTAAATGACTTGCAGCCAGATTTTTTTTTTTAAGTCTGAGAATAACCTGGTTCTTCAATCAATCTAAGGAGGTGTGATGAACAGGAGGGATAAGAAATAGCACTATACTACAATGCAATTACTTTAGATCTAAGCTCATGACATCTCAAAGAACAGCTAAATTCAGTGAGGCCTAATTTTAATAGGTCATTAATTATCTTTAAATTAGCTAAGCATTCCATTGTAATAATGTATGCAAGTATTTCTAGAGAAAATTATTAGCGAACTATTAAAATAATCCTCAAGAATGTAAGGTGATACAGAACTCCCCCTAAACCACTGGATCCCTTCTGTCCTGTCAGAGCCAGAAAGTCCACAGTGCCCTGATGCACCTTCAACTTCTGGCTCCCCACGGTGGAATACTTTTCAAACAAACTACACTGTATATACCAAAAACATCTGATTCTTACACTGCTTTTTTACATACCTTTGAAATATTGTATCTTATGCATGAATTCTTGGTTCATCGTGTATCTTGAGATCTCTTTGTATTTCATTTTGTCTTCAATTTTGTATCTTTCTTATGTAAAATTCATTAAGCCTGTGTAAATATGGGGAAAAAAACTGTTCCTTTTGCTTTTTCCCTTGGGATTGTAGAAGGTTACCTTGCCTCATGATCAGTCATAATCTCTCTCTTGGGCTTAGTTTTTAACGCATGCAATTTTCCAAGAAAGGGGCATTCTATGCTTTTTTGCTAGGTTCAGCCCTGAAGTAAAACAATTTCCTTTGAATTAGTGTCATTGGATCCTCTAGCACTACAACAGAATATACTCATGTTATGTTGCCTTGGTCAGGTTGTGTCCATAAAATTATGTGGTTTTTTCTGAGTAGGCATTTCCAAGGAGGTAAAAACAGATCGCAGTGAGTCATTCCGAGGCATCAAGCAACTCTCCTACTGAGGTCCCTTGTCAACTGCTCACGTGGTAGATTGTGGGTTGGAAATTTGCTTTCGTTAATGCAGGAAGAAAGCACTTAACTTTGAGGAATGGAATGCTGTGAGAAGAACACACATCCGAGTATTTAATCCTCTATTTTTTTCCCAAGTCTTAAATCAAAGTAGGACTTCAGTAAATCTAGGAAATCCTACTGGCCATACTTGCTAAAAACTAGCACTGCACATTCTCCGGCGTGCCGTACAGCCAGTCTCAGCAGGTCGACGATCTCCTGGGAGCTGCAATCAACCAGCATATATTAGAGCAGCTTTGGGCATGTTCTGCTTTAAGCTGAACCCAGCACAGACAAGCCAATAGATCAAAGAAGCCACAGTCAGCTCCACAATACCATTTTTTTCCTATGCTGCAGTTAACAACATCAGATCAGGAAATCCCCTGAGCTGCAAATAGTTGGAAGCTGGAAAAGCACTTGGGAAAGGTTATATGAGAGTAGCTTGTTCATGCTCTTTTGTAGGCATCTGTTTATGGCCACTGTTGCTGTTGGTATCCTCTGACACACAAGTGTAAATTCATTCCTAACAAACTTAAAAGATCTGCCTAAGAAGGGGAGCGGACGCAGCAAAAGGAGTGAGGTGGTGGGGATGCTGCAGTAGTGGTGCCTGCAGTATCGGTCAGGATGTTGGTGGAGGTTGTCATCTCATCTTGGGAAGAAGAGAAGGCAGGATCAGTTCTTGCAGTCACGGTCTGCCCCCATGGAAGAGCAGGACAGGGACAGGCTGACCCTGTTTACTCTGCTGGTGACCATTGTTTTGTTTCATTTCATTTTTAATTAGGGAAAAGGGTCCATCTGTCACCTCCCATCGCTGCAGATTATACAGTCAGCTTCCTGCACAGGGGGAAATGAAAAGGTCCACGTACCTGCAGGCCAAAGGATGTGCCTCATCGAGGGAAAACCACATTCCTGATCGTGCTGTTTCCTCCACCAGTAATGCAGGTGAGATGGATCCTTGGTCTGAGCCACTACAACTGTCTTTGTGGTAGGCAGTAAACCAACCTTAGTAAGGAAAAAAAAAATTAGTATTTGCTAAGCAGTATTTTTTCCACTTGTAGAGAATAAAACACTCTTTCTAACAGAAGTTTAAAGCTGGTGAAACCAAAGCCACTTTCTGAGAGCTTTCTCATAGTGATCAATGTCTGGTTACAAAACATGGCCAACACAAGCTTCCCAAACCCATGCACCACTTCCTGTGTCGCTGGACTCCCTAGCCTGAGCGCTGGGTTGTTTCTATGACTCACGGTTTAAGTATGTAGCAAAAAAATTTAGACACTGAAAGATGACAGTTTTTCACTTCTCCAAGGGTTTCAGAGAGATTCAGTGGCATTGGGGCAGCAAGCACTCTTAGTAGAAAGCTCAGGCGAAAACTTCTTGAGTCCTAGCACACATGCTGGAATGGCTGGGGTAGACAGAGCAGTGTGGGGACAACCCTTGGGTCTCTTCATGAGGTCTAAACATCTCTGGAAAGACAGGGATTGAAGCATTTGTGAATTCTGTCTCATCCTTCCTGGGAGCTCAGCACGTACAGGGTGCTGCCAAAGGACAACATTTCATATTAAAATATATAGCTTAAATTATTGGCTCCCTGCCTGAAACCCAGCCTACTCAAGAGAGGTGCTAAGATTTTGTGACATGGCAAAGGAGAAGTTTTTTCAAGCGTTTTGCATTTTTATTTATCTTATTTGTATTTTTTTCCCTTTAAAAGTAAAGAGGCATTAAAATAAAACTCCAGACCAGAATGTACAAACTAAAATACTGCTTTATTTTTGGAAGAGTGTTTATGGGAACACTGACTCAGCTATTAAAATCAGTGCTTCCCTGATTAGCCTCGCTTTGAGACCAGAATTTAAGTAGTTAAGTGAGATGCACTGAACTGAATGGGCACTGAATGAGTTTGCTAGCCTGTGGGAAGGGGGTGCACAGGAAAATGAAAGACAGTTTAATGGAAGCAAGTAAAGTAGTTAACCGTTTCAGTCTCTTGATCCCTGAAAGCGAAAGATAAAATAGTAGCCATCAAATGTTACTAAACATGCCAAGTGCCCTAACAAATAATTATATACAATCAAGCTTCAATAATAAGAAAAAAAATTACTTATGATTAGATTGAAGTCAAAACAGATGCAAAAGGAACTGGTAAACTCAGCAGAACAAATCTTCAAGATATCTACACACGTCAAGATTTAATGGAGTTTACTAAATAAGTGAATTGACTAACTCAAAAGTGATAAAAGCTACTATGTGAAGTAAGTAATCACATTGTATGCTCTTTGGGAAACTTCTTATATATCTACATAACACCTTTTCAAAGCATGTAGTTATAATAGTGCCAGGGTGCTGTCAGCCTTAAAGTAGAAAACAATAGTTGTTGAAGAACTTCCTGAAAAACAGCTTTTAAGCACGGAAAGCTAAAAAGAGATAGATTTAATCATAGATCGGTTTAAGAAGGAAGAAAATAATGAAACAGAATTCCAATTTAGACAGGATGCTGTTTCAACATTTAAAAACAGTTGCAAAAAATTGCTGCAGACAAAGTTTCAGCTTTATACTTTATTCAAAAGATGTCACCGTGTATAGTAGGAGCCCTATTCTACCATGACAGGGTATTGGATAACTACTAAAAGAAAAGCAAAATACTAGTGCTATTTTTTATGTAATAAACAGGAGTAGACAGAAGGGTTTTTGCTGATCATTAACTTCCAGGCAACTTTAAATAGGTGCTGTCTTTGTGCCTGTATGTAGCCAGCTAACATGGGACTTGACCCAGGCTTTTTGTCACTTGGAGTTTAAGGGAAAGAGAGAGTTAGGTGTTAACCAAAGACTGTAGTGAAAGTAGAACTGAGCCCAAAGAGCAGGTTGAGCTCCTTAAAGCCTGTTTTTTCCAACTGTATTTCTTGGTTTGGGTTTAAAAAAAAAAAAAAAGTAAAATGTCTCCCTACAAACCCTGCCTCTTCCACACTGTCATTACTTGGATGATGTGATGCAAGAACAGAAGCAGGAAAATGTGCAATGTAATATTAGCCTCTTTCAAATATGACATTCAGTTCTGACCTAATATTGCTGGTATTTTGGACGGTTTTAAAATACTGGGGATTTGGGAGTGAATTTCCCAGTGAAGAGGAAACCAGGGGTATAACATTTTCTATGCACAGTAATCCACTGATTCCTGCGTGAGCTGATCTAACAGCATCCGGAACCACCCCTTCCTTCAGGAGTCTCTCCTCACCGCTCTGTCTCGAAAATCCCACCTAATCCAAATCTGTGGCAGAAGGTGAACCGACTTCTGACTGCTGCTGCTTTTATGCAAAACATTTGCAGAGCGTAAACCTAATAACATGAATAGACAAAACTGACTTTTACACTTTGGAAAGGGCCCTGGAAGTCTAACTGTGCCTGCTGGTGACACTTGCTATGACTGGAAACTGCGTTTCTATTGACTAAACCCGCGGGAGTAAGGAGGCAGAGTGTTAAAGTACAAAACATCCTGAGGGTGTTGATTAAAGAAATCAATACTGTTACATATTTATGCCAGATTTTGTTTGTTGGCATATGTCTGATTTTATGGTTCTGTGGTTACCCAAGAGCCTGGTGAGGCATTGCTGTTTCAAACACCTACTGCTGAACATGACTTTTGCCTGAGCTGGTGTGGTTGCATGGGTTTTAACAGTACAGAGTTCAGTCAAGCTTAGCTGCTTTCCCTTCCTATTTGTAGGGAATTTATCCCAAACCATTTCTTCCACACCAAGAAATACATTAGCCTTAGTCAGCAAATATAGTGCTGTCATAGACTACAGGTTGTCTCGTTCCTTTTTCTTTACAGTGAAATGAGTAGCATGCAAACACCAGGTTGGTTTTTAGGTTGGTAAGTTTTTCAGTCCTTTTACAATATGTACACAGCTGCTTCAGTTGACAGAACTAACCAAGTACTATAAAGATCTAAACATCATATCATTATCTCCTCCTGGACTAGCAGGTGATAGTATTTTTATTTCCCACCAGAGAACTCTAATAGGTGCTATTTGTCTATGGTTAGCTCTTCTGCAGAAGTTCTTTCATACTTCCTGAGGTTTTTTTAGGCAATTCATAGCTTTGGCATAACTGGTCAATTCGTAACATTGACCGTTACTTGTGTGAGTCTGCTTCTCTGCAGACCTTCTGGCTTTGTGAAATATTTTGTTTCCTTTTACATGGAAACCAAAAGGGCTCACAGATTTCACACCAGTAAAAATAATTCTTCATCAGGGAAGTTCAGGCAAGAAACAAGCTTTACTGGTGATTTTGATAGGAACAGCACCACATCTGATGCTTGCCATTTCATGAGAGGAGATTCCCTTGATATCCAGATGAACAGAACTAGACAGACAATGTGCAACAGCACCATCTGGTGACTCCCAATAATCTTACTGTTACCCCAATTCCCAGAGGCAGGATCCATTACAATAAGAAAAATAGGAATATACATATTTCTAGAAAGGAGCAGGATGCAGGAAGAAATTACTTTAATTTAAAGAGCCAGTCACCTCCATATGTGAGCAATTTTCATGTTGCATGAAATGATTTCAGCAAAGGAATCCTAATGGACTTGGGGGCCCTATCTTAAGTTAGATACTGTGTGATTTTCCCAAACCTGTTCTAGCAGATCCCAACATTTAACAAAATATCCAAAAATTGACCCAAACCCAATAAAAATATGCATAGCTAGTATCAAACAATGAAGCATTTTGCACTTGTTCAGTTCTGGTGAATTGGATCATATTTATACTGTTATTGCAACCTACTTAGGCAGAAGATGATTTCCCGTAGATCAATCTGCAAATTTTGGATAGAAGGGGCAGCCCTGGGAACGTTCCTTTGCAGGGTCTCTGGGAGACAATGATGCAGTCACAAATAATGGTGAAATACTTACAAGACTAATTTCTTCTGACCATCACCAGTAATGATATCCTTGATGAATTTAATAGATCCTCCAAATCCTTTAGCTTTGTGTCTTTCCCTGCTGGCCTAGCCCAATCTATGAGCCGAGTTCTGTAGCTACTGCGCTACCCCAAAACTAGTTTTCTGCTGTGAATTGATGTTACATGTGATTAGAGACATTATCTAGGCAATAAGTTGGTGTTTGGATAACAGTCTATCTTCAGAAACAAGAAAGACTGAAAATTATTTGTAGGGCACTGGAGAAGCATGAAATAGTCAAGGAGCTTCTTTGCATATTTATGTGTGTGTTTGTCATTAAAAAAAGAGTTTCAGAAGAAATACTGAAGAGAAAGGTTCAACTTGCTGTGACTGCAGCTGTGTTTATCTTTTTCTAACAAAAAAAATGGAATATTCAGCTACAATAAAAGTTACTGCAGAGCTAAAGCCGAAGGAGAGGGTTTGGGAGTTTAAGTAGTAGTCCTGGAGCTGATGAGAAGTCACTGGAGAGTGAAGCCAGTAATTACAGGGTCATTGTATGTCTCATGAGTCCGAATGATATCATTAATGCATTTTTTTGCTGTACCTGGATCCCAAAAGATTTCCTTTTCTCCACTCAGGTCAGCTTGGAGGTGAGTTTGGTGCTGTGCCTTGAATTCTTCACTGACAGCAGTGAGTGGCTTTATCCTGCCTAGAGGTGGTCTCTTCGTGTGTGCCTTTCTGTATTCAGGCTGTTGAAGGATGCATATGAAGGGACAATCTTGTTGCAGAAGAGTTTCCATTTAGGCATGTCTCAAAACTGTAAAGAAACTATTTTGACTTGTCTTCTGTTGCTAAGAATAAGTTTTGTCCTTTTGCCTTATTGTATATGTACCTAGTCTTGCAATAAGCTGCAGCCTGCAGGAACTGCGACTTTTACTGTAATATAACATGCACCACTTTTATTTATTCATGAAGAGTGAACAATCTGCTATCCTACTATATGTATGATTTTTTAAATGAGGATATAAATTGGAAATGTCCAGAGCTTGGGATAAGGAAACTATTGACTGAATGCCAAACATTTTTCCAAATCAAAATAAATAAGACTACTAAATAAGAACTACTAATCTTTGTGCTTGTCAGCTGTAGCCAAGTTCATTATATGGTGATAAAAATAAGCAAGCTGTTTCACAAATTGGCCCTAGCACGCTATGGAACTTATAATGCTCCACTTGTGATTGGCCTTTCATTCTGAATTTGCTGTTTCTTGGGGAACAGAGCTTCTTCCACATTGTTTGCCTTCTGAAATACCAATTCCAGAGACTGATTGTGGTTTACTGTGCTCTGTATGACTGTCACAGGGAGGGAGGGTGTGTGTGTGAAAGAAGCTTTGCACATCATTACATCCTCTGAGGATCTGAGCCATGCAGACTGCAATGGTCTTTTGGGCAGTGCACATTCCCTCTTTTGCTGAGGAAGGCGGACAGAGCAATGCTTGCACAGATGGAGATTTCTTCAAGGAGACAAAACTTTGTTTTCCTCCCATAATATCATTCTCTGGTGAGCTCTTGACTTCTTGTTTGGGATCCATGAAACATCATTTTGAATACAGAGAGAAATTTCAGGATGACTTATTGCATCAAAACAACTGGCACAAGCAGAGGAATATATTCAGGATACCACTTTTTTCTGGTCCCATGTGTGCTCCTATCCCTCATGTCCTTTTCTTAATACACAGGAGGATAAAACTGTAGGTGTAAATATGTATTATTTATTTGTTAAGCTAAGGGTGAGATCTGACACAGGTGATTTGCAGCATTTCCCACATCTTGCTATAGGGCATGAATGCAATAAAAGAATAAGCATTATTTAGTTCACTTTAACACCTGGCAAGATTTTAAGAATAAATGCAGCAAGTACTTGTGCATAAAAACCACCAGCCCATCATATTACCTACCTCCCCCAAAGCATATTCATAGTGTCACCACGGTACACAGTGTGGGGATGTTGGAATACAGATGTACAGTCAAAGACTGCCCTTCACACAGAGAGCACAAGACAGGGGTGGCAGTGCTGCAGTGGTTATTTCTGCTTCCATTTTTATCTTTTGTTGTTGAAGTCTTTTGAAAATCCGCCTTCTGAATCAGCTTGCATCTTTAGATACTTTAAATATTTAAACAGACACAGGATCCAGTTCCCAAGAGAGTCTTGTTCCATCCACTTGTGAAACTCATTGTGTTTTCTGTCATTTTTATGTAGCATGTTGATATCCTTGAAAATCCTGACCATGCTTATGGTTGGAAGAAGCAGCCTCACAGGTATTACTGCTTTGAAAATCAGGACAGAAAGTTGTGTCTGATAAGAAACTAGTACAGCGAACCCTAAAAAGCTACCACTGATGTGTAGCTAGGCTGCTGCACAGGCTGCGCTGTGCCCTCAACGTGCACAGGCATGTCAATGACCTCGTTCCAGTGATTCATGGAAGGTGTTAACATCTAATGCTTCTTGCAGCGAGTGCTAATGTAACCCCTTATATTTCTATAATCACTTAACTCTGGAGCAATTCTTAACAATGTTTCAGTATAATTCTTCTCATCAATTCAGACCTCCTTTTCAGATGTTCTTTCCTTATATCCCAGTTTCTGCACATAGTAACTAGTTTGGGTGTTAAGGAAATGACTCTTTGCACAGGAAGATGACTGTTTAGGAATTCAGCCTAAGTTTGAAAATAGGGCCCTCAATTACTGTATGTTCCTGCTCATTTTATTTTTGTGATCTTTACATTTTAAATCATTTTTGCCAGCTGTTTTTTAAAGAACAGAATTTTAAATGTTGAAAAAAAAAAAAAGTGAAGGAGCAAAGATCAATTTATTCTTGGTACATGTCCTGTTTTTGTCATGTCCTAAACCCTTAAAAATGAGGGTTTCAGTGTAGCCAGAGATAGAAACATATCACGTACTGAGTTTCTTGGGCTTATAAACCATTCACTGAAAGTCAAAAGTTTATTGAAGGGTAGGTTCAATTTAAAGTTGTTTCCTGTAAAGTGTTATTAGCATTTGACAGACACTGATAGATGTTACTAGAACATCTTTGAAAGGCAAAGGAATAATTCAGCCAAAAGTTCCACTGATTTTGCTTTCTGATATATCCCTTCATAAAAATAATGTCCCTTTGATGGATTTTTTCCAGAATAGAATACTGTATCTGAAAAGGAGAAGCAAAATATTTCCTATAGTATTTTCATATTGATCAAGAGCTTACAAGAAGGAAAAAGTCAGTGCATTGGGATGACATGAAATAATTAACACCTAAGGCTTGCATTTTGTTATTACAAAAGGGCAAATGTTGTCTGGATGGTTTTAAACGGTGACATCTGATTTGATGGTATTGTCAATATACTGTAACTACTCAATGAAACCTTTAGGTTTCACTTCCTTCTTCTCAAAGGATGCTCTTGTGCTAACATGGAGCTTTTTATAGTGCACTTTTCAGTCCTAAGCCTCCAGGTTTTAAAAAGTTACAATATCACTTCTTAGATTCTCCATTTCATAGAGGAACAGAGAGATGAAATAATTTGCCAGGTTGCAAAGTAGGCTTGTGATAAATTATGAACATAATGACAGTCTATCACCAGCTGTAAGGGCCATGTTAATGACATTTGGGGGTCTCTTTGGAAACAAATAGGTTAGACTAACACTTACAGCTACAGTCAAGTCCTGGTCCTTGGAAAAGTCAATAAATAACCTGGATCTCACCAGGTACCTTGCCTACTCTTCAGCTGCAAACCCAGCTCAGCTGCACCTCAGTCAAGTGGTCACAGCAATGCCACCATCCTTTCTAAGGATGAAGAAAATTAAGTACTGAAACTGTCTCCTTTGGGAATCTGTGGATCTCCTGAAGAATCTCACTCCTGAAGATCTCACTGAAGAAGAGCTGCAAAAGGAAACATCTATCAGGAGGGATCCAGCTATATTTATTCTGTCATAATACTGGAGTATGAAGTAGCCCATATCCCAAATACCCTGCATTTCTATAACTACAATTTCAGAACTTAGAAAGTTGTTCCTGTAAAAATTTCCCTTGTTTTTCCTATAAATTATGGGGACTGACCACTCAGTCTGAACCTACTGCCTTTTGTTTACCCCAACAGAAACTCAGAGAAAGCTTCCTTTCACACTCACCTATGCATTGGTTGGTGAAAGAGAATGAACACCAAATGGTGCAGTTCTTGGCACTGTATGGATCCCATCTGAAGTACATACAAATTTGCTAAGGTTACCTGCTGAGATAGAAAGAGTTTTGGGATTTTCACTTTTGACTGATAGGAGGATCCAGAAAGTTGCATGCAGGCTACCTATCAGTAGCTGGGAATGCAACTCGTTTCTCCTAAACTGGGAACCAAGGAGCTTGCAGTCCCTCAGCTCTGTCAGCAAGAAGGTTTACAGAGATTTGGAGGTAATCAAGGCACAGAAATCACGGACAGGCTCTACCAGAAATGCTCAGGTGCCATTAGCTGTTTTAAAATTGTTTCTTATTCATGAAAAGCTATTCAGTAAAAAATTTGGTCCCTCTTTTTCTTTTGTTCAACATCATTTTCTTACTCTCGGTTCTGGTGCTGACTTTGGGCAGCTAAAGTTTTGTATGAGACCATTCTGAAACTGCTTCTGAATGAGTATCTTCCTTAGCTTCAATCCATGCCCTCTTTCTTTTGAATTATTTAATAGTACAGATAACTTATTGGCATGAATCTGTCACCTTTGTCAAGAGTTTCTCTCTCTTTTGTACAATAATCCCACATGACTAACTAATCTTTCCTTTTGACTCACATTCCCCGAACCTTGAACCCTTATTTTTTGTTGTTGCTGCAGCTGTACCAGTTCAATCTCTGCTGAGAGTATCTTAAATTTCAAGGACCAAAATTGCTCATAAAATGTTAATGGTGTCTATCTTGTTTCCCCATAATGCTAAAATAACTGTAATGTTCTGTGGGCTTGTCTACCCAGAGAAACTAGTGCACAGTAAAGCAAGGTTTGAATTTATAGCTCCTTACTTCTCACATAGACGTTTTTAGGGCACACTGAGTACTGGATGACTTCTTCCACTATTCAAAGTGGAGTAAGCCACTGTGAACTAAATGTACATGGGGCTTTAGAAGGTAGTAAGTAGGGCAAAGCAAAAACATAATAGCTCACTACTTCCTGTATTAGAGAAGCCCTATATTCTTAAGCAGCTTTTTTCCTGTCTCTAAAAAGGATTTCCTTGTGGTTATACTCGTGCGAAAGAGAGCTGTGTCCAAGTCCTCATTGTGCTTCCTGTTGGGTGATCACCAAATAACTTCATGTAAGCTGGTTCAAAATTTTCTTTCAAATTAGTGTTTCTGTAAATTGGGAAGCTTGGTTTGCAGTAAAACTAATGTGCATATTAATGAATGCATGCATGTTCTTTCTTTGAAAAATCTTTTCTTGGTTGAGCAGAGAAGGAAAATAGACATGCAGGAATATTTTTATTGTTTTTTTGTTGTAACCGAAAACACCAGGGCTTTTTAACTGCACTTGAAATTTCCCATGAGATTTGTGACAAAATTTAATTATTTTTCATTTTCAGCAGTATTTTTAATTAAAAGGTCACATTTTCCAAACAGCTCAAGCTTTACCATCTCTATGCCTCAGGTCCCTGTCTGTCATTTGGGACTATAATTCTTTTCTCCTATCTTTATGTTTCTCCTGTCTATTTAGATTATAAAATGCTTCTTACTGCATGTTGATAAGGTGCCTAGCAGAATGGGATCCTGAACTTGACTGATATATAAAGTCTCTACTATAATGCAAATCAATATTAATAAATGAGCACCAACCTACTTTCCTTTTCACCTTTTACATTTCACATGTTTCAGTCAATATGTTCTCGAAAATGTTCCTGGGCTTCCTCTACTCTGATAAATAACACAATATTTTAGTATATTATCTACAATCAACTTTAAGTCCCCACTACGATCAATGTCTCTTAAGACAGGCTTATGATTATTTTCTGCCCCTGCTGCATTACCTTTTGCTTCTCCACTGGAAAGTGTACCACACATTTGCCTGCATATAAGCCTAATTAACTTCTTCAAATTGTTTTTAATTTGTTGACTTTGTTCCATCACATTTTTTGCCCTTCTTCCCTGATACCAATAAATTTATTCTCTTTTCGAAATACACCCACTGCCAAGTTTACGTATGTAATATAAAAAGTAGTCCCTAAATCATCCTGGATGGAACCAATACTGTTGCCTCATTTACCCTCTTGAAACACTGCCTATAACATTTCTTGTCACTAAGCAGCCCTTTCTGGAGCCAGTTGAATAGTTCTTCCCACTTGCCAGGTACACTGACTTTGTAGATTAACCTTTTGTGTGGTATGGCTTTTAAATTTGCATAATTTATATCATCTACTTCACCTCTGTCTGCTAATTCACTAATGTACTCAGCAATTTCACACACATCACTCACGGGATCAAGGGGGACGACTGCTGTGCGCCCTGCATTCAGCTGCATGGCACAGTGATTGTCCTGCGGGAAAGCCCTTAATTCCAACTGAAGATAGCAAATGGTGAGAACGATACTGCACCTTATTATTGGGGAAAGCAAAAAAAAAAGTCCAGAATAGAAGCTAGAAGGGTTCCCAAGATTTAGGGAAAGGCTGTTTGCTTTGCTTTGTTTGCTTTTCCCAGGGAGAGGTGAAGGGACGATAAACAATTCTGTAACAGATCAAATGAAGGAAAATGAGACATGGCACCCGAAGCTGAGCAGACTTTCAAAGGGAGGATTTTAAAGATGATTTGAGAAGAATCTCATCACTTCACTAGCTGAACCTTTGTCAAGATGCCACAAAATTGCTGGCCTTCCCATCTTCTTCTGAAGAGATCTAAACCAGAAGGACCTGATGTCTCATGAGCTCATCAGACATCTCAGGTAGCTCTTGAGATTGACAGGCCTTTTTTGCATCCATATAATTTAGACCGGAGCATCTTTATTCTTTGGTGCTATTGGGTCTTTTGAGCTTCCTCCAGCAGAAATACAGGGTTTTCACAAGGGAACAAAGATAGGACATAATCTTTCGACAAGAGAGAATCAATTAATAAACTCCTGGATTTGCTCCAGGTCTAGCTTTGCAGCAGTGTCTTTGGAAGCACTGCCGTCTATGAACAGTCAGGACTCCCCAGACAGCACAAGATTGTTCAGTGTGTGAATTATAGACTTCAGCCTTGAGAGTATAAATGATGGTCAGGAACAAGAGGGCAGATATGGAGCGGTAATCATTCCAACTTCAGAGTTAACTCAGTACTATATTGCTTCATTACAGTGCAACAAATCAGCAAAGAGATCCGATTAATCCTTGGTGTAACTCCCTTGACATGCCCTGGTTTCTAAAACATACTGTCTTTCTTCAGCAGCTTCGTGCTGTTTCAACAATAAACATTTGGACAGCTACCGTACCACATGGACATCAGTAAAGCTGAGCGATCTGTATTATAAGCTCATCCTTAGAAAGCAATGATTCAAGATGACAAAAAATCCTGACATGCTAGGAAAATGCACTTAGCTAATCAGCTTATCACCCTTTATCAACAGACTGATACAATGCTAGTCCATAACACAGGCAACATTTGGTTTGAATTTAACGACTGATAACTTTTTAATGGCAACCATTAAAATGCAACAAGTTAGGTGTAGTTGTTCCTGCCTGGAACAAAGGGGTTGGCTAGATAGGACCTATTCTGTTGTATTTACTATCAGTCTAAAAATCTTTAAAAGCTAATACAAGGTAAGCACCTGCACAGGAGTTTGCAAGATCAAGTTTGCAGAGCAAAATCTACATGTGCAGTAAATATGAATAACAAATATGACAGATGAGGAGATCAGGGAACAGGCTCCCAAATCACCCCAAAACAAGAACTGCTGGTGCATGTCTATAGGTGCATAGATAATTTTTTATATATGCATGTATATATAAAATACATTAAAAGTACATATTTCCTATTATTCTGGGTGAGTAGTCAAGTAGGAGGGGTAGCTGTAGTCTACTGACCTGTAGCCCCTGCAGCTAGTCATGAAAGCACAGAGCTGACTATTCCTCAGAAATGCTCTTAGGGGTTGTAAGATATGTTTTGCTTAATACAGGAATGGTGGAGTTTGGGGTCGTAGTGGGAGTGAATAGTGGGTTTTGTAATGAACCTTAAAAAGAGAAGCACTCTCAGAGCTTCATCTTTGTACATCCTGTCACACAGATCAGTGTTTTTCCTTTATGCATTTCAACCCTAGCTGTCAGATTGAAGCACATACACAGACACCCATGTATGCACACACATGCACAAAAACCAGCTCACACCAAAAATCCCTCTTAACGCTGTTTCTCCCTCTTAATAATCTCTCCCCGTTTGTGAAAAGTCTCACTTTGGGATAATCTCATTAAGGGATATCTCCTTGACAGGTTAATCTTCTCAGTTACCTCCTGAAGATTTTGTCATCTTTTAATCTGGAATACGATCGGATCTCATCTACAGATCAATATCTTCTTTGTAGTCATGTTCCGAAGGCTATGGAGACTGTTCTGCCATGCAGTTCAAATGCCTCATTAAAGATTTCTCAAACTGTAAAACCCTTCCAGAGATATCATGCCTTCATTTGCTATACGTTCAGTATAATGTTCCTTAATTCAGTGAAGTGTTTTAATGTCTGCCACAGTGACTGTTCCTTTCTTAAAGCCAATATATTTCCTTAAAATAAACTTAACAGCTTCTACACATTTTCAACAAGCAGTATATTAATTTGAACAAGCTTTAAGTGAATTATATCATGAACATTTCTTATGATGCACTGTCATATTTACTGCACATTTCAGCACGAGTATGGTATCTTCTCATTTGTTAGCTTTATGTCTCTTGCAGTAGTAAATTAAAATGATCCATCGAACTCTGATTTTCCCTTTTTGCATTCAATTCCTAGCATAATTGCTTTTCAACATTTTATTGACTTTTTTTCTTTAGTAGGATGATTCACATATATATTTAGAACTCTGAAATAATATTAAGAAAAAAATGTAAGGTTACCTGTTGAACATTCTTTGCTTTGTGCATATTGTTAATCATTAAGAAAATTTCTGATGTATTCACGGAAAGTGTTCTGAATGTGCTCCTTTTCTAAACAACATTGATAAGGGGATAATATAGTCTAGCAGGCACATAAGCCATAGTCTTGCTGAGTGTTATTTTTTGTATTGATGAATTCTGCTTGCCAAGAAGCAGTGAATAAACCAAGTAGACATTTCCTTCTGGAGGCAAACATCATAATGACAAAAAGGAACGGACAATCTTAATACAATACATGGAAAGAGCTAGCCAAAGACATATGAAGAAGTAAGACTAACTCTGAGTGAGTGTTTCACTCAAAAGGGGGAACAATTTAATGGTTTGCCATTTCTGTCTTTTGTAAGCTAAGCTTCTGTGATTAAGAGTCCGAAAATATACTTGGTCTCTATTTACACAGCAAGGTGTTTATTAGTTTGTCAGATCTCACATAGGCACAAGCTAATTTGCTTACAGGGTATGCTGTAATTATATCACTGAATAGCTGCTTTAAGAGATCCAGTTATAATTTCTTCCCTTTGATATAGTCACTTAATTACAACACAGCATGATTGATTAATAGGAATTGGAATATTTTCTTTCTGAGAATTTACCTTCAGTACAGTACGGTACTACAGAATACAAGGGAAGGAGCTACAGGACTTAGTTTATTAAGCCAACAGAATATATACATAGATAACCTGTTTTCTTTGGGTAGAAATAGAGCACATTCTATACTGGCAAGATGATTCTGCATTTAGTTCCCTGCTTCCATTGCTATTTAATACCTGGTGGGAAAAAAATCTCTAATGTCTCTCTGTGCCCACTTGTCAAAGTTCTCTTAATGGCCCTGGTCCAAAACTCACTGAATACAATGGAAAGATTTCACTCCACTTCAGAAGCCTTTGGACCAGGCTAGTTATGAGCTCTTCTTTCTTTTTGATCTGCAAGTTACCCAAACCTTTGAGGGCAGTACAAATAGTCATAATAATCGAATCAGCATGGACTCCTAACCTCTGCTCCCTGTTTGAGTTACACTGAAGAAGCCTGGGCAGTCTCTGTGCAGAGGAGCTGACAGAAATCAGAACCTGTCAGATGATGCCCAAATTGCCTTGCTACTTCTGTCTATATAACATTTCCAATAAACACAAAGGTTAGAGACAGGCTAATAGCCAGTAAGACAATCAGTGTCAACAGAAAGTTTCTTCAGTGAGCGCCTAAATAGCAGTTAACTAAGCGCAAGATTGACTAAAGGACATAGGCATTGAAAAGCTGATGAACACGAAACCTGGCTTTTAGGGGCCCTCAGGAATCCATGCAGCCTTATGTTAGGTCAGAGGCTGCCAGTAATAAGACCAGGTTAGCCTGTGTGCAGCTCCATGCTAATATACCGATATTTCTGGTGGCCCTAGGTGTGTTTGGTATTTCCTGAGCTGCACTCCAAACCACCGAGATACCCTGCTGCATGCCCAACTGCGCAAGCTCTTTTTGAGGAGGGGACTGCAGGGTCACAGCATGACTCCACATCACCCTCGTGGGGGAATGATGAGAGGGCTGTATAGCCTTCTTAGCCTTCTCCTCCTCTACACCCATACTGGTGCACCTCAGGATTTAAGTAGGAAGGGGGGAGCTGCAGTCTTGAACACTGAATTCTGCCAGAGTCCATTTTAGGCCTCAATATCCTCTTGAGGATCTTGGCCTTCAAGCCTTAGTTTCTCAAGCAATTTACTGTGATGATGAGTAAAACAATATAGGAATATTCTTTAACTCACCGTGAAAAGGTTGAGCTTTAAATGTAATGAAATTTAATTACAGCATTAACATTGTACAGAAACTGATTTCAATTCAGAAAGGCAGAGCCATAGGGAACATCTCAGGAATTAACTCTGTCCTAACTTACCCTGCTTTATGTGGTGGATTTTCTGTGTATAGAAGAAAATTCCAGTATTTATTCCAGTACCAAATTCCAGTACTAAATTCACAGTTAAGATGCTGTTTTGACATATCCCTGAGTAGTGCACTCAGCAGAGTTCAAACAGCTCGACATTCAAAGTTAATACCAAAAATATGACCCTAAAAATGTCTGGAGTTTTAAAGTAGTGGGCCATTAACTTTTATGGTGTTGACCTATTCACTCTTACATCAGTTTAATTAGCATACAACATAAGATATAAGAGTAAACATCACATGGACAAGCACAATAATCATTGTTGGCTTCAAACAGATACACTTTCTGATGAGCTGCAAAGCATTAATGCAGCCACCTACACATTGCCCACACATACTCATGGCAACAAATATACCTCAACGCAAAGCAGAAAAAAGCTGCAACCTTTCAGAGTTTTAATATTCATCATCTAAGGCTAGTGTGATTGCATTTGCATACCTTTGCTGCCTTTTTTTTCCCCCAAGGACAAAAAGAGTGGGAAAAAAAGAGTAGAAATGTACGAGAAAGTGCTTTGAAGCTTCAGAATGGTTTTGATCATATGTCTGAAATGAATCAACAGTTACTTAGTGCAAGTATGTGTTATAGGACATTGCCTATGTCCTCTGAAAATAAATCAAGATGGGCATTAATCAATACGTGAATTGCACAGTAAAGCAACTGGTAGCACTTAAGCCCTGGCTGTTAGCTTCTTGGACATGTAATCTGCCATTGGTTGGAGAAAAAGTGTCAGAAGTTCCACACAATTAAGAATATTTTTCGCTCTCTTGAAAGAGGAAGGTCTTTGCCATTCACATATCTATAATTCTTCAGTGGTAAAACACGACGACTAATAGATGATGACTCTAAATTGCTGTAAAACATCTTTTTCTTTCCATACATATGTATCGACATTTTTCTTTCCTGGCATGGATTCAAATCCACTTCTTGGATGCACTAAGTTTTATATTTCCTTCTGCTTTTTTCATTATATTTACCTGGCATTTATCTGGGATTTTGGACTTTGTCTTCAAATTGTTTTTACAGAGGTAGAAAGGGGCTCCAAAACACCAGATGATTTCTGCTCAGTGAGATGAGAATATCCGATGTCTTGCAGAACCTGTCTATGTGAATGGGTCCCAGCACAACATCCAAAGGTTTACAGTCACCTGGGTTGTTTTGTAATGGGTCATGAAATGGGTCCTGACTCTGTTTCAGCTGTGACGTAACTTGATTTGGAACCACTGGCCTATGAG
Source organism: Apteryx mantelli (assembly GCF_036417845.1). Lineage (NCBI taxonomy): Eukaryota > Metazoa > Chordata > Aves > Apterygiformes > Apterygidae > Apteryx > Apteryx mantelli. The sequence goes on from NC_089987.1 coordinate 5,400,829, forward strand.
ATTCTTCATTAACATCAGTTCAACAACCTCCTTTCCTGCTCTCCTCTGCAAAAATTTTATGAACTTGACTACCCCATCTCAAAGAAGACACAATGTGTAGATATGGGCAATAAAAATGATTAGTAGTCTGGAGAGACTTCTGTTTAAATGGAGACTGAAAAAGAATAAACCATTTAATGTAAAGGCAAGAGAAGCTCCATGGAAGGGACACAGAGAGACAAGTAAATTCAATGGGATAGCAAAAATACATCTGTTGCTACTGTTTATCCTCTCACTTAATGAAGTCACAATCAATCGATATGAAAGGCAACAAATTAAAAGCTGATAAAAAAATAAAAGAAAATACAGCTTGATCCATAGCAGCATTAACCAAAATGAAATATCATTGAGGACAAAAACTAAATTCAATCCAAAACCAGATTAGATATGCAAATAATGTGAATGTGGATAGTTATGCTACAGAGAAACACAATTGATTTTATTCATATGAAGTAAAAATTACTGTGATATAGGTCATAAGTCAACTGCTACTAATAAGCTTTAGAAGAACTTTCCCTAAGATCGTTTTCCTCTGGACTAGGCAGACTAAAGATCTAATAATTCCTATGCTCTTCCAGCAATTACAGCCGCGCTTTTCACTGTGGATATATAGTTATGTTGGAAAGTAGAACAAGGTTCACATATATACTCAATATACAAAACTATGTCTGCAAACAAATAGCTCCAAGAACAGTGGAATCAACAAAGCTTTGTGCACCTGTCTTAAATCAAAGCTGCTGTGTGAGTTCTGTTTAATAATGCCGCTTTTCTCATAGGTACAAAAGGTTTTTCTTCTGTTTCTCAAAAAAACGAAACATCCCAGGAAAGATATTCTTGGGCACCAGCCACAGGCAGTAACTTTTACCTCAGTGGGAACATTAATAGAGTCTCTCTTTTTCCCTTGTTTACCTGCAGAAAACTTACAGGACCTTAACATCTATCAAATTAGCCAATGAGTATAAAATGGGTGTAAAAATTTTTAAGAGAGACCAATAGATAGAAATGTACGCAGCACATGATTTCATAAGCATTACTGTGAGAAACCAGGACAAAAACATTGTATATAAACATGGGAAGCGCACTCCAGCACAGCCACTTACCTCCCTCCCTCACCTCCACCCCAAAAAACAAGAGTTAAAGAATAGCAGATTGCAAAGAGTAATCACACTGGCTGCAGGTTGGTAATCACATCTTCTCCAAATAGCAATCATGGCTCCTACTGATGGACAAGTACACATGAGAAACTGTCACTTTGATATTTAAAACCTCTGGTGTGTAAAACACTGACTGTCAATCTGAACTGGAGGGATCTGAGTTTATGGAGAAAGAGCTACAGGAATTACTGAATCTAAAATGGACCCTACCAGTCAAAATGTTTATTTTTTGCAACTTCTCAACATTATTTGTCTATGTTACAGACTATACAGCTCATTTATTTACCTGACACCATATTTCAGTGAACAACATTCAGACCTAGGACCTCAAAATTGCATTTTATTCTCCCAGGCTCTTCTTTCCAGGTATTTCTTAACTCAGTAGAGACAAAAAGGTATATTCTTACCTTCAACTCTAAGACCCCAAAGCAAAGTTATCTAAGGCCGCTTGTCAGGAGAGAAAGACTGTGTTAGCACCATCTTTCCTGTCCTTCTTTTCCTATATATAGTACTGCTATAATGGTGGTAATGTGATCAGTGATGCTGAAGAGGGATTAAGGGCTTGACCTAGTCAAACTTTATGGTTTCCCAGCTGGCAGTGAGAAATTACTTCCTGTATTCCCATTGCCAAAGAATGACTTAACTGGAGGAATTGTATTTTTTTTTCTTTTTTTGTAAGAAAGACAGAAGGAGGGAGCCCTAATGTCTTTATGAGAAGAACAGAACAGCAAAAACCTTAATGGATTGTCCAGCACAAAATGTCCATAGGATGAATGAGACCCTTAAAACATCATGGCTCAGACTGAAATATTGCCAGGCTTTTGACTAGTTGCAAGACTTTGCTTTCAATCTGAACTTTAAATCAATTGTCCCATTGATTTAAAAATCAAATTTCAAACCATGTGGGATAATGTAACATTTTGACTTCACTGATATTTATAAAGGGCAAAGGGAACCATATAAATATTAAAAAAGGTTCCACATTTTAATTAATAGACATCTCGAGAGGCCAAAAAGTGAACACCCAACAGCATGTCTAGTAGGGATTCCTTCTGAGCAAAACTGGGGCACACAGCCAGCACTGAACAGCAAGTCTTCCCTGTCCAGAAACCAAGGTTTTTCTTATGTACTGCTGTAAACTACTCCAAAGAAGGTAAGCTGGCCTCTAAGCACCCAAGTCAGTTTTGAAAGAAAGCGAGAGAAGTTGTCATGAAATAAATCAGTGATGTTAAAATACAAGTGGGGACACCATCCAAAGGTGCGGCACAATGTTGCGAAGGACCAAATTCTGTTTTCTTCATTATCTAAGGAAAGTGTCCAAGAACCGACCTGATATGCCTAATGAAGGAGTTGCAGTCATTATGTGAACTGCTGAAAACCTTTGTTTGAAGATTTAGAATGGGCTAATGGAAAGATCATAAAACTAGGAAAAGGTGTTCTTCATTAAGTGATATCTTCTTATAGCAGCTGGAGTTTTTCCATTAATCTCAACAAGCATTAGATCAGGAGCTAAGTATGCTTCTGCATAGTCCTCTATGAAGCAGGTATAATACCTTCTATCTCAAAGGATTTGGCATATTTAATTGCAAAAACTTTACTTATTTTTTGAAGCCAAAAGATGTTTTGTATACCCAACGTGTAGTAGAATTCATGGAGTCTGCACCTCCTCTCTGATTTTGGATTTGGTTAACGCTCGTGATGCACAGGTTATGGTAGCCTCAGCACTGCTCTAAATTCTGCCAGTGAGGTAATCGCACCAGCATAACAACCATAGCCTGGGATACACTCTTTCCTCCTTTTTCCTTCAACATGTCACATATAATGAGCTGCAGGCAATGCGGCATGAAATCAGTTTTAGCCTTCTCAGCCAGGGCATTCAAATCTGAGATGCACCACTCCTGCGATGCTACAAATGAAACTTCTGCAGAAGTGCAAACTACAGCAATTATTGTTGCTGTTGTTTGTATATTATTGCAGATAAGCAAGTCAGTGTTCTTTAGCTATCACAAACTTGAGCTACTCTGTTTCTTCCATAGAGAAATAAGTAAGCTCTCTAACTGTATTTTGATGCTATTATCTGTAAGTTTGGCTAGGGGGCTTTTCGGGGCCGTTATTTTTTGTTTTGTTTTTCTTCCCAGACATCTACTGACAAAGCCCTTTACTGAGCACAGCATCGGTTAGTAATTCATGAGTTTCAGGCAAATGTTCAGGGTTGCTATGATGAAGAGTATTGCTGCTGTTGGAAGGAAAGTTGATCTGGAGCAGAGACCCATCTGTTCCTTAATAAACACTAGAAGCAATATTCCATTTCTACCTGGAAGGGAAGCTAGAAACAGAAAATAATCATTTTTGATGAGATATTTAGATAAGTATCAGAGGCTCCTGCTTCTTATAATCAGCTGTATCTACTACTGCTATTTCTCATGCTTTAGTGGTTTGGACTTGTGACAGAAAATTCATCTTTGGGAGGATATATATCTGTGAGTGTGACAGCATGTAAGATTGATCAACTTCAGCTATTGCTCTGCTGTGTTCAGTTCTGTTTCGGGATATACAGTCAGTGGGAGAGCTGGTCGGTTTTTTCCTTTTTTAGACTAGTGATTACTTCCTGCTCTTATGACATAAAAAGATGATAATAATGTACAAAGACATTGGACACTATCCAGAATTTGTACTGGGGAAAATGGTGTCATGTCTCCACACATCTATTTGATCTGGCATCCATTTGATCTCACCTGGAAAAAAAGTGTGCTGCCAACTCTTCAGAGTTTTCAGCGTAGTAAATCTGAATTTTCAGGTTCTAAATAAATATGAAGTTCATTCCACTGAATGGCAGGAATGGAAAAGTAATCACTGCAAGAAAGCAAAAAGATAAAATTCTGCCGCTCTATGGTGCCTTTCATGAGAGGATTTTACTCATGTTAATGAGTCCTTGTAACATGATAGTGATATTGAATTTCTTATGGAGGGCTGAATTCAGGCTTTCTAGAGGTGTGTGGCACAAGGTCATTGTGCTGATGGCAAAAGTGAAGCTTGGGCAACAGTTTTGCAGTCCTGAATTGTGGTCTTTTAAACTAACCACTAAATCATCTTGATTTAAGGGAAGAAAAGGAGAGAATTCCTGAGGCTCTATCACATTGCTTCTCATGCTAACCTCCGAACTGCGGTGAGGATTATGCAGAAATTAGCTGAAGCGGGGAAGCAACCAAGGCCGTTTAACCTTGCTCTAATTAATCTTTCGAAGGTGCTCAGAAGCTGGGGCTGTATCTGCTTTGCAGTCTGTGCTCCAGGGTACATCAAGAGCTTTCAGCGCCTTCAGCAACAGTCGGCAGAATGAAAGTTTGCAAGAAACACGCTTGGCTCAGAGGGGTCAGGCTGTGTGAGGTCCTGCCAGCGCAGAAGTGGTCCCCAGAAGGAGGGGAATCAGACTTGGAAAAGCTGCGTGTCCCAGCGCTGCCGAAAGCTGCAGTCCCTGCAGTGACTTGCGTGCACGTGAGCTAGACTGATTTGTTTTCAGCAATGTCTTTGTTGTAGGATGGTGTATTAACTGCTTGTTTGATTTTCTCTTTTCCAACACACTGTTAGCTGAGGGACACTGCAAAATGTAATTGCACATGCCAGTATCTCTTTTGCCGGCAGATTTCATTCACATGGTTTCATTCTTCTCTTCTTCCTCCCCAGCTGACAGAGCCGGGACACCCTTGCTGCACTTCACAAACAGTATGAGCCTAATTACAGATTTTTTCAAAATGGATCTTAGCAAGTTTAAATGGAAGACAAAATATTTGGTTTCTACAAATTAATGAGGACAACAGAGCACACATCCTTTGTACGTCAATTAGCAACACATGGTGTAAGGCTTGCAAAACAATCAAATAATCAAACAACATAGAAATGAAAGAATGTAGCAGTTTCTCCCTCTCTTTTATTAGCTAAATATAGCACATGATGCTTGTTTTACAGATTTTCCAAGCAGATTGTGGAACACCTGCAAGCATATAGGTATTTTTTTATCAGGGTGAGCAGCAGATATATTTTCTGCATTATTATATTATTATGTCTAATTTCTTTTAAACAGCTAGAATTGTCTTTAGAAAAAATAAAGATGTCAGCTTGCAGTTGTTTTTCATAAAAATGATAGAGGAGACAGTTCAACACATTTCTTAAAACCTTTTCACCTAGGTTTTCTTGTGCACCGGGAACTGGCTTTTTTGTATATGCAGGAGCAGAAAATCAGAGAGGAAGTAGGAAAAAAATCCCCTGTTTGTCTGTCTGCTCTGTGGTACAGTCCAAGGTTGTTTCTAATTGTACTGTATGGTTTATAGGGTTTTAGCTAGGCTAGTTTTAAATTTTACAGACAGTTCTGGGTACATTACTAGCTAGGAGAACATATTCTAATCTTGAGGAGACACTTCCACTTCTCCCCAGCAGCACCTGGGTTAGAGCAGCAAAACGGGGACTGCAGGAGTCTCAGCTTCTCAGCCCACATGTGTCCGTAGCAGAGCTTGCAAACTGCACTTGGAAAAGAGGGGAGCTGCTGCCGGGGGTCCGGGATGGAGAGATGGGCGATGCTGGGTGCCTCGCAGAGGGGACGCCTCACCCGGAGGAGAGCCCCGCAGTTGGGGCATCTGCCTGGAAAACCATCTAAGGGCAACGGCAGTGAGGAGAACTGGGAAGGAGCTGGGGCGGAGGGAGCGTGGCTGCTGTGGGATGGGAGAAGCGCTGGAAGCACTGGAAGAGATTTGTGGAGCAGAGGAACCGCCGCTGCCCGCTGCAGCGCCTCTGGGGTCCGCTCCCACAAGCCAGCTCTCCACGCCAGGCCCAGGGAGCCAGTCCCAGGCAAATTGGAGAACTGTAAGGGAAGGAAACTTGGGTTAAAATTTGCAGGAGTCTGGCCATCTTGGCATACTTTATCAGCTGCCAAAGACTTGGTAGTTGTGAGTCCGGGAGAGTATTTGGAAGTGAGGAATTGAGGGGAAGAAGAAGAAATGTTCCCTTGTTGCAATTTCTGTCTGTCTCTGAGGTAGCATGCAGCTCAGCTCTTTCATAGCCTAACTTCTGAACCTGGATCATAAGCCCAAAAGAGGCAAACTTTTTTGTTAAGACTTCTAAAAGTCTGACCATTTATTTAAATGTGAAATATAAATTAGGACTTGTATTGAAATCTGGCTCTAAAGCCTTGGGTAGCTTTGTTATATGAAACCTTTATTAGTCTCACACTACAAGCTATCTGTAGAAAAATCTCCCTATTACTACAAATAGCTATGCTTGCGGTAGATAATATATGTACATCCTCAGATCCTGATTTTCTAAGGTTATAAATCCAGTACTTCGAAGCACAGCAGCAAATCTAGTACTTGAAAACACACTTTAATGTTGATGATGATGAAAAATAGTATTCACTGGTTTCAGCAGCAGAACAGGCTTCTTGATCCACTTTAGTTAGATACCTGAATTGTAAAGTGAGATTATTTGTCTGCAGAAATACCTACAATATGATGCCATGATTGAATAGAAGGACCGATGGGGATTACTGGACCACGGAGACCAGGAGGAAGAAAAGAAAACTGGAGTATAAAGGAAGGGTGTAGGTGAGAATGGCCTTCTTTAGCTGTATTTTTGTGACAGCTAGTGGCATGGGAATAAATGATGGGAAGGTATCACCATGTAGTACACAAAAACATTCCCAGCAAGAAAGGAATATTTTGTTTGTTGGGTACCAGGCATGGCGTAATGGAACCTGAACCTTCTGAGATCTTAAAGTAAAGACGAGGGTGGAAGGGAGGGGCAACACTGCAACAAATACAGCTAATGACAGCTAATTTCCCCATGAGCATCCCAGAACTGTGTATCTCACTGTCCTGGTCTTCTTGAGTCATCTCCATTATGCACTCCCTATCTGTCCTGCCACTGAATCCCATTTGGCAGGGGTAAGAGAGGAGGTCAGAGAAACCTGGGGTATTCTCTGAAGTATACAAGAGGGAAGGAAAACAGAGGAGGAAATCCGGTTAAGAAAACCAATAGAACAACACAGCATTCTGGGTGAGTGTCAAATTATAAAAATAATAAGGTGATAAATCACTTGTTCTTCTTTGGGGTCAGTCATAAGAAGCTATAGGCCAAAGATGAAAATTGTTGGAGTAGCAAAGACTAATAACTTCAATTGTGGCTTCTGTAAAGTGACGAGGGACATTATTTCCTGCCTTTCATGCCGTACTACATGTACAGGTTTGAGTTAAGGCAGTGCAAGAAGGCAAAAAGACCCAACCAATGAGCTATAATATGGTACAGACATTATGGAGGAGACAGGCAATTTGGCAACCACAGGAATGGTTACAAAATGTGCTGCAAGGAGACACGGAGAAGCAGACCTTACTGTGCCATTCAGTGGCATTCCTGCAGAAGACCTACCTGCAGGGTGGTGATGGGCTCCAAGGAAAGCGGTGGCGGTGCAGTTTAGCAAGAGCAAGCTTTGACGGTCAAATGAAAGTTCAGGAGCTGAGGACAGAACAGATAGCAGTATCCACAGCAACACTACCAATGATGCTGTGCCTCAGTGGTAAAAAAGAGATATGCTTCTGATGCAAAGATATCTATCATAGAATAACTTCCTAGTGGAGAAAAAGCCAGCTAGTGTTCTCAGCTACTCAAGGTCAAGTCCAGATAAGGAATATAATACTGTCCTTGACTATACTGCAAAGGAAAAATTACTTCAGTGCCTTGTCATAGAGTTCAGCCATTTCCAATAAGTAATCTTAGCATAAAATGCATGCCTAGTTTGTGTAGTAAGGAGTGAGCTCAAGTGGATTTTTGTGGCCTATCCATTGAAAACTAAGCTGAGACCAACAATTCATTTATATAGGCCACCAGCTATCCATTTAATTATAATAGCTTTCAGTCACCACCTACAGAGCTGGATTTGAACCAGTGATAATGGATCTATGACTCATAGCCAATACCATAAAGCAAATACTCGGGATTGTTTTAGCTCATACAAGAGATTAAACATTTCTCTTTAAGAATTTTGATTTCTTCTTGCTCTCTTGTAGAATCAGAAATAAAAAATTTCTTCCCTCTTTGTTGTACCATGAAATCTCCCTTTTCTAATGAGTATATGGACCAGTCATTTCTCTCTTAATAGGCCACTTACTGAATTTGATGGAGGAGATAATTAAATGTGACAGATATTCACATACATCTATCTTAAAACTAGCACTCAAAGATTATAAAAGCCATAACATTCCCTTAATGAAATATAGCTCAACATGAGAAAAACACATTACAATGTATCTGAAAACAATTGCAAAATTTAGAGATAAACACTGTTAACACTTGATAAGCCTTTATAGTGTTGGTATGTACAGCAGACGTAGGAATAGCAAACAAAAAAATCCTTTTGAACTAGATGAAAGTAGGAGATAAATTTGTTTGGCATCCAAACAGAAGAGAATGAGTTTGCGGGTTCAAGAGAATATATACATTATAACTACTGAAGCAAGAGAGAAGGTTTTTTTTTTCTAACTTAAAAATGCCAAAGAAAATCCACTTAAATGAAACCCTTCAGAAACTTCAGTGCTGGATTTCACTGGTCATCAGAGTCATGCCTCATGTTCCCAGGTAGCATTAAAAGGCCAGGCTGCCCTGTAAAGTGTGTTGGAAGATCAACTGGATCAATATCTCCCAGCATTTTCTCCATCCATTCTCAGTGCCACTTTATTTACTCAGCTGTGTTCTTTGCATTTACACTTAGCCCATTTAACTAAGGGGACAAGGACATGTTACGGAAGGTGGGGAGATAATTATAAAAGCCTTCAGAAGCTATGAAAATGGGAAAGTTCTTAGAGCTTGTGAGAAGCGACATACAATCAAGTGCATTGTCAAAAAACCACAGGTGTGCACCTGTGATCAAAAGCCACTGTGATGGGGAAGGGAGCGCAAGGGAAGGGGAATGCTTTCACTTCTCACTTGGCAGAAGCACTAGTGCAACATGAATGGAGGTACTTGCTGAGTAGCAGTTCTAGAAATATTTAAGTAGCTAAACCTTCATTATATGTGAAGGGTACCAGAAGAGGAAATAATAATAAAAAGAGTTTTGAAAAAGCCCAACAAAAGGTTTGTGAAGAGGAAGGCTTCCTTACAAGGAGTGAAGATGCTGAGAATCCCTGGCCACCTAGATTTGACTTTGGATGGTCCCATCCATGAAGATAAGCAGGTCTAATGTAAATGTAATTCATATTCTGCTAAGATGTTTCAGAGCTCAATGAGTTTCTGTATCTGTCTTCTGTGTCAAACACTCCTGAGGTCGAAGCTGTTCAGTTTAAGTATCTTTCCCTAGGAAGGGGAGGATGGCAGACTCCCATGAGATGGGACAAGCAAAAGTGTGGGAATAACTGGAGAAAGGGGAAATAAAGTAGCTGTTTATTGTAGCTGGATTTTTGCAGGATGCTATATGCTGTCTTTAAAAGAACGGTGGCGTTCCTGATGACTATTATATTTATATTCTTGCAATATTTCCTATTCACTTGACTCTGACTGTCATTCAGACTGTCATTGACAGAGTTCTGGTATCCTTCACCTAATCACAGAATCACAGAATCACTGAGGTTGGAAGGGACCTCTGGAGATCATACATGTTGAACAACATGTTAGTTGGATAGGTTGATGCTGTGAGCTCATCTGAGATTCCTCTCCAAGGCAGATGATGGGATTCCACTTTTTTAACTATTATGCTCCTTGAAAAATACACACTCTTCTACCTGTGGGGAAAGGACTGGTTTAAGTATTGCTATCACTTGCCAACTATCATCTGCTGCATTTCATGTTGCAGTGGCCTGACTGCCTGAATTCAGAAACCATGGCAGGATGCAAATGATCTGAAGTGGAATAACCTCTTCTTCCTGCTTAGGGATGTTTCTGTCTCAGACACCTGCCGAACAGCCACTCAGCCCTTAACTTTATTTACAGGGGATCCCTTGTTTACATAGTATTTTGCCTTAAAATTCTCCTTGAGGGCCAAAAATTATTTCAGCACTGCAAAACCTGTTTCTAGAGCAGATAAAGCTCTCCTACTCCTCCTCTGCCTCCAAGAATGCTGTTTTAGGAACCTCTCTTGGGCTAAATGGTTTGATGAGCAGCTTTTAACAGGGAAAAGTACTTATCCCACAATTTTGCATCAAGAGCTGAATACGAGGTTCCAAGGCAACGGTTGAGCTCTGTTGTTTGAGTGGTTGGTACATGCCCTCTCAGATGATTACTGCCATTAGAAACCAAAGCTCAGAGTCATAAATAGAATCCGGCATTTCCGAGCAGAGCGATGCCTGGCCACTGCAGGCTGCATTCCAGGAGCAGAGCTCGCAGTGCTGCGTTAGATGCCTGAATTCCCTCTGGTGTGACTAGAGAGGATTAAGTGCCTCGGAATGAGATTCAAAGCAGGCAGTGAGCAGAGCAGGGAACACTTAAGCCTGCCTCAGGAAAGACGAAAGAGAGGGGTGAATTTGAAATCCTCCATATATCCTGGGTTTAGCATTGACCCACATCCCTGAGATAGGAGACACAGTGAAAATGGGATTGAGAGCCCATAACCCCCTTCTAGAATTAATTTGTCGCTTTGAGTAAAAGACTTCTCTTTGTTGCTGATGCCAGGGTCAGAAGCCAGATGGAGCGGGAAGTGGCAGCAGGAACCACAGCACCACGTGCTAAAGCACGTGCCGGGGAAGCCAGAGACCTGTTTCTAAGTCCCTCCTCAGCTTTGGGGGAGGTAGAACCACATCTTTCCCTTTCCAGGAGGGTGCGCATTAACCTCAGGGGCCACTTTCCATTTCTTCTTGTGGAGTTACTGTACACTAAAGCCTGCAGGATTCGTGGGGCCAGAGATGGAGAAGGCAAACAAGGCCAGAGGTGGGAAGGAGAAACGAGCGTTGTGATCCTTCCTTCACCGACTTGCAAAATGGGGAATTTTAGCTCTGTGTAAGGACACAGGGTGGCCGAATGCTTCAGTCATCCCCGTCGTGTAATGAGGCATACAGCAGGTATAACGGCAAGAGCTTTGATCAGAGAAAATTTATTTCTGGTCATGTGAGTGGGGAGAGGCTATGTGAGAAGAGGAGGGTGGTGGAGAGGAGCCAGGCAAGCCAGCTGCCGGCGCGGTGGATGTGCTCTGCTTGCCCAGCTCTCATCTTGCACTAGGAAAGACTTTGGATGAAATGCTTAAACAGCAGCTTCTAACTATTAGCTGAAGCTTTTATTAGTCTCCATGTATGTGGCCTGGCATAAGGTTGGACTTCATCCCATTTCTATTTCCTTCAGCCCCCGTGTCCTCCAGTTCTTCCCCTGTATTCTGCACTGATAATGCTTCCCAGGTTTGTGTCATTACTTAATATAATCCACACACTTCTGCTTCTTGTATCAATATCATTAATGGGACTATTCAACAGGATCTGTGGCAGGCATGATTTTAAGGAGACTTCACTAAAATCTCCCAAGTCCTCTCATGACTGCCTTTTGTCAGACAAATCAGCATCCCTTTGAAGCTCCCCACTTCCTCCAACGTCCAGGACAATTTACCACATCAGCTGCTTTACAGACACTGATACAATTAAGATCAGCTGTATTTCCTCTGCTTGTTTTTGTTTGTTTGTTTTCAAATAAAACACCAAGTTAGTTTGGCATGAGCTACTTTTACTAAATCTTATTTGTATTTTCTGTTCTCCACTCATCTAAAGGTTTTTTTCCGCCACGATTAGCCCTGAACTTTGCGCAGAGGTTATACCAGTAATGATGAACCTTTCCAGTATTTCCCTTGTGGCGAATATATATATATTTTAAGCATAGTCATTCTCTCTCCCTGGTGCCAGCCCAAATGTCTCTCCATGCCAGACTTGACACTGGCTGTAACCAATGGTTTGCCATCCTCATTTAAATAAAACTGCCTACACTGCCTCCGTGATATTGTATGATGTTTGCGAATGCTTACATGTATGCTTGCTCTTCTCCAATCACGTGGGTCCCATAGCAATTTGGGCAGTATATTGCCAGACCTGCAGTTTCTTTTGGCAGTTCCTTCAGAGCTCTGGGATGGAAATTATGTGGGCCCCCTCCCTTGAATACATTAAGCTTTTACTTTAAAGGAATCTTAAAAATGCAAACAAACAGTAATGGGGAAAAATAAAGCTTTTTGGTCTTTTTGAATAGAAGGGATTTTTTTTCCTTTCAACATACTAATATGGGGAGGTTAATGTGTCACTAGAAAAGAAATGTGGCACTCTGCTGTTCTCGCACAGAATACATTACTTAAATTCTCACTATGAATTTACATCTTTTTTCCTGAAATGTAGTTTGGCACTTAGTAGGAAATGAATCTTAAATATTTTGAAAGTATAATTTAACATCTCAGCAAAATCCTGAATTGTGAATTGTGCTTTATAGAAACTTTAAGGGCTAGTTGAAGCTGGCTTTAAAAAGAATAGAGAATTACATTTTTAGGTGGTACTTCAGCTACAGATGACTATCCCACAGTTATTAGTTACTTTGCCTATCCAATTGTATATTTGTGCTGTACTATTTACAGATTTCTTTTGGGGTGATTTTTATTTCAAATAAATTTTTATTCTTAGTTTAAAGATATATATATATGTGTGTGTGTATTTATATATATATAGAAACATTTTTGCTACCAAAAATTAATTTTTAACTAAACCACAACAAAAATCCAGAAAAATTCCCAACACTATAAAGAAGGAGAGATACACTTTGACTTGTATGATTTATAATATTTGGAGACACATATAAACTGTGAAGGTGAGCCCTGTGAGACTTGAGATAGACCTGGTGTTGGACTCATTGTCATCTGCTAGTGGCATCCATTTTGTTATGAATATTCTGCCCTTTTGCTTATGCCCATTTTTCATCAGCGTAGATTTGTGTTCACGTCAATTGATTCTGTTTTATACGACAGTAAGTCAGAACTGAGAGAGGCTCTGAGTATATGGTCAGGAAACCCAAAACATTTACAGGGGCAAAAAAGCAGTTTTATTCTGTATAAAGACATTACTGGATGTCCTAAAGCCATTGTTCATGTGAGCACAAAAAGCCTCCCCAAAACCACTCATTTGTCTTGTATTTCTTTTTACACTGAACTAATACCAGCTTGTCCTGGGGCTCCACCACTTCCGATGTGCGGAGGAGAAGTGCAGGCAGCTCTTTCAAGCTCTTGGAAAAGTGCCCGTTTCAGACTCTGGTTTGATAGCGTATTGAACAAGTCCTGGAAGGGGTTGTATTTCAGTGACCTTCCCTCTGGACGAAGCCAGTGGTTTACCCTGCAGTTCATTAACCTTCCTCTTAATGGTCATCCAGGTCTTGTTTGCAACCAAGGAAAAAAAAAAAAAAAAAAAAAAAAAAGCCTGCAATCTTACAATACTCATTTTGCGAGACTGCGAGACTGATGTGTGCACGTAACTGCTGATAATGGTGCTAGTTCATACCAGTGTGTTTTTCCCCTTAAATCCAGTTAGGATATGTTACATAGATTAATTAATTAGTCATTATACAAAGAAATAATCCTATTACCTCTTTTTAGTTTGAGTATCATCTTGTTCTTATTACAGGGAACGGTAAATGTGATCATCTGATAGGCCTTCACTTTAGCATCCTTTATTTGGTAAGATATCTTCCTCTTATTTTTTCTTTTTCTGTGATAAAATGAATAAATTCTTGAACCTCTCCTTTCATAGACGCTCCACCTATTTTCATCTTCTTTCCTTTTTTGGCCTCTCCCTGGATTCTGTCTATTTTTGCAGTTTCTTTTTGGAAACAAGAATGCCAAAATTAAATGCATGACATACACAAGGTCACTGGAAGTCTTGTACTTCTCTTTCCCGTTGTCGCCCCGGGTTGGTGCGCGTATGCTGACTCAGGAAGTTTTCCTTTCACAGGGTGGCTGCGCTTCTATTTATTTCTTCTAATCAGACCGAGTCAAGCATATGCTCTTCATGCTCCCTTCTGCTGGAACTCTCTCCTCTCTAAGGCTGTTATGGCTGAGGCTTTATTAGGTTTTTAGATCTATGCTGATCGCCCTCTTGTTTAAGTCTGCTTTTGGGCTTTTGTTTTTTATGCTTGTCTCCCATCAGTCCTTTTAAAATGAGTGTCAGGGCTTTGTGATTTATTTTTTCTTGCCATCAGTTTCTGCTAACAGAATGACCTGCTCAAGAGCACATTGCTTTGCTTTCCGTTCTTTTCTTTCTCCCCCTAAAAAATAAATGCTTAAGAGAAAGTTTGGAGTTTTGACACTAGGAGTAAGAGGGAAATGGGGAATCCAAGAGTCCCCAGATCAGAAGAAAAGGCACATCCAAAAGAACTGAATTTCAGCTGCAGACTGATTTCTGAGGCTCCTTTCTTGCAGCTAAAGAAACAAAAGAAAAGCTGGGGGCGACGGGAAGGGAAGGGGGTGGAGGGAAACGAGAGGGGAAAATAGTCTATGGATTTGGCATAGGATTTTGAGTTTAATTTAAATGATAATCAGAAGCAGGAGACAACACAGGAAAACCAGACAATGAGAATACAACGAAACAAAAGACTGACCAGACTAAATGTGAAGAGACATGAACAAGGACTTTTAGAAATCAAAAGCAGAGCTTTTGTAAGCTTGAAAATTCTTTTCTGCTGGCCATTCTCATAATTCAAAAAATGTTTTTTTCAAAATCAGAACAAAACCTAGGAGCATGTGAGAACTCCAGTCAAAGGGAAATTCCTAGAGAAATTAATTTGGATAAATCAAAATGCATTAGCTTGATGCTCCAGCACAACACGGATCAGCCAGCTGCCTCTCTGTAGGAAGCACTTAGGGTCGGCAGGGGAGGGATGGACCCAGGAGTCCTGCAGCCCTGGCCTGAGCCGAGGCGTCGGGGTTTTGTAGGCACAAAATGTCAGGGTGCCCTGGTATCCTTCTGGGGCCGAGGCTGCTGGGGTCCTGGCTAGTCAGCGGTGCCTGGACAGGGCTTTCTGCAGAAGGGGAGCCGCTCCCGAGCTGCCAAACCAGGCACTTTGACGTCTCAGCAGTCAGCCAAGGAGCTGCCAGGAAGCCGGGAAAATCACAGCTGCACTCTGGCAGAGAAGAGTCAAACCCCAATACATCTCTGCGAAGCCTGTTCCATTTGGGGTGTTTTCTGATGAAAAAAATGGTCGTCTGATAATTTCCAACCAAAATTTTCACTTATAATTTTCTTCTGACCAGTGGAGGAAGAAGCAGGAACACAAGAAAGGGCATCCTGGGATGCAGTGCTACTCTTCACTGTCTCTAAACCACAACAGTTACTGAACTGCACTTTCATATACCATGAACAGATGCTGGGCTAAATTTTATGAACTTGTGAGATCAAAACTTCAAGTGGTAGAGCATGTGCTTATTGCAAACCAAGCGCTCAGATATCTTGGTCTTCTCTACCCAAATATAGTAAGCTGTTTTCCCTATGATCTGGAAGAATTTGGTTACACCAAAGGGGC
This sequence comes from Apteryx mantelli, assembly GCF_036417845.1. Lineage (NCBI taxonomy): Eukaryota > Metazoa > Chordata > Aves > Apterygiformes > Apterygidae > Apteryx > Apteryx mantelli. The sequence goes on from NC_089987.1 coordinate 5,416,518, forward strand.
AGTTGTCAAAGACAGGAGCTGAACTTCCATCTCCAAAATTTCCATTAACAAATGTCTGTGTATGGTCTTTAATACCCATACGCAAGTAGTAACTTTTCACATGCAGGACTTGTGAGTTCGCTGCTCCAAAAATCTAACAAATTACAGCTGTAATTCAGTTTATCATATCCACGCTATGGACAGCTTTGATGATTTCTCAATTGATATTGGTGGAAGTACTCACTGGCTGAGCACTCACCGGTGTGAGCAGAGGTTATGCACTCAACCGCATAGAGAGGAAACATATGAAAAAGCTGTTCTGCTTCCCGGGGGTTTAATTTTGCTGTCCTGGATGTCCTGCCTTCTGAAGCACATCACAGCATGTTGAGAAATAGCAGAGAGAGAAGTAAAGAATCCAGGTAGAAAGTGATAAACTGGACTGCAGTTTTCATACGCAATTTCAGAGCCAACTCTGGCCACGTGCATTATGCTCAGAGTTCTGGTTTGTGAATAGAGAATATTTGCAGCTGGGTAATTAAATCTATTTGTATGTAACTGCATATGCATATTTTGCAGGTAGAGATTAAGCATCCATCTTTCAAAATGTAACCTTTGATATATAGAGCAGATAGCAGCAGTTATTAATGTAAATATTATTTCTATATTAAAATTCAGTTTTCCTGAAATTTTTAACTTGGATTTTTTTTTTTTTTTAGTTGAAACTTGGCCTCAGATATTTTCAGCAAAAGCATAAGCAACCAGTGGCAAATATGTCTCTTAAATGTGTACACGCAGACACACAGAGACATATCACACACACATCTAACATTCCCACAGTACTGGGGACTTAACACTTTGCCATAAGCAAACTGTGACGATCCCCTGGCATTTTCTTCTGAACTCCCAGCCATTTATATTTTTAATTTCTTTTCTGTAAATGTAATGACCATAAAATTTAGGCAACATTGAGAACAGCACAACAACAAAGAACCTCCTCTGTAAAGTGACTCTAAGTTGGGTACTATAGAGGAAATCATCTATGATGATCTAATGGACCTAAAATCTGTACATCCATTAAACTGAACAAGAGAACTCAGCACAGCACGGCTGTTTGCCTGTTCTGTTATATAAAACCATCTCTGTTAACGGGTATCATTCCGAAATAGGAAAAGCACTTATTAGCAATGCAGGAGATTCAATTCTGAAACCAGTCACAGTATATTATACAATCTATAACAATAGGGGCAACCAGAAGAGCCATTGTATCCAGGGTTTTGACAGAGTTCTAATTCATAGTTGACTTATTACATAATCATGAAGATCTGAAAGTCCATGCACCGGGTCTCAGCCTGGGGAGAACTTTTCTTTTATTACTTTACATTAAATGTAGTTTATTGTTGGCCCATTCTGAAGTTACAGAGCAGTAAGTACAAAATAAAACAAAAGTTGGTATCTTTTGGCAGTTTTCTGACAGTTTTGAGCATCTTCTGAGCAGAAACCACAAATTATATCCTACTGACAAGCTGAACTGTCCTAACTTATAAATGAAATGGGGGTAAGTTTTGTTTCTGTTGTCATCTTTGTTTGTTTTTCAAGGGGTTTTTTTTGTTTTGTTTTGTTTTATTTAAGAATTTATGGTTTAAACCCATGAGTAGTGCTTATGCCTCTTTTGAAACTAGAAAAGTGCCAGCTGAACACAGGCAATAATTTATAAAGCAATCTCACCACCTCCTTATCCATCCACCCCTACCTCCCCGAGATCCTAGACGCTGGCGTCGAACCAGCCAAGGGCGTCGAACCAGCCAAGAGCGCCTTGGCGTACTCTTTGGCGTACGCCTTGGTGTCCCTCAGCACGATGGCTGTCCATCATACGCCCTGCTACTCCACTCCCTCTACCACCTCAAAGCAGCAAAAACTTCTAGGAGCTAAAACGTTTTAGTATATGTACTCCGCTTTCATCCCTGTGTTCCACATCGCTCCGATTTTTATATTTATGAGCAAGTGTTTAAAGTCCACTGTTGTTTTCATTTTAGTGCCTGCCCACGGCCTGATTGTCCGTTGCTGAGGCAGTCGTTTGGTCCTCTGTATTCAGGGAGCAGCACAGATCAGAAGATGAAGAGATTGCTTTTGGCATTTACCAGTTGTGAAGTTTCTCCACATGAAATACTTTAAATTTACAATATTCATTCTTCCCCCACCACAAATAAGAGTTCTACAGATTTTTGTTTTTGATAATTACTATTTTTCATTTTTAGATATGGATCTAAATATTTAGGATATCACTTATGAAAGTCCAAGGAATCAGTATAAATGGATGAATAATCCCATTAAACATGCAATTCACAGGATAGTAGTATGAGCAAGCGAGTGTGCAGCATAGTTATGCCACCTACCAATGTGATTAAGAGGGTGGGATATCCTGATCCAAGAATAATTCTGCATTTTATGCGAAACAGGCATCAACCAAAATAAGGACCAATCTGTGAGGCAGGAGCTGTAATCCGGACCCCCGGCAAGGGCCCCAAAGGCCAGGCAGGTTGTTTTTTCCCCTCGCTTCTCCCTCTCCCCCACCTCGGATCTCCATCCCGCTACTTCCACCTCCAGGGAATCGCCTCCGCCTGGCGCTGCAGCAGTCGGCACAGTTCAGGGGGCAGTCATGGATGGTGGAAACTCTGGGTTCAATCTCTTCCGTCCGGTGAGGGGCAGCTGAGCCTCACCCTCCTCTGTCCCCAGCTCCTCCTTGACCCACCAGCCTAAAGGAAGGGGTAGAGCAGCCTGGTTTTGGTCCTTAGTGGCCTGACCAAGAAGTGACACTCCACTCTCCCAGAGCTGGGTAGAAGGGTTTCAAGCTGCCCGAGTAGCTTGTGAGATTCTCCTTGTAGCTGAAAATTCATACAAATTCTGACTCTGTCAGAGGAGGTTTGACAGGGAAAGGCAGTGCCTTGGACCAGAGTGTTTGCACTAAAACCCTTGAAGATCAATGAGCCAGAGTGATCAGACAATTCCAGTTGCTTTTGGGGACTGCATTTATCTTACAAGCCAACCTTAAAATGTGGATTTCATACATTATTCAAAGTCCAGATGCACCCAGTCTTTATGCATTTATTCTTGCTTGTAAAGTCTCTTCATTGCTTTTATTGCCACTGTAATAATAAAGCAAGCTTTTTTATATGCACGGTAGGACCTCCAAAGTTGTATGTCTTAAGCAAACATTTTGGATCAAGTCAGTTCTTTGTAAAACAGATACTGACGTTTTCAAATGGAAACCTCTCTGCCTTATTTGCTCCCAGGAGTTAGGGATCAAGATGTAAATACTGATGTACCAGATAACACAGAGGGGCCTTGTAACTCTGAGAAAACACCTGTGGGTTGCTTCTATCCACGCTGCAATAATTATTTTTATCCAGGATAAAATGGTGGTTTGCTCACTGTCAACATGTGCATGTAAACAGCACAGGGCTCCACAATTATTTTCCTCTCCTTGGCTGCTCTCTTGGATCAAGGCTTTATGGCAAATGTTATAAGAAGTTATTAGCATATATAGGTATGCATATATGCATTTCTGTATATACATATATATATATACACATGCACACACACATATAAATATATAGAGATAGATACACACACACTAATGTTTCAGGAATATTTTCAGGAAGTATATGTTATTAATATATGCTAATAATTTACCTTTGTATGGTGTGAGGGGCTCCTTAGGCTGGCCACAACTTTAAGCTTATCCACCTAGCTCACAAGCACATAGCAGACACCAAAAGATCTCTGAGACTGGAGCAAAAAATTCAGAATGAAGCAGCACAGAAAGAAGAGGGGTTTGTAAACTCACCTCCTCCCTGCCCAGGGTGTCCCCTCAAAGCCTTTCCTCCAGGTGCCCCTCACTCTGGTGATTTTTCACACCCCTGCGTGGGACCAGCCCTGACACCTGGGACAATTCCCTGCACCTGGGTGAGTGCCAGGGCTGGGCTGTGCCCCGGTGGCCTCCCCAGCTGCGCCGGTCTCTCGCAGAGCAGCTCCCTCCCTCTGTCCCCGCAGCTGGCGTGAGGCTTGCTGGGCAGCCCTCCTCTTGCCCAGTGTGCCATTTTTTCAGCACAAAACTTGCAAACCCGACCTGCAGCCAGCGACTGAACGGTCCTGCATGGCATGGGAGGTAAGGGCAGCTGCGTGCAGGCACGAGGGCGCCAGGGAGGGCAGCGCAAGAGCGCGCAGGCTGGCGTTTCTCCTTCCTTAATGGAGATTACTGTGTTTTGGTCAGTTTGGGGCAATAAGTACATAGCCCTTCTGTTGCTCGTACCTTTGCTTTGCTTTATCTTCCTCGTGGAGTAACGCAGTCCCGAAGGTTTTGAAGGCTAGAGCCTGAACTATCAATATTGATGCTATATGTAACCAGAAAAAGGAGCAGATAAATGGGAAGCCTGGTTATGTCGGCTCTCAGCCATGTTCTTGTGAGCTTGGAGTAGCTCAGGCTTTCAATAGGGTTTCTCTGGATTTATACTGGGGTAATTAAGCATGGTGCGTGGTCTGGTGTGGTAAGCGGGATAGTAAGACACGATCCATTAAACAAGGCCTCAGAATTTCTCCTGTGCGATTTTAGCTGTGTTTTATTCTTTTGCTGTTATCTTGCAATGATTCTTTTTTGTGTTTCTTTTGTTTTCTCCCTGCCGCTTGTTTATCTCCTAACACTTGGGAATTTTGCTTTTACAAGGTGTTTACAGTGTTTCCTTTAAGGCATATATTTAAGTATCTGAAACATTTTGGGTTTTTAATGTTTGAAGTAAATATAGTATAACTCTGCCATGTACAACATATAAATGTCAACAGTATGAGCATTTTTAAGTACCTGGAGCTAAAATCCTGTTCTTCCAAACAAACGTGTGCTGCTTCAGTACTCATAGACCAGGATTAGATATAAAATGGCTGTCTAAATGAAAAACAGGGAATAAAATTCCCACCTCCTTAGGCAGCCACCTGAGCCCGTCCACAGCACGTTAATGCAGGGGTGGGCACAAGGGCCGTGTTGGGGCGCTCTGCTGCGCCGGCTTTGGGGCAAGCTGGAGACTCCCAATGAACCCTGCGCTCTGCTGCAGTCTGCTTAAACTCTCCGTGCGCCTCAGGTCAGCTGAAAGGACTTCATTCCTCATGGAAGTTGAGATAAACGCGCTGAAAACTGCGGAAGTCTCGCATACCGGGTAATAGGGCTGTGTCAGCAAAGGGATATGGGCAGAGGTGCGTTTTGCTCCGCTAATCGTTTGCCGGTAAAGCCTGCAGAGAGGGAGGAGGCCGTGCGCCGAACGAGCGTGGCGGGGTCACGCGGGACCTCACGCCCCTTTGGGACGCAGCTTTGGAAAAGGGTTTCAGGTTTTTACCCCCAGTCTGTGCAACTGGAATTCAAACAGAATGGCTTGCAGAGCTCTGACGGTGCTGTACAGATGACTGCCTTGGGGGAGCGCTTTGGCCGTTAGACCGTCACCAGTGTAAGCTTTTTGTCCACAGAATCGTGTAGACAATAAGTACAGAAAATTTAAGTGCAGAACTGAAAGCTTTCGGAAAGTGCCTTTGTGAACATGTAGGTTCTCGGAGGATGTTTCCCACCTCTATATTGATCTGTTGATCCAAGTCGCTGTCACCGTCCTCCTCCTAAGAAAAGCAGGAAGGGAAGGATAGCTTCCAGCAGAATGTAGATTTGATGCAGGTCGTATCGTAGCTCCCGAATGACTGTAAAATCTATCCTTGCTTTCAGGGACATTGCTGTACGTGGCAAATCTGCAAGTCTGGTGTTGCAGAGGTGTGCCCTTAGCTAATTGTTATTGCCTGGATTATTATGGTTACCTATTATTATTATACCTATATGTCAGTCTTCATTCTGCCAAGGGCCTTAGTTTACTTTTTAGGCATCATTCGACATAGGCAGGAGGGAACTGGGATGCTTGGCACCTTGGAGCAGGTCGTGGCCTCCCAAAAGAGACCCTGGGGGTGCTGGAAGTCTCTGAGTCACAGTCCGTGTTTCCCATCCCCTCCTTGGTGGGCTCCAGCTGTGTTTCTATCTGTATTACGTGGTGGTTTTGTTCTGCTCCAAATTACTTTGTGGAGTGAATTTTGGTCTCCGACTGGCCTCAGCACTCTGTTCCAGCTCATGTCACGGCTCCAGGAGGGTGAGAACCCAACTGCAAAACCACCAAGGCTTCATTATTTATTAAAGCTGGGAGAAACCACTTGCCAAGTCATAAATCCATGGGTAACATCATTTAGTCCTGCAAAGGCAGTGGTCTTATCATGAAAGGTTCGAGCACAGAAAAATTGTTTCTGGGACCCAGAACACGTTTACAAATGTGACTGAAGCCACCGGCAGTATTAAGATAAAGATGCAGTGGTTTTTGGATCACAAAATGGACCGATACTGAACATAGCCCTGAAATGGGCACTGTTGTTACTGGTGCTAGGTATGCTTAACAGCAGTAGCATGGCATAGACCTCACGCAGCGGCACGAATAAAACCTGTAAGTCTGTTTTGCTTGGTAGTGACGTATTACAGGTAATGAGTTGAACACCTCTCTTACACTGCAGCTGTGCAACTGCTTGGCTGCTTTGGGGAGTTGTTTTCCCAGCGCCTGTTTGGAAATGATTCATCATCTTGAAATAGGGAATTTCTATCCCTTTCTGTGGATGGTTGCACTGAACTAGGTCTGTTTGCTTCTGTGTAGGCAAATCATTAACATCGCTGGTATAAGAGTGGAGATTAAGATTACTAAAAAACAGGATGGTGTTTTGTAAGATTAATGTATCGCCCTTCTAATGACTGTATACAATGGACATATGTTAGCATACTGCCTTCCTGAAGGATCACATGCACAGTGATCGCATATTGATGTATTATTACCTGTCTACCATATGCTGCGTAGTAGAGAGAAACATACATTTGTATAAATTTGAGTTTAATTGCCTCTCATGCTGGTGGTTTTGCTTTATTTTATGTCTAAGGGACGAGGGTTTGAAACCCATGTGTAGGCCCTCTTGGAAAAAAAAACTAATCTGCATCTCTTCTTTTAGATTGCAATCTAATCCCTTTGACTGTTATGATTACAGCAGACTTCATAAGGTTTTCCACCAATTATAGTCTTATTTCTGGATGTCATCGGTAGAGCTTAGAAGGGTGCTTTTTTGTCTTCCTCTCTCCCAACAATATAGCAGCTGCACAGAAAACAGATGGTGCAGAGTCAGTCCCGTTGAAATTAATGGGGTCGGGCTATCCGCACAAATCTTTGCAATGAGAAAGAAGAGATTTTTTTCATTGAGTTGCGTGCAAGATGTGTGTTGTTTGTAAAGGAATTTAGTTCACGTAAGCGATAAAAGCTGAAACCAGTGAAGAGCAAAGCCTGCTTTTTAAATCAAAACCCAAATATAAGTATACTGGTAGCATTCATGCTGTCTTAATGAAAGAATCCACATTTGCAGTTGAAGGAAGGAGTAATATTTCTATTTGTGCAAAGTTTTCTTTAGACTGTCTCTGCGCGTGTGGTAATGCAACACACGTCCAAGTTTTACATACAGATTAGTAATACTTTGTGACTAGGCTTGGCATGTTTGAAGCCACATGTGGCAAGGACCATACAAATTTCTAACCACAAATAGTCCTTAAAAAACTGTCTGATCAAAGCGAGGTGATTGCATGAGTAGGCGTTTGTACATCGCTATTTATTGTCTGTGTCTTTAAAAACCAGATTGCACAGGGGAGCAGATTTACAAAGGTCTTTTGATGTCTACTGGGAGTTTCAAAAACACTTAGGCAATTAGACACTGAATACCTTTATGACTGGCACAAATTAGGTGACTAATTTATGCAAGTGCTTTTGTGAATCCTGCTGGGCTCATATAGACATAAACAGGTGCCTAAACAATGTTTATATGTTTGTTCCATGGTTCCTAAACCTTTCGGTGACATATTTTGTTCCTTCCTCTGAGTAATAGAATTGTCCTCTTGCCGTGAGTAATCCGCTTGTCGGGATCTAATGCCGTGTCCCGCAGCTGTCTGCACAGGTGGGGTCGCGCATGGCGCTGAGCCACGGTACCTCCTTCTCCTCCTTCAGTTATCGCTCCTTGGAAGAAGTCCAGGAGTGCATTGCACGTGCAGAAGGGACAAGCACATTCATGGGAGCACACCTGCATTTGGCAGCAGGCAACAGCAGCCCAGTTTTCTAAAAATGCTTTATTAAATACCCCATGGTACAGCCTGGTAGATGTGTATTGGCCCACTTGCTTAATGCAGGGCTGTGGCATGAAAACTTCTGGGTGGATGCATTAGAGACTTCTTTCCAAAAGAATGTGTCACAGTCTGGATGTATTAAATATATCTGTGTTGAGGCTGGAATCTTATGCTGTTGTCATAAGATAAAATGACAAGTGTATTCTGAGCAACAATTTTACATGTTTTTTAACAAACATATAAAAGCATTTTTTTTATTCTTCACAATAATCAGGGAGTTAGAAGAAGAAATGGCAGATGTGGTGTAATGAGGGTGAAAAAGAGAGCATTTTGAGAGGCATATCAGAAGACACTGATGAGCAATGAAAAGCAGCAGATTATGTACGAATCAAAAAAAAAAAAAAAGTCCACGGATTATAGTAGAATCCCATTGTGAAAGGTGTAATCGCTTTACAAACAAAGCATTAGGAAGCCTGACGCAGGCCACGCTCCTGAAGCGTCAGGGAGAAGCCCTGGAGGTCACAAAGTGGCAGCCACAAGATCTTTGGCACGAATGGCATGGCATGGCGTGTGGCCTTTATTTGCGTTACATTAGGGCTTGTGCACTGACATTCCTGTTCCAGTGAAAGGCACGTCTAGTTAAGTACTGTCATTTCGTGTGTGAGTGTAGGCTGGAGAGGAGGGAGAAAAGGAAAAGTTTCTAAAAGTGAACCCATTAACAGAAAAGGGAAAACTACTTCCAGCTGATATTTAGGGTGAATTTTTATGATTGCCAGCCAAACCATCAGGCATTTTACTTATACACTTTCTTGCTTAGAACGTTTTATTCTCTTCTACTTCAAGACTGAAACAGCCTTCTGGGATTTATAGCGTTTGTTTAAAAACAGCAAACATTTTCAATTATTTCCACGCTGTTCAGGGACCATAATTTACTTAATGCTATGAACAATCACATTTCTCAGGGACTGCTGTGAAATGTCACCTCTAAAGGATGGCTCCCTTGTTGGTGGCAGTGAAAGCCCCATTTGTAGTTTTCATTTTTTATTTTGATTTAATTTTCAGACAATTCAACTTTCACACTATGCATGAGTGACTAAATTCATTTCACTTGTCAGAAGAGAAAAATTTTCATAATTAAAATCTAAAACAAGGGTGGCCTTTTGCTTGCTGACCACATATTTCACATCTGCCTTATTATTTTTTTTTCCTCTTGTGGCTGGCTTGTTTGGCTTTTGTTCTGGACACAGTGCAGTTTCTCCCCCTCTTCCACCAAGTTATTCTCAGCAAAAAATTTCAATAATTTGTCTGCACTTCATAAGAATTTTAGCAAAAGGGCCAGGCTGACTGTTCAGGGCATGAAAATCCTCTCTGTCCTCACTGTGGCAGTCCATTTTTGTTCCCAAGACCAGCACTTCAAGCTGATATCACATGTAGGTTTCAAACCAGAGCTTTGTATATGCAGGACTTTCTCCCAGGAGTAATGAATGAAAAACTGTGCAGACCTCTGTGTCACTCTGCCTAAAACCAAACCTGTTGCAGCCAGGTAGTCCCCATGCTCTTACCTTGTCCACCTTTGGCTGGTCTCCTACCACTGTAGGTGGTCACTGGGTGCACAGGAGGTCTCTGTGGGCAGGGGACATCTGCCCCCGATTGAGCTGAGTCTATTGGCTCCTTCTGCATAAGCCACCAGGCAACCATTTCACGGTAACAATTTGAATCTCTTTCCTGTGATGTGGGTAGTCAAGATAAAGGTGAAAAACCCCATTGCCACCAGTGAGCAAGGACTAGTTTAGTTACCGTTTAAGTTGGCTCTAGGTCCAGGGCCAAGGCAAGGCAGCAGTCAAAGTCAATAGCCTGAGGAGCGGCAAAATGGTTGTGTCTTCGCTGTGTGCTTTGCCCATGGAAAGCCGGGTTGGCTTCCTTCCTTCCCTTAATGGACACATGGGCTGTGCGGGGGGTCTGTTGTCTCGAAACGTGGCTGGAAAAAGCACAATGAGTTTTCTTTTTTCCCCCAAAGTTGGGCTGGTTTTCATTAAGAATCCATACACTATTCTGTAAACGTACTTGCCACTAAAACCTTATGCAAATAATTATAACAGCTAAGCTGTGGTCGTAATTTCCATTTCACTGAGGTCAGTTGCATTACATTTTTAGGATTAGTTGCTGGTGGTATAAATGGCTTACATTCCTCTTTGAGGGTGCAGGTTTTAAATTAAATATAGAGCTGGGATATGCACGTCCACTTTAGGCTTGCAAGCAGCCAACATGCTGCCTTTAATCAGAATCCATTACCTTTCGTGAGGCGCGAAGGATTAACCCTTAAGTGACTCTGGGGACGCTCTTCAGTTAAAGTAACGCTGATAAAGTCAGTGCAACACAGTATTTATGCTCTCCCATTGAGATAAATGGTCCCTGGGAAGTGCTGAACTGGGCAAGCCAACAAGCATAGAATTTCAGAGGTTAATTGTATTCTCAGTCTTCTCCAAACATGGCTTTAAAGGGATTATTTCTCTCTTCCTTTTTCCAGCTGGTTAGAACTTTTCTTAATGCTACGTACATCCTTCATGCAGCCTGGTAATGTTTTCTCTGCTGCCAGGAACATGCCATTTAAGGATTTGGGAATGCTGGTCCACGCAGACTCACATTAACAAAAGTTTATCTTGCAGCTATCTGAGGTAGGACAGAGATTAAAAGAGGGATTTCAGTTGCTACAAAAAACGAAGAAGAAATGAGCTTTAATTTTAAGCTGTGCACAGTGCATACTGGAAATTAATTGTACTTTTAATTAAGTTTGTCAGCATGTTATGCACTGCTGAAACTTAAGGAAATATTATGGAATTATGGAAATGTAGGGCTGGAGAAGACAGTATTTTATCTGGGATGTTCTTGGGAAGAAACATGTACGTGTGAAAAATCAACCACCATGCAGCAAACCTGATTATCAAACTAATATTGATCTAATTAAAGAAAGCTCTCCCCACGAACCTTTCTTCGCTAATATCCATAGGCAACTACGCTATGAAAACACTGCTGCCTGACATAATGGATTTATGAGGCCTGTGCAAGCCACCACACATCAGATATCCTGTAGAGAAGACATGTCTTCAAAAACTTTTTTTTTTCCACCCAGAAGTTTTGTCTGGGCAGAATTTGAGGACTATATTTGTATGGACTGCTGGAAATCTGGGAACCTTGGGCAAATGGCTGCAGCGCCCAAATTCAATCTTACATAAAATTTGCAGGTGGAAAAAGAAGACACACTTGTGAAGCCTATGAGAATGGTGCTCCTGGGAACAGATATTGATGGGTCAGTCCCATTCAGGGACTGTTGTTCTGGGCAACTAAATCCAAAATTGCCATCCAAAAAACCCTGTGTGGTAGCCTCTATACTCAAAATCCCTTTGTACTAGCAAGTTTTCTTCTGTCTATACCTAAATCTTAACCCAGTTTGAACAGCCAGACATTCCCTTTGGGAACGAAGTGGCGCAGCATCTTGATACTGTCAGGACTCGCACCCACTTCAGGCTGCACCTAGGGAGCCTGGAAAGGATGAGGCTCTGTGCAAGCTCCAGAGGAAGGTGGGTAACCCAGCTGGTAATAATCCAGATGTTAGAGAACTAGGAAGGAAAAGAAAAACCTGTTTTTACATCCTCCTCGGCCTGGGGGAAGTTCCAGTCTACATCTCCAAAGAAAGCTCCCTATATATCAGGCTACAGGCTTGTTTGGGAAAGGGCAACTTCCACCTTCTTTCAAAAGATGAGACACTGCTCATTCTTCCTGACCCAAATAGGTCACGCTTTTCCTAGCTGTAATTTAAGGATTTTCCTTTGCATGTGCTCAATTCAAACCTGTTTATTTCACCTTTGTGCATGAGTGAATGGAGGTGTTTGTGTTGGTCCTGGTAAATCTGCTAGAGCATTGATTCTTCTCCACCAAAGGGACTTGAAGTAATTAATTGTCCTTGCAAGTATCCTTTTACCTTTTTTCAGGGAGTTTTCCACCTGTTCTTAATCTCTGGGGGGGAAAGGAGGGTAATCTCTTTCTTTAATCATGATTTTTCTTTTTCCTCTCCGCAAAAATTAGCAAACAGGGTGTCCCCTCCCTGTATCGTATCGTATCATATCATATCATATCATCCAAGTTAATCCACTGTGGTCAGGGGGTGGAAGCATTTTTTCTGGCATCTTCAAGACATGAGTATCGGACATTGTCCTCCCCGGTGGAGTGAGAAAGGAGACGTAGCAATCTGGAGCTCGTGGTGCTCCCCCTTACTGGCAGAGGGCTTCCTCATCTGAGAGCTTTGCTTTAATAAAGCTGGTGCTTCTTCCACCAAGAAACGCACGGACATCCAACCTGAAAAGGGTGAAATTCCAGTACTTGGAATCAAAAAGCAGATTTGCCACAGTCTTTCCTGGCAGTAGGATTTCATCTGATGCTTTTGCTCTCGCTAAGAATTGACAGAATCCTAAAGTCTCAATTTACTTGATCCAAGTGAGCTTGCAAAGTCTATTTTATTTATTCATACCAAAAATTCAGGGCTGTGCAGCATGCTGAATACGCCACAGGAATTATTAACCTACGTAAATTAACTGCTTCCTCAAAATATATAAATAAGATAATTTTAAGCATCCTCTAGATCTGACTGAAATGTATTTTGTGTGCCAAAATATTGAAAATTAAAATACATGATAGTAATAATAATGATATTTAGCACTCACAGAGTGCTTTTCATCTTCAAAGAGCTTAACAAACATTAGTTGATTAATAATTTAATAAATGATGTATATTAAAGTGTAAATAGTGCAAATACAAGCCCCACTGTATATTTTGATTTGGCTTTCCACACTAAGGATTTCCATTTCTTTTTTCCAAATAATGTTGGTGTAAAGTTGATTAATTATTTGAGCAGCTAAACTAGCTTGTGTATTAACTTATCTTTTAAACTCTGAATTGCAAATGTTCTTACACTAATATAAAACCTCAAAGTATTTTGACATGAAGAATTGCATTTACTTTCTTTGTTTTTAATTTATGCATTGGATGGTCAATAAATAAGAAGGGTGATAACTAAACAACTGTTAGATAAGCCCTGTGCTGGACTGTCACACTAGCTATCATGCTAAATTGCATTTTCAAACGACATCTTCTATTTGATGCTTGCAGAACAAATTAGGCCGAAAAGCACCTCATATTTCAAAATACTTTTAGCCACTGGGCTTTTCAAGGTTAAATAGACAACATACATGATCTTTGAAGTAGCAAATGGTGCTACTAAAAATCCATTAATATGCACATTAGCAAAAATTTGACAGGCCCTTGTGGCAGTTCTTGGAGACAACTAACAAGGGATGTTTCACAGGACCAATCAGATCTCCATGAAGCTCGCTTTGTTAATTACTTGTTACTTTGAGTGCAGTGATAAAAGCATGCTAATATGCCACAGTAGCCTTTTCTTTCCCCCGGCCTAATTAAGGATAAACTCATCCATTGGGCGAGACGGTACAGTGGCACGTCTTTAAAAAGATTTTTTTAATTTCCTTTTCTTCTTTTCACTGTACTTCTGAGTTTCCTGTAATTATTATCAAGGAAGGAGCAATCCACTGATTATGGATGGTTGAATAGCACTAGCTGTCAAAGTATTAAATAAATATTATCTTTATTTACAACAGGCAGCAAAAATAAAAGCATAATGTGAGACTCCTAAATGAACATCTAGGAAATAGATCCTCATCTCCTCTAAGTTGTCACAGGCTCATTGACCTCCTCGGCCTGTGGAAAATTACACCGGCAATGGAATTGCCCACTGAACACATGCACTGAGCAGGCAGTGAGAGCTCCTGGATAATCACTTTTTGTAAAAACAAGCCATTTTTTTAGCACTCTTATGATTGACAGTCTTGGCTTAAGGAAACACCTGGGCCTATGTGCTGTGGCTCCTATATAAGTAGACTGGGTACTCACTAAGGCTGAGATTTTCTCTAAGCTGTGATTCAGTGCAGCAAAAGCACTTTAACATATGCTCAACTTTAAGCCTGAGGATAATGACATTCCTGTCCAGCAAAGCACTTAAGCAAATGCTTAAATTTCAGGGTAACTATAGCCTTGCATTAAATAGCTGCTTGCTTTTAAAGAGACTAGCCAATTTTTCTCTTTGTCATTATTTCCTTTAACTACCAGTTGCAGCTCGCCCAACCCTTCCTGCTTCCTGTGCTGCCCTTGCAATCGGGGGCAGTTCTGTTTCATCCTTTTTCGAAGCCCTCAAGGATTTATGCCATTCCTGTCCTTCCCATGAGGCTTCCCTGCGAAAATAGGCTGGAGGTGGCTCCTCACGTAGGTCTAGAGTTGAATGAGGAAATTATCCAAACGTGACACAAGTCTTCTGTTTCCTGCATGCGTTTAGCCCTGGCTGAACCAGTCCTTCTACCAGTGCTGATGCAATGCACGCTGGATCATACTTGATCAACGTTATCATCTTCTGAGTGGTTTCCTACTTAATCAAGCTGATGCTCAGGACACTCTGGGGTATTTTTCTTGTTTCTCCAGTTCTTTATACAACATTCCCATCCACCCTTCAGTATCCCCAGATGAATGAATATATTTTTTAATATGCATAACAAAATTTCGATCACTAAAATCCTCAGGGCGTTTGAACGCTCTCGAAGTCAGCTTTCTCGGTGTCAAAAATCTTTGTGCCAGTCTGATCTTCTTAAGTGCTATGGTTGTTAAAAACTGCCCGTTTCTCAGACGCACTTCCCCGTCAGCATCTTTCCAAGGAGGGTGTTGGAAGCACTTCGTTGCATTTGCTCTGCAGCGCTGTGCCCTTAGAGGTCTTTACTGTTACATCCCATGGATGTGGGACTTTGGGAGCAGGTTTCCTGTTCCCCGTGACGCTCTCACAAGGCCTTCAGGAGCCCTGAATTACCTTCCCCTACTTATACCAGCTCAGCCACCTACCCTCCCTCACCAAACATCACATCTTCACTTAAGAACGTGATGACTCTCTTAAGATGTTCTGCTTCTCTCTCCTTCAGCATTACATAGTTAAATCCATTTGGCTTCTTGTCAGTTTGCTTTCCTGAATATCAAAAGAAAGATTCTTCCTTTAGATAGATAGTCACTATGGAGAGTCATTAAGGATTTCAGCATTGCTTAAACCTAAAAAATAAATAAAAGTGAGAGAAAAGTGATTCATGATTGTGTTCCAGCACAACAGGCCGCAACGTTGTACCTAATCAGCCTCTTTCAATATGTAAGAAAAGTTAATTTCCATTCTGTCTTAAAAATAGCACCTCGTTGAAACAAACTGAGATGGTAAAATTGTTATAAATGGAAAGATGATATTAAATGTATGGAAACCACCTTCGCAGGCTCTTTAGGTACCAAGGAGAGAAAAATAAGAGGAACAATAGCGTATTGATGAGGAAATTATAACTAATGGCTTTAAAATTTAATGGTCCCCAGGTAGAGCTTGGATTTAAATAAGGAAGTGTCGATACCTGACTCAGATGCGAGGGGAGCATGGATCTGTTGCTCACGCAGAGGACTAGAAGTGCTGATTTTATGAAGCTTCTGTCACAAACCTGCTCTCTGACTCTGGTCAGGCCACTTAACATCCCTTTGCCTCAATTTCCCCTGGTGTATAAAGATGAGACGCAGACCCCCTGGTTCATGGGGTTAATGCTTAATCAATTAGAGCTGCCATTTGCTAATTTGCAGCTTAGCGGCAAATGTTCCCAGGTACCTGTCTGTGCATGGCAGGTTTTATTGTTACACGCGGGAATCTCGCAGCCTCCAGTGCATTCCTCTTCTAATGAGGAGCCAGATCCACACGCCCTATGCGCTGGTGGATGGCTAAGGCATACAGCGACCGTGGAACACCTGAAAAATCTTTGGCAGAGCAAGGAACCAAATCCAAGTCACTGCCTTAACGCTATCCAATCCTGTCTCCTGTCATGGGTGCTGCTTTACCGAGGGGAAATGGTTTTGGAGAGGAAAGTCTGCATCTGCTGAAAGTGGCAGACTGGTTGAGACACCCGTTGCCCCCTTCCCTTTATCATTGGAGCTGGTTTCTTTCTCCCTTTGAAGCTGACTAATGTGGTTTATCATATAAAACCCATTTACTCAGGCTACATGCGGGAGGAAGAAGGGTGAACTTCCCCATAATGCTTATGAAACTCTTTGATATCTTAGCCTGGAAGGCACCATAGAAGTGCAAAGGATTATTATTAATGAATTAACTAAATGATTAATTTAGTTAAAAGCTAAATTATTTAATTATTCATTAAATTAGCCCCAAATGTGACAGCAGCAATGAGACAAGCACTCAGTCTGCAAAGCAATAGCACAACTCACATTAGAAAGTTGTCTTCTCCATTATTTAATGAATTAAAGCTTTGGTTATAAACAAGTCGTCTAACAGCCTTTTCAGTCATGGTACGACTGATGCCTCTCTGGTGCGTCGTTACAGATGATAGCAGTGTGAGATTGGAGACAAGATGAGGTCGTTCCTAATGAAGAAGAACTTAACCTTTTTGATAGTGGGATGTCTAAAACTAATTAATCCTATTCTTAGAAACTCTAACTGAGGTGAATAAAGATGAGTTGTTTAACAGAAACCTCCCTCAGGAGAACATTTGGGGGCTTACCAAAACTGCAGAGGTTTTCCAGAACTTAAGCAAATATTCTAAGTAAGACACATGTGTGTGAGAGAAAGAAAGAAAGTGGGCCAGTTTCATTCCTGATGTGTGGCTTCACTGAAATCAATTAAATATACACAAGACAAAATTCCTTCCTGGTGTTTTTCAGCTGTACAATGAAGACAACCTTTTAGCATGTTCTTATTCATACTAGCAAAACTATTTGAAAGCAAAAATGAGAATGAGCGAATTTTTACTCTGTTGATGTTTAACATCTCTGCAATAAGGCTGCCAGCTTTCAAAATACTGAACCGCCAGTCCCTCAAACAAATGACTTCAGCTCACGTGTAGGATGGACCGGCAAAGCTGCAGTGCGTCAAAGCAAGCAAAGCAGCGCCCTGCTCTGGGGGCCCCGGGGCCGCCAGCACCAGTGCTAAATGGAAAGCCCCTTCAGAGACATCATAATTTGTGTATGCAGTGCAGATGCGTGCAGAGGAAAATGACCTGTCTGCAGGAACAGTTCCTTTCTGTTCAAGGGCAGGTGTTTAGGAATAGGGGTGTGTGTGTGGTAGATGGGGTGGGAAGTATTTTTCTGGTTCCATCAGGAGTTCATGAGTTTCATTCATTACTGAAACCAGTGTAGCATCTTCCAAAGTTTTCCCCCGAATAAGAGCTGAGAGAATGGGATTGTAGAAGGAGCATTTCTTTCATGGTAGGGACTGATCTGGGACATGGGAGATCAGAGTGGAAACCAAGCTTGGGCTGAACTACCAGGTGCTATTCTGATGAATTTGCTATGTTGCTGTGAAAGGGTTTTTTCTTGCATGCCAACATTTATCAACAGAAAGACACTCCATTAGAAACCCTTAGCCAGCTTTAGTGAACAGTTAGTTGAACCAATTTACCTGTGTCCTTAAACCTCCAGAGCATGTCTAAGCTGTCCTTTAGCACTTTCTTCTCAGACTGGCAAGCATCTGAATATGACCTGGGCAGTCAGACCGCTCAGACCCCAGTCCACCAGCTTGCATGCAGGAAGGGCACCCATTCTGCTGATGTGCTCTGACTGTCCCATGGGCTCAGTGGACACGTTGAGCCCAAAATAACGAGGCAGACAGTTCTGGCAGGGAAGTGTATCCTTAGCTTTGGCAGCACCTGGGCTCCTTGCAATACAGCGGATTTTCTTTTCTGCTCAGCCCTGCCTTCCTTTTTCTTTTCAGTTCTCTTCTGCAGATCCATGAAGGCTAACTGACACTACCATTATCATCTTACAAAGCAGAAGTCGATCTGCATTTGGTAAGAGAGATTTAGCAAGTTCCATGAACTCTTGCAATTTAGATTATCTATCAGCCACTAGAGTCTTGTCCTTGATTCTTCAGTGTCCTAGGCATACAATTAAATCTATCATCCTAACTTCTTCTACTGAAGTTTGCTGGCAGTCACAAGGCTAAAGTTATGCATGTCCTTGAAGGATTAGGCCCTTGTTCTTTTCTAGCACTTCAAATAGAATAGTTGGAAGCCAAATTTCTTGTAGAAGTTCACTGTATCTCCACCTGCAGAGCAGCTGTGGGCAATAGGCCCTGTATTTTATGCCTATTAATAATTCTAGCTTATGCTACAAAAATATATGAGAAACTTCAGCAATTTTTTCAGCTCAGTACTTAAATTCTTGAATTAGACTTTGAGACATCTTGTTTCACACATACTGCAGAGGCGGAGAATGGAGACAAGTTGTCATGCATGAATGAAGATGCTGGGAATTAGATGAAAGAGATTTTCCCACCTCCTAATAAAAGTCAGAAATGACTCATTGAAATAGAGGAGATTAGCAGTCGCCAATAATTTGAGTACTGCTTTGCTGATGTTTGATGTTGGGTATTCTTATGAAAAATATGACCCAAGAAAATACTTGTGAAGCACCAGAGAGCCCAAGATACTTGATGGTTTCATGTTAGGACCTTTTTTAGGCCAAAATTTTGAAACAGAAGTCCTTCTGCTCTTCTTCAAATTCACGGTTCCTTAACTCAGAGAAAGCTTTCAAAAGATTTTTTTCAGTATGTTCCTAAAACAAGAGTTGACAGGTTTTGAAACATATATTTTATAGAATAAGAAAGAAAAATGAGCTCCCATTAGTGGTCATTAACATGTCAGCTAGATAAATCAGATGACTTCTACCCGGGATCTTAATAATAATAATAATAAAAAAAAAAGTCCATTTGGGACAATGAAAAGTAGGAGAATAATCACCAGTAGACCTTTATCTCCCCCTGGAACCTGGGGAAAACTATGAAAATGTTAATTCATGGAGGCACGTAAAAAGACATTGCTTAAATTTATCTATGTCATGAGTTCTGGCTGACAAAAAGTTACTTTAAACTAATTCATACTATCCATCATAAAGCATCTCATCAAATGAAAAGGTTTGGATTTAACACAGCACTGTAAACTCCCAAGGACTTTTGGGCAGTGAACAATGAGTTCAACCATCCTCTTGAGAAGCTGGCGTGATCTACAACATCTCAATGCTTCGTGTCTCACTATTTATTGCTGCAGAGAGATCTTGCAAGACCAGTATGTTTGACAAGGTATAGATCTCAAAACTGACTGCAGTTTGGCCTGCACTTTTGCTACCCGTAGCTTTTAGCTGCATATCCCTATAGACGGGATTTGCATTTCATATAATCCTTGCAAACAGTTGTTCTGCTTGGTAGTAACAGGAGTTGACTTGGGATCAGCAAGCAAAGATTCTGCAAAGGTGTTATAAGTGTGTTGTGGAAGAAATTAGGCTGTTTCTTTTCCCTTTTAAGAGACTCTCTTAATCTCCCCGATTAAGATTGTGCAGTTATTGTAGTCACTCAGGATATGTCCCTCTTCATAAGGCTGTCACAAAGTCACGGGCTATGTCACTGTGATCCAAGTCTTCATTAATCCTCAGGTAGGGAAATGGAACTCAGATTAGTTATGTAAATAATTAATTTTGAGAGTGAAAAGCATGTCACTTAGGTAAAGCACATGTTAAAAAAATCATAGCCAGGAGATGAACAGCCTTTTTCTAAACTCATGATTCTAAGCTAAATGTATGATTTGTGTAGTTTGACTGGTGCTTGAATGTTTGGGTTTGGCAGCATGGGGTTTGGACTGAGACCTGACAACAGGGAAGAGGCCAGGTGGTTTGCATTTTGGTTGCAGCAGTGGCTTCGGTCTCCGTACTTATTCAGGTACAGTTGCCAGTGAGAAACTCCAGTGAAGGAAGTGACAAGCTTAGAAAAACCTATTTCCTTGACTGCTGTCTTCCCGTAGATCAAGAAGAGAGTACCAGTGACAGTGGGTGTTCTCTCCTCCTGTGGGAAGATAACTTGTGTGTCGAAGAATTCCTGTTCTGATGCCTTTTAAATAGGATTCGTTTAAAACAGCTGCAGAACCTTTTCCCTTGCAAATCTCCATTCAGTTCATCATACAATTGAGCTATGTTACCAGCTGGGGAACAAATCCCCCAACTTCACCTCAAGTTAGGGGTTTTCACAGGCTTCAGGCTTTTCAGTGGCAGAGAGAGCTAAGAGAAATGACATAATCATATATTATGATAACTCACTATCCTCTCTGACACTGGAACTCGGCTCGGGGGAGAAAGTCAAAATGTAGTCTATGGGAAGGGGTAAGGGTGAGGCATCGCACTAGTGTTTTTATGAATATTTCACAGCTTAGAGCAGGAACCTGTCTATTCCACGGCAGGTACCTACTTACACATTAAAGAAAATGCAAAGTATAGAATATAAGCAGATGTACACTTGTTTAAATTTTTCATCATACATCAGTAAGTTGATTGAAATTGGATGGACATAGTGGAAAGACAGTATACAGTAGAGGGAGAGGGGAAGAAAAGAGATCTCAGGGGTTTAACAATAATTTTCTTGTATTCTCAAACGAGAAAAAAACATATAATCAAAGAACTTTTAACAAACCTTAGCTGATTCCCATGCCTCACATACGGCGCATGCTCTTTGCAGCAATGGGACTGATCTAGCTACGTCTCACCACAGGATGGATTGCTGCCACGTGACGCGGGAGGAGAATAGCTGTCCTTGTGTATTGGTATGATAAACAAAAAAGAAGCTTTGAATCATCATGTCAAAGGCAATGGGAACATGTATGCTTGTAACAGCGATTGCGCTTTCTGTGACTCTTGCTGTTTCATTTATTCAGCAGTTTCAAACCCAGGCTGTTTCCTTGTAAGATATTACTAGAATTAAAAAAAAAAAAAAAAAAAAAAGTCTTTTTCAAAGCATTTTATGTCTCATATACTGGTGTTAACCTCTAACAGAGTTCCCCTGAATTATCATTGGTAGTGGCCTATAGACCAACTTCAAATTTTTTTTTCCTGGCATTTTCTGGACATTTTTGCAGTATAAAGTGCTAGTGGCTTTGCAGTAAAAGTGAAAATTGTGTGTAGTTTTTTGGTATTAACCTAATGACAACTTTCAGGATTTTTTTTTTATTTTACAAACTTTCACAGCTAACAACCTTCAAAAGTAACGCTATCAGAGCGTATTTTTCTCTGCGCTCGTTCTGCAAGCGGAAACTAGGTAGCGCTGAGGAGTAGCATCTAAATGCCATGTGTAGTAATTTGACACACAACTGCCATTAACAATAATGGGAATTGTATGTCTGATGATCCATCATGCAGAGTAAAGAAAATTCAGCGCTGGGGCTTTACTGTGCAGTGTTCAAAAGTGCAATGCAGAATAAGGAGACAAGTAAAGACTAAGAAGCTTTTTTTGTCCTTTCATGTCCCTAAAGAGATGCAAACGACAGCATTTTTAAGAATCATAAAAAATACAAATGCTTGTTTTTTTAATTGATATCGTAAAATAAGAAGCTTCTAAGCCTGACTATTTAAAAAATAGGCTTTGAACCCGGCTGCTGGTAACCAGGTGATTAAGAGCTCTTCTTGCTCTTAACCTCAGGGCTAGGCGCTTACGGGGTCAAGAGCTCTGTTCACTGCCTTGCTTCCCTCTCGAAATAAGCTGGCAAAGCTGTGTAAATGGCACAAAGGCCCGGAGGAGCCTTGGCCACGCTCCTCTCCCTTGTGTTATTTGATAAGCTACCTCAGCATTGGAGCCAGTTTAAAAACTAAAATAAAAACACAGTTTTCATCTGAGTTCTTGCAGCTATTCTTAATTATTTATTTTTGAAATCACGAACCTCAAAACGTTCTGAGATAATTTTGATGTTTGTTTAGTCTTTTTTCATGGAATATTTTTTCAAAAAGAATAATAAATTCCATGACCAGACCTAGTAGGGACCTAGCTAGCAGAATTTGTCCCATATACATCCCAAGAGAGAGGAAACGAGTTCCTCTGGAGGGATGTCTCCAACGGGGCAACAATACAGTGCCCTATACACAGGAACAAAATCTGGGCCAAAGCAGTTCATTAGACTGCTAAAGCCAGGTTGACCACTGGATCAACTACTCTGACTTCTTATCTTACATAGGCTGTAGAAGTTCAGCCCATTCTTGTTCACTGATTCAAAAGGCCATTGTACAGTGAATTTTTTTTTCTCACTGATGTTCTTCATTAAGGCTTGGTCTTCCTCTGAAACATCAAACTCTTGGCAAAAGGTCAACCCTTTTCTTTGCACTCTGGGTGCTGTCTCTCCATGCTGGCAACAAAATGTATTATCTCTTTTTATTACTGCAATTAGTGATGCAGCACAAACATGAGTACAGGGGGAGCGCTGGACCCGCCACACACAACAGTGTCAGCTCAAATGAGTTAACTTTGTAGGAGTTCACTGAAAATAGGGGATTGGTGGTTTGGGAGCCTAATTTGACATAAAATCCCTCTGTTATTTGTGAGTAAGTGTGAAAAGAGAGAGAATGGGGGAAGAAACCAGTGTGGGCTTCAGATCCAGAGTTGAGTCTGCACATCAGGCACACAAAGATGCTTTTGAGTTGGAAACAGGACCGATCTGATACTGAAGTTTGAGAGAATGAATACTGGTCTCCTATGTGACTCTTTCATCTTCATGTTTCTCCTGTAACCTAAGTTGTAGCTCACCTTCCCTGAAGTTTTTTCCCATCAAAGTTTCTTTTCTCCACTTGCCATTATCTGCAAAAATAAGTTACACAGAAGATAAGCTGAAGTTTTGTTCTTAGGTATAAGGTTTTATTACAGTTTGTTGTAGTTCCTCATCATGTCCTTCTGAAGGTATCTCTGCAATGTGACATTTCAAAAGGAATAAAAAAGCTGCCATTGGATGCATGCAGGAGAGAAACTTGGTTTGTTAAAGCTCCTTCTGCTGGGGAAATCTCTTTTTTCTGGAGAGTAGAATTGTCTCCCAAAGTGGCAGAAGCTCCATTGCTTGGAACTTCTAAGAACACTGGACAAAGCATTAAAAATGAATGATCTGGCTCAGCACTAAGGGGTTTTGGTCGGACTAGGGACAAATGTGGACACAGTGGCCTAATAGCTTTTTTCAGCTGCAGTTTTCATGATCCTAAAATACACTTCACCTAAATAATTCACTGCCCTGTGTTTCAAGTCAGTTCCCACCTCTCCATTCTCAGTGCACACTTGAATCTGATTAATAAATGACATTATATTTGTTACGTCATTGTACTCCCAAGTATCTTTTCTTCATTGTTTTTTTTTAATATTTTTTTTGTGACAAAAGAAAATTCTTCGGAAAAATCTCCCTTAACCTTGAAGTTATGCATGTGCCAGTGTTTTATAGAAACAGTAGGATTTATGTTTTTAGCGGTATAAATGCAGAGTCATGTACTCAATGATATACTTATTTTGATCATGCAACATTGAGACTGTGCACGCAAATGATACAATTACACGCATTTATATAATTAAGTAGTCATTCGCACATACAAGTTCCTCACTTGCATGCACAGTGGCATACATGCAATTTAATATACAGTTGTTTATGCTTTGGCTAGGAGAAATAGAATTTAGATGGTAATATTCTTCTTTGTGAGATCTGCATTTGTTTTTGTTTTACTTTTTTTTTCTTTGACGTTTTCTGATTGACAGTTATTCAGAAAAGTGTTTCTTTGGGCTCTGTTTGCTTGTATTTTCCAGATAGCGGTGTATACTGTATCTATTAAGACTGTGTGTTGTCTGTCACTTTCATTTTCTTCAATCATGTACCTGTCGCTTTTGCTAAAACATGACTCCCATTTTTACGTGGGCTGTCTTTTCTGCCTTCCAACATCCCTTGAAAGTTAGCCTTTCTGAAATCACAGACTGCATCTTCAGAACCAGCCCTTAAATCTGCTGCAGCAATCAGCTGAAGGTGCAATTTTGTAAGTACAGCCAATTGCAGTAGGAAATTATAGAACTTAACGATTGAGCATCTCCCTGATTTGTAAGCACAAATAGCAAGTATAAATGAAGTCAATGGGAGCTGTAAGTGCTCGGAGCTTCTTGGGACAGGGCTGTTGTTTGCACCCACAAATTAGATGATAAGAACTCAAATCCTACTATTCGCATTGTCAGTTGATTGCGGGATTGATGAAGTCCCTCTGAAAATGTGACCCTTTAAGCTTACTTGTGCTTTTCCAATAAACATGGGATTTGTCAAGCGCTGTTGGCTAATCTTTCAGATTTGGCATCTTCAGCGGTGGATGGCATCCCTTGCATCAGATAGAGAAAAACTGGGAAAACAAAACAAAATGTAAGGTTGTGGGGATGCAGACATCTTGCTGGCAGTAAGCTAAGGTGTGATTTCACAGGATTCAGCCCCATATGTGCTGTTACCATGCAGTAAATACCAGGTGTGCAAGGCAGCTTCAGGGTTCTGGGACAAGAGCTGGGCGAGATGTTCCGCTGCCCCGTCGCCCTCGTCTCCTTGTGCTCGGGTCCTCGACAGTGCGCTGCCGAGGCAGAGGCTGTCTCCCGAGACGTATAGGTGCATGCACAGTACTGATCGCCGGGGGGCCTGCTGGTAATCGAAATTCCAGCTCACTGCGTAATCTCTGTGTGCGGTTCTTTCTTAAAAAGAAATATAAAATGTCTTATATAGTCTCCCTGTTGGGTTATAGGTTAAGCTCAAATACAGTCATATTTTTTGTATCATTAGAGCCTCTTACACTTTGGCCTGAAGAGTAATCATTTACTACTGGCTATCCAGAATTTTATATCTATATATATCTCTGGGGTTTCCTAATATACACTTAGTAGTTTGAACTCAACCATAATTACACCCTTATTATCTCTATAAGCTTTACTTATCTCATTATCAACTCCTTCCTATGTTGGAGGTCAGTAGCTTATCCCTTTTATTAGCCATTTAATCCTTTTACCCAGTAGCTCTATTCTGATTGATTCGCTTACTACACTTCTCTGCAGCTAATATTTCTGACATTTGAGACTAACCTCTCCCCTTGCCTTTTACTCTGTCCAAAGTAATCTCTACCCCTATAGATTTTGAGTTCATTACCATCCATTTTAGGAGTACTGGAGGTCGCCATTAAAATCTTTATGATTTTGCCTTTACAATCACACGCTGTCATGTCACTGCAGGTTCCTGGTGCTGCCTGTCTTTAGCACAGGAAGTAACTGGGAAAGACTATCATAACACCTATTATTTGGACAGAGACAGGCAGATGGAGTGGTGTTGACAATGAAGAAAGGAACCTGTTCCTGTAGCAGTAGCAAAAACCTACTCTGAAATTGTCATTCTTATAACACAATATGCATTCCTTTTTTTTTTCCCATTTATTTTTTTAAAGGTATTTTGTTGCTTCTTACTAGTTTTGTAGAAATAGCGTTTATTGGTCTTACTTTCCCTTTGAGATACAATTAACGTTTCTGAGGCTTAGGTTTCTCACTCCTTTTCTGTCATACTGTCATTCACACATGATCCCTTTCAGCTTGAATACTTGTTTGTATTTCTGACCAGGGCTTTTCTCTGCAGCTAGGAACTTCTGTAGGGTGAAGAGAGTATGGTTTTGACAGATCTTTCCCAAAGAAATTATTACCTGCATTCAATCTTGAACTGTCATTAAAATGTGGTTTTTATTTTTTTAATGATTCTCATTGGATTTATGGAAACCTTTTGTTTTTGTTTTTAGACAAGGTGATGCTTATTTAGGAATTTTGACTGTATTTCAGCTCTTGGCAGTCTTAAGCATACGGCTGAACACATGCCAAGTCTAGCAAGGATAATTACACCAGCTGTGACCTTTCTGAATGTGTATTTGGACCAAAGCAGTTTTCAGTCACTTCTGATTGACTTAGAGCTTACTTGAATTTACATTTTTGTAAACTTCAAATGTTAGCATCCTGGTATTGTGGCTAAACTCTTCAGGTTGTGTGTCATGAGCTGTTTTATCATTTGATATTTGTTCCTCTCTGCACTGTCTGGTGACTTGGGGCAAGTTCTACAGCATGTTCATTGCTTTTGTCTTGGAGGGTTTTACTGGGCTGTGAAAAGGTGTCCCCAGCAGCTGGATTCCTGCCCTCCGGCCAAGGAGGTTCAGAACTGACCCATGGAGCTTCCTCAGCTCAGCAGCTTACATTTTTGTGCTGTGTTGTGTGACCCAGCTCTTCAGAGAAAAAAAGGAAGGGAGAAAGTAGAGAGAATAGAGATGAAAAATTACTGGTGTGGAGTTTTAAAAATATATATTCTCCATTGGAAAGTTCTATTTTTTTTTCTCAAAAATCAGAACATTATTGGTTTTGCTGAGATTTTCCTCAGATCTAGAGTGGAGTTTTGGGTCTTCTTAATGGTTTTAGATGCAGAGCATCAAATAGTCACCACGATAACCTCAGGAATCTACCTAGCTTGAATGAGCTGTTTATTCAAACTCTGCTTGCTCTTGGAGTCACTCAGACAGCAGAATATTAACTCAGACTTCAAACATTTAATCTTCATGTGTATTCTGAGATCACTGTCTCTGAGGTCACACTCTTCGTATCCCTGATTAAATTCTCTTGGAGAAGCAAGGTATTAGGTGGCCGTGACCAAAGGGAAATCATTCCTTCTTAGACCAGTCACACTCTGAGGTTGGAGAGAGCATTGTCCTCTTCTCCCATAGCAGCCCCATTTACTTTGTAAAGCTGGTAGGATGGTGCTTTGCACCATCACACTGCAAAGGGGAAGCAAACACCAAAACCACAAAAGAAGAAAATTAGCTCAGGAAAGTTCTCATCAAATCTCAGTTCTTCAGAATAATTAATCCAAATTTGAGCAATCCAAGGGCAAGCTCTGACTGTTCTCATTTCGTGCTTATATTGCTCTGAGTGCACCATCCTTAGGCCCATGTCTAACTGGGACTGGGCAAATGAGCTGCTTCCCTTCAGAAGCTGATTTTGAGGATATATATGTTGCCAGGCAAGCTCTTGCAAAATAAGTATGGCTTTGTTACATTGGCAAATTGTGCTGCTCAGTAGGAGCAGGTTTACAGAGTGAAGCAGTTGCTGCTAAGGACTAATTTCAGGGGATTTGGGTCCTGATTAGCAGCAGTCTGGTCCGACTGACTGAATGCCCATTAGTGCTTGGGGTATGTTGTGTGCTTCTGGAGCACGTCTTCTGGTGCGGTTTCGTCCTGAAGTTTACATCCTCAGAGACTGCTCCGCAAGCTGAACCAAAGCACGGTGAGATGATCAAGAGGTGTAGTTCAACAGTGAACTCCTGATCTGCAATAAAACACCAGCACAGAGGCACCCTCTATATTTTGTAGCAAGCACAAGCATAAAAGGTGCTTTTAAAACCACCAACAGCACATCTGTCTCACCTAAAATGTTCGCTTTGTCTCTGATAAGTCATTTGTGTTCAGATCCAACTCAACTAATATCAAGGCTGCCTGTCTCCTGTTAAGCCTCGCTGATAATTTTTGTCTTTCTGAGTTCCCTGGCTGTGAGCTTTGCCAGAACTAGTTCTGTAGCTCAGTGGGAGCTTGAGGTGGCATCTTCAGATCCAATTATCCAGGCCTTGTCTTCTAACAACCTTTAAGTGGTTGCTGAAGGATGGTTCATCTTAAATCATTCTTTCTGCCTGCTTTTTACTCCAGACCAGACTCGTTTGTTTAAACCAATATAGTCACATATAAAACACTGACAGTACATGCTCAATATACTGGTTATAAAGAGGACATCCTTTCAACAGTTAGTTGTCTTCAGCAATCTTTATTTCTGTGTATTACTATTTCTACTGAAATCTTGTAGATGTGAATTTTGTTCATGAGGGACATTAGGCTGAGCGTTCCTGTAAATCCCATCCTAACTATGCATTTGGCATAATCATGTTATTTTAAAAGATGGTAAAAGCAAATAGATGGGATGTAATGTCCCATTAACTAATAATGCCTGCTCCACTGAGCTGTATTCATTTTCTACGCAGGTTATATATAGTACTATAAATATTGTGGCCAAACTCTTGCCTGAGTTTACCATTTTAACACAAACAGAGATGCACAATGATGGATCCAGTATGTTGAACTGGGAAAAGAAGACATGGCAATGTGCAGAAGATGCATGAACCTCACAGCAGTCACCCCTCTGTAGGTGGTTTGACCCAGCAATGCCACATGTGAAAGAGTAGCACATTAAACACTCCAAGCAAAACTGCTGTTCACATCTAAGAAAAACAAATGCCCAGCATGTAGCAAATTGCTGTAGGAACACGGATGCACACAGGTTTGCACCCAAGGGACTGCAGCACAAAGGCCAAATGCTGCACTGATTTGGAGGGACTGGAAGCAGAGGAGAGAGTTTTCCCTGTTAATAGCCATTTAGACGTCCTTATCGAGTGATGAGTATGACCTAACATGTGGCATATTTAGGGGTCCCTCTCTCTGCCTCATCCCCCCTGGGAAGACACAGAGAAGAGAGCCCAAGAAATTCAGCACTGGCTTTCACAGACAGTACTTTTTAATTTTCAACAGTGTTTTAAAATAACCTGTGCCATTTTGCCCTACAAAATCCAGCCTATGCAGTCTCTGCCTCACGGCTTCGACAAACTCCGCACCAGGAGCAGCATCGCTCTGCACCAAGCATCAGCTCAGAGCCCCACAGCCGCTGAGACGTTCCTTTCTCACCAAGCCGATTGGAATCTAAAATCTCTAAGGATCTGGGTCATAGTTGCACTTTGCTACCTTCAGGCTAAATGCCTCAAAGGATTGTACAGATGTAAATGAACTAAACTTCCAGAAATGCTCCAAGATGAGAACAATAACTACCTTCTCCTTTTCATGTATGAGGGAAATAGAGGTGTTCATGGAGCATTTTGCTCATGCAGGGGAAGCAAGGAGAGCAGGGAGTAGGTTCCTTGTCATTTGTCTCTCAGTCCTAGGTGTCTGGTGCTTTGCCCTTATTGACAGAGCATCAAATGAGCCTCATATAGTTTCTGTCACTGGAGAGACCTCAGTTCTGGCGGGAGCTAGAGAGTTTCCTAGATATTAGTGTTATGGGATATAATATCCTGAGCAACTCTATTTCAAATATATCTTGGGATTGTGCAGATTATTTTCCTTGGAGAGAGTCCAGGGTTTATTCTTTTAAGCTATAAACACTTCAGAGCAAGGATTTTGTTTTCTTTTATGTCTCAAATGCACCTTGCACCACTGTATACTCAGTCCAGGCCAGGTAGTATATTACCATACAAAAACATCATTTACATTTAATCAAGGTTCCTTCTATTCTCTCAGAAAACTCAGACATGTGAAAAGCAGCTTGGTATAAATTGTACGCTACAAGTGTCCGAAGGCCGCCAGCCCGGAAAGCAGGCGCTCTGCCTGGGGCAAGTGCTGCTTGGCATCTGGGGGCAGGCGAAAGCCTGCGACAGGGGCGTCCCACCTACCTAGGCTGCACGATCCCAGAACAGGACACTGTGCCTCAGGCCCATCCGTATCAGCGCTGGAGTTTAGCAAGGGGATATCACTCTCCCTGAAAAACCAAGGCAAAATCATGCGCAAGAAAACCCAGTGAGAAAAAAAATTACAGCTACGAAATCTCTAGGGTACCAGTCCTGATGATCTTGTGAATTCCTGTAGTCTGCACGTTATTAGGGATCATTAAAATGAAAACATGCTGCCATTACAGGCAGGAAAGGAATCTATACCACTTATATGTTAATACTATGAAGCTGTGTAGAGGTTCATGAAATATGGATATGCTTATATGCAACATGCTCTAACTTAAATTTGTAATGCTAAGTAAAGTAACTATCTGTAAAACACACACATTCGTTCAACACCATTCAGGTGGTGAAGGTTTACTCTGATAGATTAGCACTTCATTATTTTCCTGTTATTGTGGCATTTTGTTGTTCTTGCTGTGGAGCAATTCTGGCACTGAGTTTTCTAATGTTGATATTGATGGATTGGATGCCATTGAGGTTCAGCTGTTGGTCGCTTTCTGCTTCTTTTTTCTCTTGAAAGCCATCTTTTGCATTAGATTACTATTTAAATCTCAGATTCTCTACTTTAAAAAATGCAACTAAATTATGCATGCATATTCTATATTTGAACATGCACTAAACATGCAGATTATCTGGGATTATTGCTACTTGATATTTGCATTTTTACTTTTTAACAATTTTGTATGCTCATAGACATCAACAACTATGTGTACAACATGGTGTCCAGAAAATTAGTTTCCTTTGCAGAGAGTTTACAAACTAAGGCTCTTGCCCTGGAAAGATGCATGCACATGTTTAGCTTTGTACACTACGGACTTCAAAGAAATTGCTTCAAGCGTGTGACAGTCAGCATATGTATAAGCCTTTATGGGTCTGCAGTCTAAAGACAAGAGGTACTCAATGAAAAAAGGAGGTGATGAGGGAGTAATAAATACAGCCTGGACTCATAGAGAGTTAGGGCAAAGATTAAGAATCTCTGGATTTATCATTTTAATATGATTTTGTATGACTAGGTGCTGAGCTATGGCTTCAGGTTGCAACTGTTGTGAGTTGTCAAGTAAGCATACAAATTCACTAAAACAACCCGGAGTAAAATGTGCTTTTTATTAAATCTCCTACAGTTCACTTTCTAATAAATAATGGAGTCTTTGCTATAAAAGACTTCTCTATTGCTCGTTGATACTATATAATTGCACTGAAGTGTCATGTTTTTGGAAAGAAAAAAAATGCTGAATATTTGAAAGATCAGGAGAGAACTGGACAGATTCTGCTGTGTCGGTGGACCTGCTCCAAGGCACGCTGAGCACTGCCATTGGCTTCCCCCACCTTTGGCTCGCTGCCCTCAGCAGCAGGAGCTGCCGTTCAAGACTGAATTTGCAATCCAGCCCGTGCTTAGTTATAATGGGACAACATTGCTGATGTTGAATGCAAAATGCTACATGTCCACCTGAATATCTTGAGTAGTGGGCATTGCGCAGGCTGAAAACTCGCTCCTGTGGGAAATTAATGTATTTTTAGGAGGAAAAAAAAAAAAAAAGTCTTCAGTGCTATTTCATGGTATTTCTCCCAGGAGAACCTCTCTTCAGTGCAGTTTGCAGTTGTTGGGCTGCCCCATGGTTTGGGGGACACTAAAAGGTGAGGTTGAGGCCACGGGCTCTTTCGGATGACCAGGGGATTTGGTGCATGGTGAGTTAGTGATAGATGGGTTGCATAGGATGCTCAGCCTTGCTTTAGCTGTTGCTTCTTTTCATTGCCAATACATAACATATTAAAGCTTTCAAGCACAGTATCTTGTTTTCGGTGCGGAGATTTCGTTGGGGATATCTGTTGGAGGACTCAAACACAAATATTCTCCTGTTGCTCTGCCAGGGTCCTGTAGCCAAGCTGTGCCCTAGCAGAGGGTGACTTGTAACTCCACAGAGTGGGACAAATTAAAGAGAAACTTTGTTCTTGCAGTGTGGTACATTTGTAAACACTTTTTTCTTGCAGTATTTAGGACAAGTATCCAGTAGTCAATTCTCCTTGGGTTTATTTTCTGAATTCTCCTTCTGTCCAGGAAGTTGAACAGCTGAGCAAGAGTTCAATATTATCTGCCCCTTGCTGTGGAAAATGTCAAAGGCATGTCATGACAAATGCCACTGCGCTCTCGTTCCATAGGCAAGAGCATCAGTTGTGTCTTTCCAGCCACACACAAACTGGTGATGTATATTACGAGGGAAGTAAAGCTGGCTGTTACCCAAATCCACATTTGTGGAAGAAAAAATACCTGTGCGTTCCCTTTGTGGCAGAAATGAAAACCAAGATCAATGACTTACTCTTTTTAAGTCTTATGTGCAAGGTAAAACTACTCTTTCACTCTGTGATAATGTCAAGTAGAGAGAAATACACAGCCAGCGAGGTCACGGTCAGTTCAGGAAAAACATGTTAAAGAATAAATCGCCTGCAGTTTCTCTGTGTGTGTCTGTTCATTAAAAAAGAAAAAAAGAAATAAGAAGGATGATCACCATATCTGGATTAAATATAATGAAGATGAAAAATAAGCTCTTTTAATTTCTTATTTTTACCGTGGTGATATTGCTACTCTTTGCTTCCTGGTGAAAAAGCTTTTTGGTGAAGGCAAACTACTGCCGGCCCGTGTGACACGCTGATTTAAATGTCACCGGCTGTGTTTTGCAGCACGGCCCCATAGGTTTCCTAGTATTTACAGTAGGAGAGCGAGGATGAAATATTCCCGGAGCCACTATTGAGAGAAGGGAAACCGTGGGTCCCTGTGCCCTCGGGGGCTGGAGGGGGATTTCGGCAGCTCGGGTACCTGCTGGGCGAGAAGGGCCGTTAAACACGGGTTATGGAGTGCCTGCTAACGGTCCTCAGAGGACTTTCTTATCCAGAAACCGAGAAGCCGACCTGAAGGTACTGATTACTAGAAGTGGATAAGAACCAGAGCTGTACCCGGGTCTCCCACTGCTTTAGTGGTGGCAAAGAGGTGACGGGACTCACTCGGTGCCTCTGCAGCTCCAGAGCCGAGGCCGGCAGCGGCCGTCGCCCTCCGAGATGGACGGGTACGGCACGAGGCGTGGAGCTGCCGGAGACGGCGGCGTCTCCTCCGCCAGCCCTCTCGGCAGAGGTGGGAAGTCGTAGTAGTGCGTGCTGTACCGAGCACTGAATACAAAGCGAGCGGGGCTGCGTGTGCGGCTCTAGGTGGTGGCCTCTCTGCAAGTTCCCAAAAGGCCGATTTACCGTCTCCCGCCTATTATTTTAGGTCGTGAAGAGCAGGGAAATAGGAGAACAAATGAGGTAATAATGCTCTGAACAAGTAGATAACAGTCACCAATAATCCTGAACCTTCAGGCCCTGAGGAAGTAAGGAAAGAAATATTGGGATGATAAAATCTCTAAGTACCTTGAAACCCCTGTAAAGGGTAAAAGACCTAGACTCTTATTTTTAGGATAACTTTTACAAGTCTCAGATTGAGAGTCTGAATTTCTAATTTTTGCCACCTTTTGCTTGACTACATGGTAGGTCAATTGCAAAATAAATTATGATGCCAACACCAAAGGTATGGGGTAACTTTTTAAATGTTGTGCAGTAACTTTCTGTGGGGATATCCATTCTGCACTGAGCACCTTTTTGTCGCTTTGGCTTGGTCTGGTTCCAGAGGGAACTAAGCAAGTCAGAAGCTAATTCAGAAGAAAACAAAACTTGGAACATCCACAGCTGAGCATTTGGTCAGGAATGGCTTTTCCGTTTTGACCTTACATCCTTCCATAATCTGAATTTACTGCCCTGTGTAAACAAGCACTGGTTCTCAATAGGAGTGTCCATATTAAGTAATCTTATGGGATAGTTATTCCAAGTTCTTTTCCTTTATAGATAAACCCTGATCTTGCCTTTAGTTTGCATGCCTAAGTATTTAATTTAGGCTTTTAAGTAATTTATTAAAACTACTGTTGAGCAGGATGTCCCTTCCTGGACCTAGCACATATCACAGTATTTCTGTTTGGAGATCCTAACTGCTGCTGGGAAATAGATAATAAAAGGTAACGGGTGACTGAAATGAACATTTAGCTTTCTATGTATAGATCTGTTCTTCTAGCCTTGTGCACCCAAGGCTGAAATCTGGATCCCTCAGAGAGGAGGTTTGCCAAACCATTGTTAGCTTGATTGCCTCTTTATTAAAATTGCAAAACCAACCATTAGAGGAAAGGCAGTACTTACAATCCGTCTACGTTTTATAACGGCTGACTCCAGAGCCTCACAAAATCCTGCTTGGAAAAGAAGTGCAAACGGAGCTGGCTATGAGCGTGATCACATGGAGTCTATACTGGCCGAAGGACAAACTGTGGTGTATCAATTTGGAGGGAAATATTCATTAGGGGTACTTTGGGGATTGGCGTTAAGCCTTGTTTTATTCAATGAACTGGAAGATGGGGTAAGCAGGAGATTAATGCAAGATGCAAGGTTTTTCTAAGGGGCGGGCAAGAGGCAACCTGGAAACAACAGAACAAATAAAATTCAGGCTGTCATAATGTGCACTTAAAACATCTGCAAAAGAAATAATTCAAGAGGTAGGTAACCAGTGGGGCGAAAGGGGACTTGGAAAGTGGTAACGACCTCAGGTAATAGCGAAAAGCAGAAGGAATATAACGTTGCCATATGGAGTGGGAGCTGTCACAGGTAGATGCCTCTTCGATGCCACAGAGGAGACTGCCATTAAAATATTTAGGACATTTTGTCCTGAAGGCTGGAATTTTCATAAATGTGCTGTACTTGCCAAAATCTGCTTCCAGTGAGGATCTCGGCAGTTTTGCCATTGATTTCAGCGGGAATGGATTTGGGCCATTGCTGAGACCTATCTAAAATTGACCCTTGAAATACAAAAGATGCTGACAAGCTAATTTGGCTTCAGAGGTAGGCAACCAAAATGATTAGAGCGATTCATTTAACAGACAATATTAAAATAATTGACTACATGTTGGCTGCCCAGATGTTTGGCTAGATAATTGCCTAAGCATCAGTTTTCTGTGGGCAGCACCCAAAAGTGTGGTACTAAACACAAAACAGGAAGGTCTAAGGGGGGAACATGCCAAGTGAAAAGAATTGAGGGAAATCAGGTTGAAATTAGAAATCCTTTCCCAATAGGAAGGGAATATTTGCCACTGAGGAATATTCTTCAAAAAGAAGTGCTAGGTTTTAAAATACAGTGAACACAGTGCATAAGATTATAGTGTGGGAGTGCCTGAGATGGACTGTTATTATTTCTAATATCAATTATTCTGTAAAAATTAATTGGAAATATGTTTGGGAATGGGCGTTAGAATTTACTTTGATTGAATGACAACAATTATTTCTCCTCCTCAGAACGAAAGGAACAATTTGTCACATTTTCTTATGTCTTTCTGAGTGTTTACACGTCTTTGGATTACTGCTGTTATTCTGGCCTAGCAGGGGCTTAAGAAGACATTAGAGGCTCGGTTTCTTTTGTGAAGCGAAGTAACCCTGTTTGGGGGCAAGAATGCGCGACAAAACACCAAAACCACTTGGTTGGTAGCTCTGTATTACTGTGCAGGGCTGGAGAATTTGGGGATGATCTCTCTCCAATGAAATTCCTCTGAAGAGATAATATCCCTCATGGAAAATAAGTGGGTGTTATTTGTCAGTACAGCTGGAAATATGGTTTAGGAGTATCTGAATGCAGGTGTTTAATTTAGCTTTCATCAGGGGTCTGCTAATGGACATATTGTTAAATGCGGCATTTTACATTTTGCAGCAAACAGCACTGTTCTGCCGAAAATTTTTCGGTGTTGATTGTCAGTAATGCTTGCCGCTATCAGCGAGCTCTGCAGCAAGCATGTGTGTCTGCAAATGTAAAGGTATCATCTACATAAAATATAATAATAAACAGCTATATGAAAATATTGGAGGATAAAGAGATAAAATACATCTTTTCACTGATATTCTTAATTAAAAAACATATTTCAATCAGCTCATTATAAATAATGCCACCCTCAAGCATTCAGAAGTTTCAGATCAGCTCTAAAAAACACCCTTAAAGAGATAAGTTTGCAGACAAAGAATTATTCAAAAAAATGAATGAAAAGAAGCAGACGATATTATTTACCTAATGGATTGTGGATTCTTTAGGGATACATTCACCACCTATCCTCTCTCTGTGATATTAACCCAAAGCTCATATTCTGTCCTAATCCTAATGTTCTTTCCTAATGTTTTTAGTATTGGACACTGGAGGAAAAGAGCTCAAATATTGTCAGCTTTATACTATTGCCAGAGAGCTGGCAAAATAGAAGAAACATAGGAAAATGTGAAAACTGGGACTGGGGGAAAATGTCTTCAGGCTACAGAGCATGGAGATACCTGACACAGGGACTGTTTTGCGGTATTTGGGGAGGGAGGGATTTGTACAGTGCCCTGTACCCTCAGGGTGAGATCTCTGCTGCTTCTGGTGCGGAAAACCAGCGCTGCGGTGCCAGTGCTGTGTCGCCACAGGCGTTGGTCTAGAAAGTGGATGGTAAATGCACAATGATTTTACAAGCCTTTCTGCACAGGAATATGAGCAATACGTGCTTGTCTCTGCAAGGTTTGGCTCCTAAGCACCGCAAGAAATTGCCCTCCTTTTGTAGTCTTCGAGGAGCGTTTGCTACCGACTTGTACTTCTTGCTGAAGTTACTCTTCGTTATAAATCCTAAATATTTGGAAACTAATGAGTTATGCCTAAAACAGAGTAGACTGGGAAATGATAACCTTAAAAATGAATGTGATTTTAAGTAGTTTTCTCTGAACGATTAAAAACCATGCTTTCCTATGCAGTCATAAAAGCGATAAACTTGCAGGATTAACCTATGACTCCAGAAGCAAAGGCTTTATAAAAACCTCTCCAGCTATCACAAGGCTCAGAAGAAAGTCTCAAAAGCTGAAAGAACAGGTTGGGCAATACTAGTTAGAGGTAATCATCCTTTTTTCTTAGTTAAAATCTCCCTACATTTTTTAAAGTGGGTTCCCAAGTATATTTGCAAGCAGTTGCAAGGTGGCTTGGTGCACACAGCAGCTGAGTAAAGAGGTCCTTTGCCTGTGCTCGGAGCTGACTGGAAGCTGCAAAATAGCATAGGTGTGTATATATGGACATATGAATGATGGTGGAATCTGTATGAGCTGATAGAGGAACGTTTTAAAATAATAAAACAGCACGGATATCTCTCACAATAATTTTGGTAATTAACAGCTGAGAGATTCCAGTGCTGAAATACCAGAAACAGGACTGTCCGTTTCCTCCCCTACCCCTTCCCTGCCGGCTACCTTTGAAATGCAACTTCTTTATTCTGATGTCAAATTTACAGCTTGCTGAACTTTTTTGTGTATTCAGAATACACCTGGAGAATGAATATATCAGAAATAATTAATGTTTTTATAGCAGACACTGATTGCTGCAGCATCACATTTCAGCATTGCTGTATATAATTGCAAATCATTTCCTAGAGGTGTCATGCAAAAGCAAGAGATGCCTTTCTGAGTAGTGTAGCGTCCACAGAATGTAAGATTAATACTTATATAGTACAAGAATACATGTAAAGACTCACTACTTTCTTTTTTTTCCTTTCTAACCTTGTTGATGTCATGAATATCAATTTACATCTCTCTCCCTCTCTCTTCTCTCTCTCTCTCTCTTTTTTTTTTTTTCAGATAATTTAACACTCCATTTAGTCATCCTTGGTAATGCAAATCATATCAATTCTGCTGCCAGACTACAAGGTGATCTCAATTGTATCTCTTGGAATTGAGAGATCAATTTTTCTTCATTTATTTTTATCCAAGAAAAAAAAAAATCTTTCTTTTTAAGCCTTTTGATAAGAAACAATTCAGAATTCCAAGGATTTCAATAAGGGAGCAAAGTTGTAACCATCTGAAAACATTATCCTCTACTCAGTTTTTCTGTCCATCTCCTCTCACTTCTTCCCTTTCAGCATGTCTGCGTAACATGATTAAAGAAATGGTATTAAATACAGCAGCAACCGAGGAGCTACAGAGCGTTGCAGAGCTCATGGGGGAGCAGCAATGCTGGTCTGCACCTTTCTAAACACATGAAAGAACAGCTGTTGTCCTAACTCTCTGGTCTGCCTAAAATGGCCTAAAATCTCCTCCTCTTGGTGTTGGGGGTCCCATGCGGGCATCCCCCCTGCAGAGAGCTGCCCAGTTTCTGGGACCATCAGCAAAATCGGCCGCGGCATTTACCTCTCGCAGCAGCAAAGCCGCCTCTGCGAGGTGCTGCCTTCTTCTGCACCGCAGACCGTGGCCGTGCAAAGCCATAAGGTATTGGGCACTCTCAGGGGAACGTTCTTCAAACAGAAATGCAGGGAAAGAGTAAAGACACTATGCGGAAGGTTTGTTGGTTGGGTTTGGTTGGTTTTCTAATTTTTTTTTTTTTTTTTTATCATATGCTTTACCATGGTCTGTGATTCTTGCGGATAACATCAGCTGCAGCGAGTTTTGCGCGCTTGTGTGTGTTCAGTACGTGCCTCAGGCTTGTCCTGCTGTTAAAGGCTACTGAGGCACGTAATTTGTTCGAACTGGGAAATTCAGCGTGGAATTCCATTATTGCATTATACCCCTGGCTATCGGGATCAGGTAACTCAACCATCGCTATTGTTTAAGCCCGTAAGGTCCTTTCAAGCCTCGAAATTCGCTTCTGATCATTATTCTGCCCCTCCACGCCAATTCTTAAGTTACCTCTTTCCCTTCCTGCTCACCCAAACTGTTCCTCACAAGGTGGCTGCCGCTTCGAGAAATGATTTTTGCGCATAGCAATCGGGAGGAGGCAACGGGTGCCGGCGGCGAGAGCCCCGGACCGCGAGCGGGAACGGCCGCGCTGCAAAGCTCCCCATCACCCTGCCCGCGGACCAGGGGGGCACCCCGACGCGGGAGGCGGGTGACGGGCGTCCGCGGCCCCCGCCAGCCCCCGGGGGCGCAGGAGCGAGGCGAGCGTTCGGGCTTTGCCCGCCGCGGGGCTCGCTTCCCCTAAAGCGCCGGGGAAGCCCGCGCCTGCCCTGCGACACCCGGCCGTGCCGCCGCCGCGTCCCTCTCTTTCCGAAACCCGTTCGTATTCCATTGATTTTTAGAGATGTGTAAAATGTATTTTCCTTAATTTTATTTTTGTCACCTAAATACTGAGCAGAGGAGAGCTGAACACATGCTGTAAAGCGGGGAGCAATTCAGTAGTGGAGATGGGACTTGTTGTACCTTTACGGCATATCTCTGATAAAAATGGATGTGGCGCTGCAGAAGAGAAGGGGGGGAAAAAACAATATCCGTGAGAAAAAAGTAGGTTTGTTTGTTTTTTTTTCAAATTTCTTTGTCTAGGTGCCAAGAGAACTAGGGGAGAATAACCACAAACCACTTTGTGCCTTCAAGCCAAATACGGATTTTTATTTTTTCTCCTAGCAAAGATTATCCATTTCATTTGATTTTGGGAAGGGGCGGAGGGTCTCGTACCCAGGCGCAGCGTAAGGGCTGCAGCGCATTTTCCCTGATAACGTATCGACGTTTCCGCCTGGCACGCGAGGCGGCCTGCCGCAGAGCGTATGGAAATAAAGAAATAAATAAGTAAACCCCAGAAGGAAATCGGCGCCGAACAGCGGACCGCAGATGAAGAATGTTGTCCCGCTTCTGCGGAAAGGCCCCGCGGAGGGGGCGTCCCCGAGCGCCGAGCAGCGCCGAGCCCCTGGGTCCTGCCCGAAAACCGCCTCCGCACCTTCGCTGCGGCTGCTCTCGTCTCGGCGCCCGCCGGGAACCTGCGGCGTAAGGCGTAAAGGGTGGGGGGTTCTCGGGGCGAATGCCATTTTTCTTTTTCTTTAAAGCAAATAAATCAATGATTTTTTTTTCAGTCGACTTTTTTGTAGCTTTTCCTTTTACCTTTGGGCGATTCGCCGGTTGAGCGTCATTGCCCCAAGACAGGTCAGCTCAGCGCGCTGGACGAAGGCTTACCGCGGCAAACGGGCTTTTGGGGCGAACGCCTGCGTCCCGCCTCCCGCGCGAACGGCTTGCCGAGGAATTCCTTGCCGAGGGCCGCACGTCCACCCGCTCCCCTTCGAAGCGAGCGGAGTTTCATGGCGCCGTGCACCTGCAAGCGCGTTTTTTCACCAGAAGCCGAGTTTGCGCGGGGAGGGGGAGGCAGCTGGCGTTTCTGTCCTTCTGGGAGCCCGTCCTGCCGATCCGCCGAGGCCGGAGCCCCGTCAGGGCTTCACGGAAACGTAGGGAGACACCGCTCCCGCCAGCCGATCCGGCGAGTCGGCGGTGGGCTGCGAGGTGCGACGGGGCGGAAAGGGGGCACCCAGCTCTCCGCCGTTTCACGCGCTTTTATAAAGTAACGGCGCTTCTGGTTTCACTTTGGTGAAGTTCTGCTTTCGCTCAGGTGTAAATGGCTGAGAAATTTTCACGCTGGAGGAAAAGATACCAAAAATATTCTTTTAAAGTTCTTGTTTCCATGGTTTAAGAGCTGTAATTATTTTAAATGCTTAATGGTAGCTCAGTGCCTATATCAATGGCTGTTCATTTCAGTTTGCTCTGTAAATTTATCCTATTAGTACCCATGTGTGTGCGTGCATTTATACGCATGTTTAACCTATATATGTTATGTAAAATATATATATTTATCCATTAGAAGTTGCTCATTCTTCTGTCTATTGAAACGTCTTGCTACCAGCTGCCTGTATCAGAAGAAGCGAACAGCTGAAACATTACAGCCTTCTAATTTTATGTCTGTTTATCAGACACTGCTTCTTTGCTGTACATTTTCTAAAAGAGTTTATAGTCCACTAGGGTTTTTTTAGAGGGAGGCTTGCATACTGGGGACCTTAAAAGCGGTGAAACTTAAATGCAAATCCATTTACCTTTTCTCCCGTGCAGTATATTCTGCTACCTGTGCTCTAAAATGCAGAAGACATCCGTTATGCTACCCAGTCTTTTAATCCAGTGTGGACTCCTTTGTGCTAACTTTCTTATATTTACTGCTTCCAAATAAGATGCAAATTGCAGGACACAGAAATCATCCAAAGGCAGTTGTTTGTTCCAGGTAGAGTAGGATTTAATGTGCTTGGTCAGTGCTGTGTTGGTAATTTTACTTTCATTTCATCTGTGCTAGAAGGCCTATTCCTGAATAATGGTGATATCCCTGGATTTGAAAACATGGCTACAGTAGATGAGGTGCTGACGGGAAAAAGCAAAGATGGGTGTGAAATACCAAGGTGGGAAAAATGTTTCCTGTTCAGAGCGGCACAGTAACAAGTGTGTGGCTGGTGTGCCTTGACTCCTCGCGACCAATCTCTGCAATTAGGAATAAACGTTGAATCCTCAACAGGAGATTCAGTCCTTGCTTCAGAAATGCCTTTAACAGCGCGTGCTTCGCTCTAAGCACGTGCTCAGCTCTACGCACATCAGCGCTGTTGCTGGGATCATGGCAAGTCCCGTTCTTACCTGCCTTGGCTGGTGGCAGAAATAATCATTCTGAGAGGCTCGGTTTTGTTGGAAAACACTTCTACCCTCTTGCTCTTTTTGGGTGCCTTCTGCACATGGTCTTCCATCCCTTGCATGACTTCCCTGGTGCTTGTTAATAACCAGCCCCGTCACGGGCAACCTTCCTGCTCGGTCATGGGAATGTGCTGAGGCAAGCATGGCACCGTATATCTGCCTGAAGCACCGTTTCCGAACCGAGCAGCTGCGAGCGTACAGTGGATGCTTCGTAAAACTCTGACATCCTGGAAAGGGAGTCCTAGATCCGTTTTATATGCTGTAGTAAAGGTGATCTTTGGAAATTGTTTGTTGAATAACTCCACAGTCTGCTGTACATCATTTTTATTGACGATAAGGAAGATGTCATCGGTATGGCTTGCCTTGTAGAGGAAGGTGGTGAGACATTGAGTTGGCTGAAAATGTTATATTCCACATTAAAGGCTTCAGTGGCTATTGGGAAAAGAAAAGGTTCCCACCGAAGCTCCTGTGCGCTGCTCCTGAAGTTTATCAACATTTTCAAACGCTGCCCTGGCCGGTGGCACGTAACGCTGGAAGCTGAAGGAGGCTCCCCATCCTTGTATTAGGGCTTTTTATTTTGCAGTGCCATTTGGTGGCAGTTTGCTGTGAGTTACTGACATCTGTTAGCAAGCCAGTTATGGGGATGGAAGTATACAAGGTTTTCCACCTTTGAGCTCGGAATTACACCACTGCCTGGTAAATATGGTTAGGGTGTTTTTATGATAGCTGCAAATTGTCGACTATTAGGAAAGAGTGATTGGTTTTATGTGCAAAGCAGGATCTCTCTCATCTACCGTATGTGGCGGGTTGTGACGGGGTCGCCCATCTCCCAATACGCCAGGGGATTTACGTGGGCCACTGCCACAGACACTGCTGAGAGAGGAAAACCATTACAGCATATTATGAGAAGCAGTTTATAGTTTAAACTGTAAAGCGTATGCTGCCACTAACCAAGACTACTTTGCAAATTGTCTCTCTCCTAAATCGGTTTGTGTCCATTCAAATCACCCAAAACCATTAAAAATTAATCATAGTCGAGGCAAATGCCTTCTTTGCCCTTCGGATAGACCTGTGAACATCTTTATGTAGTTTCTGTTCCAGGATGGAATTTTCCATTGAGGGAGGAAAAGTGTCCTTTAAGTCTTGGGCGTAAGGGATATATGTTTACACGGGATCTGTCATGTTTCTGTAGACCTCTGAGGTTCCAACATGAGTACCAAGACACGAACCCGGCTGTTTTATGTTTGTGAAAGGAACTGTAAGAGGAGATTGTCTGCAATGAGGAAAATAAGGCTTTAATGACTCCAAAGGTCATTTGCCATTTTTTATTATTAACTAGTACTTGGGCTGATAACTGCATTTGTACCCATGCTTTAAAAGCCTGAGCTTGTACTCTCTGAGATAATGGTGTAAATCACAGTTAAAAATGCTCACTCACAGCTTTTATTGATCTAACATTAATTTGGAAGCCTCCCTGTGCTACTGAGCGTGTCCTGAGGCCCAAACAAGACTCTGCAACTCCTGTCAATCCTGTTCTGGTTTGTATGCTCCGTACTGTTAAATCCTCTAAGTTTTCTCCCTTTAAATATCATGTGGCAGACGGACCCCTTAGACTGGTGCCTTCTACAAGCTCCTGTTACGGTGCACCTCACTTTTAACACATCTCAGCTATTTTCATCTTTTCCTTTGGGTTACTTTGGGAAGAGAGTACTTGAAGCTGAGAGCCCACTGCATTTGTCATACCTGCATTTCATTTAATACCCAGTACTTTTTTGAGACACCTGCTTTCAGAAGCATTTCCTTCCTATTTGTAGTTTTGATGGATTTCCAGCTTTTCCCATCCATTATTGAAAACGGGAATTAACCTTGAGTTTGAAGATTCACAGTTTGGTCATTACAATATCCCCAGCTTAGAGATCAGTCTTGCGTGAGCCGGTGAAGGCAGCTGCCTGCATCCCAATGCACCACAGTATTTTCTTTCACCCGCTCCCGCTGGCTAGCAGCCTCCTGCCAAAACAGGTTGATTGACGTGTGCCTTGTATGCCTTTGCCTTCCCGTGTAAGGGCTGAAACGAGGGCTACTTTCACGAGATTCGTGTTTTATTAGTTCCATCTATCTTGTGATGCTGCCCAACCTTTCGGTCTTTCCTTGGGTGTTGGTGGTGCTATGTCCACGAGGAGGTAGTGAACCGTGGTTAGACCACATAGTACCCTGCCCAACCTTGCCATAAAGAGAGCCACAGCACACTACCAAAATGTCCTCTAATTTCTCTTCTCGAAACCCTGCTCCAAGAACAGTATTTATATATGGGCACAGCTATACATGCGCCCAGCTCACCCCCCTGGCACCTGAAGCCCAGCATGTCAGCAGGAAACTTTCCTGTTCAGAGTCTCCAAAATCCAGTGAATCAGGGACCGGCCAGTCAGGTGGGACTGTCGCTTTTTTAAGAGTTAGCGCGTGTGAGCCCCGGTTAGACGGCAGCGTGCGGAAACGGGAATTGGTGTGCACGGCCACCGCCGAGACACAGGCAGGGCATTGCTAGCCCGGCACCGCGGCGCTTGTGAGCACCTTTTGCCCTAACGGAGCAGGCACGTGTGCGTTTTGCACGGCCGCCCGGTTGCCCCGAGGGTACGGTGCGCCCGGGGGCTGCCCGAGAGCCGCCGCGCGGCCGGGCCTGCCGTCGAGGGCTGCCCGCTGCGGTCAGCAGGGACTTAAAAAATCAAAAAGGCCAAAGACTTATGGCAGCGCTTGGTCCATCCCAGGTGATTTGTTCAGTGCATTAAGAGACCTCTGTGCCAGGCTTCGCATCAGCGTGCGCGCCAGAAGCGTCTTTAACGCGCGGCACACAAAGCGGTGATATTCCGCATTTAACAAATGTGTGTGTGTGCGTGCGACTATTTATGTGCAGCACTCGGCGGCGCGAGGAGCAGCCTTTTTTTGCAGATGAGGCCACCTGTTCCTCCTTCCCCGATCTGACAGGTTTTAGTCTCTTCACTGCGAGTGGGCGGACAGTTGGATTTGATTTACTGGATCGTCTCCTCTAGTGTGATTGCA
Organism: Apteryx mantelli; assembly: GCF_036417845.1. Lineage (NCBI taxonomy): Eukaryota > Metazoa > Chordata > Aves > Apterygiformes > Apterygidae > Apteryx > Apteryx mantelli. Next base: position 5,460,807 of record NC_089987.1, read on the forward strand.
GCCTAATTATATCGATAATCAGCTCCATTTGTGGTCAGAACGCTTTCCGGCACACACACGGGCACGCACGTGCGCACGTTCCGGGTTGTAGCACGTTTTAAAAAAGTGTGGCCCGCTCTTTGTTCAGAATGGTTAGGCTCTGTGATAAATATGGATTGATTTTTAAAAGCACGGAGCTGTTACTCGATCGACCAAGTGTGTGGGGTACATGATACAACTTACAGTGACGCATTGTAGGTATTTCATCAGGTAAGGCCGATCCTTGTTAGAGAAGTGCAAAAAATTGGATAATTGATTTTTTTGGGTCTTATTTTTGATTTGCAGGGCCGCCTGAAAAATGGGAAGGAGACTAAGACTGGGGTGGGGGGGGGGCAGATTACATGGGCAAAGAATACAAATTTTTCCAGAATGACCAAAAAATGTTTTGGAGCAAGTGCCTTTTTTCACTCACCTGAAAACAAAAATTCCTCTATTTGCTTAGGTTTTGGCTGTTATTGTTATTTTTCTTTGAAAAAATATAAAGTTAGTCATAATTTGAAACACTATTTTGTTTTAAATGAGCATCATTAAAAAATATATTTTTTACATTGGGGTTGTTTTTTGTTTTAAACAGTTACTACATTTGACACAAACTCATGGATAATCAATAAACAAGTATTTTACTGCAGGGGAAACAAAATTGGTCCAACCACCGAGTTTAACTTTAAAATAGACATAGCAGCTTGCCTTCAATATGCGCATAGTGCATGTCTTTTAAGGTATACTTAAAGACAACAGCGGTGCTTAAAGCACTGAAAATTGTGAGGAATCTGGGTTGTGTTTGTGCCCTTAACATAAAAGAAAGTGGAAGCCAACTGGAGCCGAGCAGCCGGTGGGATCCCCTTGGTGTGGGATGTCCACTCAGCCACCGGTGGCAGGGTGACCAAGGGCTCCATGTTTCTCGCCGGCGGCAGCGGTTCCCTCGCAGGGTTCCCAGTGCCCCGGTGATGCCAGCCAGAGGCACCTCTGCTGCTGTGGGCTTGGCTGGCCCCACGGCCAGCCCTGCATGTTGCCTTCTCCTTGGATGCCAACGCTGCTGGACCTTCAGCAAAGCTGCCACAGAACCTCTTTATTGACAGATTTTTTGATCAAAAAGGCCATTCTTGTCAAATGTGCTGTTAATACTTGAAAAATGGCCCGGAAGCGCAAGCCCCTTGCCCATGCTGGACCTGCTCTGGATCAAACATCGGGGCTGCAAGCCCAGTCCCTTTCCGCCTGCACGAAGTTACACAGCCCCTTTCCAAGCTGCACGTATACCGCACCTTCAGCAGGACTGGCCGGAGGCTGCCCTTCGCGCTGGTTCTCCACGGCTGAGCCTGGTGCGCGCTGCTCTGTCAGACCAGCACAGCCCCGTGACAGTTTTGTCTTTGACAGCGCTGAAAGAGAAGTCTTTCAGCCTCAATTAATCACTGCAACAAAGGCTCCCCCTGCCTTCAACTCTGCCATTCTTCGTAAGGACGTCGCAGGCAGGAGGTGGTCAGACTCTGCAGGTGGTGTCTCTTCTCGGGTGTGAGAAGAGAAGAAGGGAGGGTGTCGAGAGGATGGGACCAGACTCTTTTCAGTGGTGCCCAGTGACAGGACGCGAGGCAATGGGCACAAACTGAAACACAGACGATTCCATCTGAACATGAGGGAAAACTTCTTCACTGTGAGGGTGACAGAGCACTGGAACAGGTTGCCCAGAGAGGTTGTGGAGTCTCCTTCTCTGGAGATATTCAAAACGCGCCTGGATGCAATCCTGTGCAATGTGCTCTAGGTGACCCTGCTCGAGCAGGGGGGTTGGACTAGATGATCTCCAGACGTCCCTTCCAACCTCAACCTTTCTGTGATTCTGTGAAGTACTTAGTACAGAAACAAATCCCGGCTAGCCGGGATTTGTGCACTCTTTTTGCCCTTTTCTCCTGACCTTTGTCCTTCCTGCTTTGTGGGAGGTATCCAAAAACACGTCCTTCCGTGGCATCACAGCTGGAGTAGGTAGCACTGACTTCTGTGACACCTCTGAGGTTTCTGTCATTGCCATCCAGAACAAGCTCAGTGAACGAGGCAGCACGAGGGTGATTTGCCAAAATGGAAAATTCAGTTTTAGTGTTGACTCCCCTGAAACCCAGATTTGGTAGAATTCTATTTTTGCCTTTATGTTCTTCTTCTTGAAGGTAATTGTCTGTTGTGCATCGTCGTACACCAGCAGGTACAGCCACCACTGATAATATTAGATCTGACACCTGTAATTAATGTCCTAACTAGTACTGTCCTCTTTGTGATCATGTGTGGGATCAGATGGAGGTGTAATCCATCACAGCAGCCAGAGCAGCTAGCTTTCATTATTTACATACAGGAGAGGGTGAGCAAAAGCTGAAGGGAAAGGGCAGAAAGGAAACCTGACAGGGAGAAATACCTGCTTCCTTGCTCAGAAGTGATCTTAAGAATGACACATACCATTAAGAAAATAAAAACAACCTCTTGTTATTGATTTTCTGGCAGTTACGTATTTTTAAGTAGGCCAAGCAAAAATTATATACATTTTAGTGAGCACAAAGGTAAAAAAAATTCTTTTCAGGTCAAAAAAGTCTCCCTCTATCCATAAATAAAAGTTCTCAAGTTCTTAAAAGCACCTTTGTATAAAGTACATTGTGAAAGAAAGCATTTCAAATAAAAAGCTCAACATATTTTACATATAAAATGCTGGAAACTGTTTGCAGAGACAGGGAGATTTGTCTCACTTGAAGTCACATTTTTGGTGGGGGGGAACCATCGAAGTCTAGTTATGAGCCAAGTCTTCAATTAGCACTTTATTATTCTGAAAACAAAGGAAAATCCTAGGAAGGCTGCAGAATATTCAGTGTGTGCATGCATGTGTGTGTATTTATGAGTGTATTTAATAGGGGTAGGTCCTTATCTATTAAAATTCCTATTTGAGCTGAGATTTAACTAGACCTTTGGCTGCTTCATGCTGTGAAAAAGAAGTGTGTTAGGCTTTTATTGGTGAAACGTGTGCACTCAAAGCAGAGTGTGGCATTTAAAATCCCTTGGGAACCTTGTTTGATCGTTTTCTCCCTGATAATGTTTGTGTTGCTCTTCTGTGGCTCTCTTGTTGTTGTTTTCTCACTTTGACTGTCAATTTTATCTACTCACCAAACAAATTGTTTTATCTATTTATTTTTATGATCCTGTGCCAGAGAATGTATTTATTAAGATAATTGGACCAGAGAAAGAAAGAGCAAGACACTTCCCCTCTAGACAGTTGAACTTTAGTTAAACTTAAATGAAATTACGGAAGTAACGGGCTGTCTTCTTTCCATTTCTTGCAATCTGTGAGCTGGAGGCTGGATGTCATTTCTTGCGCTCTTCAGCCCTGCTTCTGCCTGTCTCCCTTCCCTCCCCTGATGCGCTACCAAGAAACACCTTGTGTCAGCAGTAGGTGGAAGTGGCAGGACGCTAAGGATGGTGGAGCTCCAAGAGTACGCTGTGCCCATGGTCCATGTTGTTTCATTTGATCATAGCAGCAATAAATGTATAAGGGGAAGAGCTTGCTTCCATCCTCATCAGGAAGGATAAGCATAGTCCGCCTGCCTCCACTCACAGAGATTCGTCCGTCTGTGACAGCTCAACTGGTTGGGTGTCACCTGTCGTGTCCCAGGCTTGGATCGTGCGGCCTTGGGGAGCTCCAGCCTTGTCAAACAAGGGTGGATCTCTTTGAGAAATTGGTTGTTGCCATTGCATCCTTTGCTCTGATTTCTCACAAGTACATCCTGTTCAAAATCTCCCTGCTGCCATTCCTGGGATGACAGGAATCCTGCAAAATGGACTTTTTCCTGCTTGGGAGATCTCCTTTCCCTTTGCTGTCACAGCTATATTTTGCTGAAGGGAAGAAGCTGCCAAGCAGGTATCACAAGCACTTGCAAAAGCCCCAAACCACTCTTTCTCAGGAGGCAGGCTCTGGCTGCTGAAATTTGCCCTAAAGGTGGTTAAAAGCCAGCCTGGAGCCCTGATATTTTCAGAACTGAACTGACTTATTTTGCTTTCTCTCACCTGCACACACTCACAGATACACACAATCTATATTTTTTACATATATGTCACTGGATTGAACATACTTATAATATCAAGCTCTTTTCATCAGTAGCTCTCAGAGGCAATCAGATTCTTCAATCCCATTTTAAAGATGAAATCTGTATCTTTTTTTATCTGAGAAATGCTTTTGTTCCTGGTTTGGAGGGAAGGCAGAGATGTTCTTGTTATTTCTAATTCCCCGAGATGTGCTCAGATAGCAAGCACTCTGATGGACTTACTGCTTGCATCTGCATCAGCAAGTACTTCAGATAAGCTCCAGTCTGCTCCCATGAATACAATACCCAGTGGCAATGGGGGTACCTTTAGCCTGTGTCTTCTAGTTTAGTTTCATCCAAAACCAAGCCAGTTTGTGTGCTGTGAGACTGGTCTGCAATGCAAATGAAAGTGTGAGTGACTGGGAGACTGGCTTTGAAAGTGTACTCCTGACCCAAATTGAAGCATGCGAGGTAGATGGGGGGTTCCTTAAGGATCTGCGAACAGCCAAATTTCAGAAAGTTTACAGGCATCCACAAGGGCAGAAGGCTGCTCAGTGCAAATAGATTGAAAATGGTTCAGTCCAGTTTGATATAATATCCCAATAAATCACAGTCAGTTCAGTGGCAATTCCTAATCCACCTGCTCTGGCTGGGATCTAGCCCCCATCCCTCATGTCAGCAATTCTTCTTCCTTACCCCGATCCCACTCCACGCTTCGTAACCCAGAAACTTATGATGCTACATAACGTGGGGACAGCGGTAGGGTGCCAGACCAAGCACCTGCCCAGAGCACTGTCATGTCTCCAATACCGGGCAATGGCGGGTGTCTGCACAAAAGTTAATAAGACCAACATAAGCACGTAATGAGCATTTCTTAGAATAGCGTCCCAGCTGCCAGTGTTTTGCAGCTTAAGATTCAGAGATGGTGCCCTGGTGTTCAATAACCCTTTGTGTTTAATAGTCCTTTGGCAATGTACCTTTGGTCCAGAATGATTTTCAAAAATAAGTTCCTACTTTCCATTGAAATTGTAGTAAAATCAGATGAGAATTGAAAATGTGGGTATTCTGAAATATCCACTTAGCCATGTATCCACATCTTTAAGCGCCTAAATCCCCTTTGAAACCTGATCTGAGATGGATTCGGTTAGTATTCATCTAGGATTAATCTTATATTTTTCCAGTTCTCCCTATGTCCTCTCACTAGGATCACCATTCCTGCACCTGACACTAGCATTAATGTCCGTGTGATATAGTCAAATCTGAGGTGAGGACGGCAAACCTAGCTTCTAGCTGCAATGCTTCCCTTCTAGCTACGATGTACAGGCAGAAATGTCTGCCATTGCCCCCTTCTCCCTCTCCTTTCTTATCGTTATTGTGGCTGTTAGGATACTTTCTAGGAAGAACGGGCAATCTATCTTACATACTGTACCATATGACGTGCAATATCTAAGTACAACGGGATCAGTTAAGAAAAGAGCTGCAGAGCTTTAATGTTTGGCTGTCACTGTTGTTTTAGAGTGCTATATTGCTACTGTTATGTTATATATAAAGGGAATCGAATGACAAGACTGTGGGAAACTTTTCCTTCATACTATTCTTCCAGCTGTAACACAGCGAACAAATTGCCAAAAGCAATATCCATGTTCCGAGCTTAATATTAAAAAGGTTATTTTTAGAAGTTTTACCCAGAAAGCGCAAGCTTTAGCAGTACAATAGTGCACTAGTGAATTGCCTGTGTACTTTGGAAAGCCTTTTTCACAGTAACTGCAGATAAATGTGCCCTTGCTGAACCTCCACACTCAGCCAAAACCGCTGCAGCTGGAGTCAGCCAGCAATGAGGGAGCAGCTTTCTGCTTTCTTTAACTTTGCTTTTTTGTTTTTTGCTTTTAAAAAAAAAAAAAAACACTGCATAATGTTGAAGAAACTATAGATTTTCCAGGTAAAGCATATGGGAATCTTATATATATTGTCTGGTTATGATACTAATTTTTCCATTTGTGTTGGGTTTGACCCAACGCCCCCAAGCAGAGATACCAGGTGCTAGCGCAGAGTCTACCCCAAGGACTTGGGAGAGGAAGGCACCAAGCTGCTTTCTTCTCCTCTCAGCGTAGCCCAGATAGAGCAAATTTATTTTATGAGTGTGTTCAGGGAGTGTTGTGTGACGCTGGCCTCTGCCAGGCTGAACCTAGGTGAATACTAGCCCATCAGATGAGGGGATGCTGGCTCCCAAAACCCTCTCTGAGAGCTTCTGATTACTTAAAAATTTTCCTTCACAGCCAGATGGACAGAGCCAGCACCAGCCTAGCAATCTTCCCTAGTAAGAAAGAGGTTGCAGCAGGGAAAAAAGTTATTTTCTGATAAATTAAACCAGATTTCCAAGTTATATTGGCAAAAGATTTTTTTTTTCAATACAACCATGCCTATATGAGGGTTTTTGTACGTTGCTGTTACATTGGTTAGAAGGTGTGATTTTTTTTCCTTCACACCCCTAAGTGTCAGAGCTGGGCTGGCAAAAATTTAAATATAGACCAAGCTTAAGAATGCAAGTTGTATTTTGCCATTACTTTTCAGACTGCAAGTACATCACGTACGAGAGCACTTCACTTCCACGAGCAGAAGATGAAATGAAACATCCATTTACTTTTCATGCACAGAAATGGTAATAGCTGCTGGAGAAAGGAGATGACAATTTATTTTGAACACTAGTTGTTGCAGCATGGTTATAACAGAGGTAGGGCTGGTCCACGGCTGCTTTGCAGCTGGCAGCTTTTAGAGTGGCAATTTTGCCTCTCTTTCTGCCTAGGAATGGTCTGTAGGTTTGAGAAATGCATCTGTACAAAAAAAATGGTCTCAGGACAGTTTCAGGGACAGATCTTTGTGCCTGTTATACCTTCCCTCCAGCCCCCTGGTATTGCTCTTTTAGAGGTGTGAGTTATGTGGTCTCCAGTCTCCTAACTGGAACTGGTTCGTTGTTATTAAGCCTGACCATCCATCAGGCTTCTTTCCTTTGTTTTTAGAGATTCTGATTCAGCGGGATATTGGCACATATTGGAATTTATCCACGTGACTATTTCCACTGAAGTAAAAAAGAAGAGATGAGCAACTTGCAGGCCTAAAAGTGAAGCGTGTGCTTTATTACCCCACCCGATTCATATCCGAATGCGGATGCCTGAGCCATGCAGCAAAAGCCTTCGACAGAACCGAAAGCTGAATTTTAACTGTTTAGCCTTCTATTAATACAAGTCAAATCTTGAGTTTCTTGTTTAGTCCTGAGTTAGGCAAAATCCTCACTGATCTCTGCTGGGGTTTTGCCAAAACTTCAGGGTCCTGCTCCTACGGCTTTTCCTTTGCTCTCCTCCCACGTGGCCCCGTACATGATGCTGCGGCGGTGGCCGCTTCGTGGGATGCTCTTGGGAGGAGCGGGGACGGGAATCGACATGCCCTGCTACGGCTACCGGCACCCCAAGTTTAACCCAAATTTAAAAAAGAAGAGGAAAAGAAAAGGAGAAAAAGCAGAGCTGTATATCCAGTTTCTTTTGGAGCGCGGGGGCGTTTTGCCCCTCAGTTAAGTTTGTCCCCCTGTGCCTCTGGGCAGGGCTCTGCCCTCCTCCCTGCGCCAGCCACCAGGCAGGCGCGCGGCAGCTCCCGGCTAAGAGAAACGCAAATTGCGGGCGGCACCCTGCCCCGAAAGGGATTTCCAAGTCTTTTCAGCTTGTTGCTAAACCAGCTGCGCCGTAACCCAGAACAGGGGTTTCGTTCCAGGCGGTCGCCGGAAGATTCAGAGCAACCCAACTTTACACGGCGAAGCTGCTAAAGCAGCCGCTCTCTGCAGCAGCTCAAGTAGTATGCACTTTAAAAACAGTCAAATAGGTAAAAATAGACTTCATGCTTTTGTTTGAGGAAAGTACGAGGGAACTAAAAATCATTAAAAGACAAAGTGAGTTTACACGCAAATTCCACTTATAAAAGATATAAACAAATCAAGGGGAAAAGCTAGCTAAGCAGAGATCTACTTTTTCCAAGTGTTGCAGGAATCCGAACAGCAGGCGAAGTCTGCGGGCTCGCGCGGAAAGCGGGATGTGGATGACCTTGGCCAAGTCACTTTGCTTCTGCTGGGCTCACGTTTTCCCTGGCCTGCCTTAGGTATTCAGAGTGCAAACTCTTCCCAGCTGGGATGTCACTGTGGATTCACACGGTGCTGAGCCGGAAAGGGCCCTGAGCGATTCTGGGTTTGTAGGCATCCTGTAGAAAATAACTAATAAGGTCTTTTGTTAATGCAGGAAGATCAGGTATTACGGTTGATGTGAAAAGAAAATGCAGCGTGCACAGAATATTTATATCCAGAAGTCCTATTTATTTATTTTTTTTACATCTGCAAGAAGCCCTAAGCCACAGCTGAAATAGTCGCTTCTGTGAAAAAATGAAATCGCTATTTTTGTAGCACACAGTTGTTTTGGACAGGATATGAGGAATATTGCATCTGATTGAAAGTATAACAGCAGCAGAGGTGGGCAGGATGTAATTACTCAGATTGCGCTTTGGCCAGGACACCAAAAATATGTAGCATAAAATGCCACCAGGTTGTCAGTTCCTTTCAGTGTCCGGGATGGGTGTGTAACAGCTCATCCTCCCGCTGCACAGTCCCCACTAATTCTCCATCAAAGGACAAGTGCAATCTATTGAATTGCTTGGCCCGTTTCATGCAATACTTTCTATTTTGCTTAACAGCCTTCCCTACCAAAGCTCTCCAAACCCAAACCTAGTAGCTCGCAAAAGCTGCCCAAAACAGTGTGGCTGCAGAGACCAATGACATCCTTAAATTTGTGTAACGCATACGGGTTTTAAATCCTCCCTTGTTCCATGAGATGGAAACGTGTTCCTCGGATGGATTAGGCCAAAGAGGTGAGGGATATGGATGTGCATGTGTTAATTTTAAGAAGTGCCTCACAGGGGACGACTGTGCCAACCCTCAGAGCAGCTGTGGGGCTTTCTCCTCGGTCACAATGCTAGGGACAAAGGGGTTCGTGTATTTGGGAGCAATCTGAAGCACTTGCTTAAGTCAAAGAACTAGTCCTGAAGCTGTAAACTCATAATCAGAGCAGGATGTTAAAGGAAACCATTTGGGGGGGGGGGGCGGGGAAGGAAGTAAGTTTTACCAGTTTCTTACAGCAATTTCTCGCTCTTGTCATCATGCAAAACCTGGGGGGTAATCTGCGATGGGACTGAAGCCCTTCTCATCTTTCCCTGAACTGTGGGGCGGTTGGTCTTTCTCTCCTCTCTTAGCGAAGGTAAGGACTCCTGCAATGACATATTATTATTTGAGACTTGAAGGCTGGGTTTCATGCATATAGTCTTTATACAGCTGGTTCTCACTGGTTTCTATTTCTGGTAGTACTATTCACGCAAACAGATTCTGTTTAAGAGAGTAACGGTTTGCAAGATTAAGTTGACAAACCATTCCCCAAGGAAAAAAAATCTTTTTTTTTCCTCACTAGGAGTGGTTTGTGACTCTATATTTGAAAGCCATTTGATACTGAATATATAATTACTGTAATCCAGAAATGGTCTCCAAAGTGCCACAAAGTTGCATTCAAAATATATGTTAAACTTTACATCACATATGGTCTTCCTGTTTTCTGCTTTTACAATTCCTTTGACTTCCAAGAGTTGATTCTTATTTACACCTCTGTGAAAACAGTAGCAATTGTCCCCCCCACACAGCTGCATATTCTTTGGAGAGAATGTATTGATTGAAAAACCTTCTACCAGTCTTATTAATCTCAAGCAGTATTGACTCTGTACAGTTGTACGTACCAGTTGTACATGTGGAGAACTCACAAAATAACAATATCAATAATGTATTGAAACAGGAACAATCATTTTATAAATAATGAATGTGCCATATTGAATTCTACAGGTATTTGGGCACATTTTTACTTTTAGAGGCCTGGTGTCCAACTGTGTTGACACCAATACAAATAAAAAATCGGTTGCATTCAATGCAGTTACATTTGCGTTAGAGCCAGTATAACAGAATCTTAGAGCAATTGTTTGTCAAATGAGAAAGTAGGACATGGCATAAGTACCATCTGTGGAGAGTGATTCATAAGACAAGAATGCAGCATAATCAGTTAAATAAATATTACCCTTGTGTTTTGTACTCTAAATGGACCTTACTCCAGCACAAATCATAGTGCAAGGTCAAAGCACTTGCAGGGATATGTGGAATTTGTTATTTGATTCTTAGAACTGTGAGGAATTAACTCAGTTTTAAACTGGAGAAAAGTCAGAGACCTGCAACTATTATTTTTGTTTAGAGTGAGAGATTAATTTCTGCGCAGAGGGACATGGTACGAGAAGCAGGAGCAGGTCTTTACAAATCAACTGAGCTGCAGACTGAGAGCTCAGGAAGTGCAGTCTTTGCGAGAAGTCGTGACACCTGGCGGCTTGTGCTCCTGGGTATCTCAGCCGCGGGGCCTGGGTGAGCACCCAGCCGGTGTAGGGAGGTTGGCTCCCTTCATATGGCCAACTGGATAAGTCCCCATGCCAAAGGATAAATGGTGGAGGTGTATAAAGGTTTCTGCATTAAAATAACTTCAACCCAGTAAGAGCTCTTGAGGCATGGTCAGATTTATTAGATGCATGAATTTGCTGGTGCTTTTGGGAAGCTGCAGGAGAGTTCAAGATCTTGAGTTAGAGGTGATGGGACCCCAGGAGCAGAGCTGCTGAATGAAGGCATCTCCAGGATGTTACATGACAGGCTGACTTTTCACCTGAACAGGGTCACAGCATGTGCCTTCAATCCCAATCAAGGCGAGGGGGGCAAATATAAAAGCAGTGCTCAACCTTCACATGGCAGATGAAGAGGGGTGATCCAAGGCAAACTGTGGACAAGAACATTTCAGGTCTTAACCTGTCCTCCTCTTTCTTTCAAACATGGTTTTTGTAAGGAGTTTGCTTTGCATATTTTGTGTTTAGAAGGAGAAGCCTATGCTTTTGGCAATCATGACTCCATCATATGTGACATCCTTCATAGTCAGAATAGCAAAATTAATAAATACCTTAGGAATGCATAAGCCATTTAAACAATTATTTTAAAAGGAATGAGACTGTCATGTTGAAAGACACCACATATATTTTAATTTTTTTCTCACTTAACAGTTATTATTTGTATCATTATCGGCCCTAAAGTTCACTACCAAGTATTCAATATTACCGTAACATTAGTGAAACAAAGTCCCTGCTCAGAAAGGGTTTGAAATGTCAAGGAATGAGAAAAGAATGAGAAGGAAAAAAGGTGACATGACTTGTCCCAGAATTGCACAGTAAATAAGCAGCGGACCGAGGAACAGACCTCACATCCCATGGTGGATAGGCTGTAGTCTTTTTTCCAGATTACGTGACCTCTCTGTTATCGTTTCTGCTCAGGTCTGTTCCTTCACCCTTTCGCTATTGTCACGCTCCTACCCGGCACCATTTCTGACTGCAGTGGACTGAGGCCAGAAGGAAAATGCCCTTTAGTTATTAGTATCAGATGAATAGCTGAAGACTGGGTACTTTGGTTTAGCACCCCGAGCTTTAAATTCTTATTTCAGTAGTGCTCTGGCTTGGGTGTGCCGCTTTGGACTGACTCCCTCCGCATTTCCATTTGGTTAATCACAGCTCAAATGACTCAAACGTGTACGTGCAAAAAGGGCTGGGGCCCAGCAAGAATGTGTCTCCCTCCGAGCTTCCAGAACTTCTTGTTCTTGCTTGTTCCAATAATAACAAAGGAAAAGCCTTTCTTTGGTGGCATTTTGGCATTGCTGCTGCTGTGAATCATCAAGAGGTATGTAATAATGAGAGGAAACTTTTCAAAACTTGTTGGCACTGGAAGGAGGCAAATGTTTATTTTAATCCAGCCTGCTTACATTTTTCCCTTCTCTTCTTCTACAATTCCATTTGTAAAAGGGAATGTAAATTACCAACATAATCTTAAACATGCAAAGAAGATGAGCTTTTAGAAACTCTATGGAAGGTACAATTCTAAATCTCTGCTAAAGTGCAAAATATTAAATTTAACCAAATTCTAGTATTCAGGCACTGTCTGAAGGACAAAGGATGTTAAAAACATTACAAATGCACCAGCTTAATTTTCCAGTATGTGATGGATTAGCTTTAACATGCATTTTAATTTGTAGTTGGATTTTATCAGCTGTAGACAAAGTTTGATAATCTCTTCTTGTTTAATTAGCACAATCCTCTTAGGAGGGAGAAATGCACACACAATCATAATTCTGCGCATTTTGTGACAATTTCGTACCGACAATATAAAATGTCTTCTTTCTTTGAAACATACTGACATGTGGTTGTGTTAAACGTCCTTGCTCTACCTCGTGTGTTTGTGGTGCGTGTGTGTGCACATACATAAGAAAGCAAGCAAGGGAGCTCACACTGGAAAATGTTTCCTCTGTGTAAAGAGCCAAGAGAACTTGTAAATAGGCTGCATAAATAACAGCCGGCTCCTTAGAAACCAAGCAGCACGCTAGCCTGCAGTCTAAGCTCTGTTGCAGTGCTTTAAAAGTGAAATAACTTGTGGACATTAAGGCTTTACTCTGGCTTTCTGCTGCACGGGTGAGATCTGAATGTGGCCTTTGATTTCCATGCAGAACTAAGCATTTGTTGTTGTTTTTCTCGAGACTTGAATCTGTTCTCTGCGACGGGAGCTGGTATTTTCTGCTGATATAAACCAGAGGAACTTTCTTGCCTTTATTGAAGTTTTGCCCACTAGGTCCATCCTTTTCACGCAGATGGGAAATTGGCCTATTTTGGTCTATTTTGGTGTGAGAATGGAGTTAAGCCCGTGTAATCGTGTTCATAAGGTTAGACGGTGCCTCTGGAAACCCGGGCTGTCATAGGCGATGGAAAGGCGCTGAACCATCCCGCAGCGACGCAGGGAGGAATTGCAACCCGTTGCACCAAGCCGCTCTCGGGAGGTGGTGGTGTGCTGCACCTCTGCGCTTCAGACGCTGGCACGGCTTGTGGCGGAGCTTTCCCGCTGCACCCGCGTGTGCTGGAGAGCTGGAGAGACGCCCTGGCTCCCTTCTCCCTGCCAGCAAAACCCCGCAGAGGCAGGGGGTGACGGTCTGGTCGTTGGCATGTCACACGTGGCTCATACGCTCGTCTAATGTGGCCGTCTCCGCCGACCGCAGCCAGGCTCGCTCTTCCGCTGGGAAGAGCTCTTTGGATTTCATGTTGTGTAAGGCCAGCCAGAGCAAGATCGAGTTTGTTCTGTATAATATACGTACACACACATATAACCATAGTAACCTGACATAAATATTTTAGTGCATGTTTTATACAGCAAGGTTTTTTAGGTCAGACTTTAAAAGGACTGAACGTAATTTTTTCACTTCTGCCTTTCTTTGATTCCCTGTTTTTATAAATCAGATTCTTCCTCTCTGGTTCCAGCGAGCCCTAATGGCGAATTAATGTCGTTGTAATAACTTGGGCTGTGCCTTTGGAAGGCAAAGACGCTGGAAAACACTTTTATTGCACTTCTCTCCAGAAAGGTCTCTCCAGTCTCCTCTGATATGGTACTCGGTGAAACTATTTTCCCATCCTACCAGTTTCCGAGCTGGAGTTGAGGAGTGCCGCTACATAAACACCGACGGTCTGGAACAGGGCTGTCAGGGGTATTGTTTTCAGGCATGGTTTCAGTGAGCTTGTTCTGACCTTTAGGCGAAGCACAAGTGCCCTGACATTTGTGTTGTTTTATAGCCCCTGCAATCACTTTTGAATTAAAGCTCATATCTATAGGACTCGCTGCAACAATTAATGACAAATCCTTGATGAACTAGTGCAGGGTGGACTGCATTGTGTTTTCATTTGGCTTCCAGGCTTCCCTGATCATCAGAAACCTCCTTGATCTGACCCACTCTGACTGTATTATTTTGGTCATGAAAATCCCAGAGCTCCATTAAAAAGATGCCGTGTCTCAGATAGAGGCTATGTGGGAATACTGAGGGTTGCAGTGATGCAGAGCGCGAGAGCTGCTAGCCATGCTGATGAGCCCCGTTGGTGTCCCCCGTGGGGAGCTCGGTTCCTAATGATGTGTGAGGCTGCTGTGCTGGGGAAGAGGCTCGACAGCAGACAGTGACAGAGACGACTCCATCTTCCTCCTTGCAGCAGCACGCGCTGCATGATTGTGAGCTGCTACACAGGAAATATTGTGAAAAATGCCCTTAATTAACTGTTAAAACCTGATTCCCCTGTACTGTCTGATTCACACTGATGCCCCTGCCTTCTGTTCCCCATAACTTTATCTTCAAAGTAACTTATCTGAAAAGTCATATTCTTTGTACTTAGGCTCAGTGGACTGGGATCATTCTTCTTAAACTCCTAGCGTCTCCTGATCATTCTTTTCAGAACAAATATGTGCTGCTATTGTTGCATGTCCTTGCTTTATCTCAGCAAGCAACTTCTCTTTACAGTATCTTCAGGTAATTAATACCCTGCCCTTGCCGCAGTACTGATTCTGACACAGGACGCAGCTTCCGGCATGACAAGACACAGGCCAAAGAATGCTCAAACATTGCTTTACGTTTTTGGCAGTGTAGCATTAATTTTGTGTCGGGCCAATGTGTGAAGATCTTGCCCCACGTTCTGAGCTCCCAAAACAGAGCATAACAAGGCACTTGAAGCAGTGATTTACCATGGTCCAGAGCTCAAGTGGGGGATCTTTAGGGCTATATACAACCTCCTGGGCTACTTAAGGGTGTTTAAATAGAGAGTAAGGGCTGCCAGACCATTCGGAAGGGCTGGCAGTGTGATTTGTAGCAGCAATGAAGGGACGACGAGCGTGTGCTAGAAGGAGAGTGGGGAAGACTCATGGTAGTGCGGTGCTGCCGTCTGCTCGCCAACAGAGGAGCAAGATGGTCCATGTCTTGAGGACTGTGAGGGGTGCCAGTGAGGCCAGCGTGCGAGCCTCTCCGAGCCTGCGGGCCTCGGCAGGCTGTGGATGGGCTGACCCCTACGTGCTCTTCAGCACCGGAGAAAATACCAGGAGAAACAGCTTTGGGCATGGACAGAGATGCTTAACTGCTATGAGAGGGCTTTCAGGGAGCTACATCCTCGTGGCTGTCTATCACCAGCTCCCGACACCCACATATCTAATGTCCAGCATCCCCTCAGCAGCAGAGGCACTAAAATAGTCTTGTGAGAACTTAACATCCTGAACGACTTGTGCCTTCACGTCACGTCACCTGGCCTCAGCTCCAGGACTCCTCTCTATGGATTTTCCATGCTAAAAGTGAGGGAGTGCCCCTATGCGTGGATCACAGGGAAGGGTGTCTCGAAACAAATCTCGCTAAGCGTGGAGGGTTGCAGTAAAATATAAGCAATAACAAATGTACTCATTTTTATTTGGGGCAGTGTAGAGTTTATTCACTTCTCGTAGATACCAGACAGAAGAGTTTGCCACCGTTTTACTCATCTTTGTTCCACTGCTTTCCTGATATGTGCACGATATTTGTAATATTGATTTGTTAAGACTCCCTGGGCTGTTGTTAGGCAGATTTTTGTTGGTTTACCTGTGTTGCTTCTGGGTACACTCAGCAAAAGGAGTTAAGTACTTTATTCAGAGAGGCAGTGTGAATCAGTGGACAAGCTAGACAGAGTACCCAGGAATTCTGCGTGTGGTACATCACATCCTTCCTTTGCCTGTCAGTAAATATTATCACTATTATTATTAAAATTTTAAGAATATTAAGCAATGTGTGTTTTGCAGTGCAAGCGTTAGGAGGCACAGCTGGGCTCATCTGTCTCAATCCAGCAGGGGCAATGCATGCACACTAATGATTTCATTACCTTATTTGTCTCTGATATATTTTAAAAGGTAAATTATTGTTCTTTTACTTGATCTTTAAAGAACCCTTTACATCCTGCATTATAGACACATTCACTTTCCTAAACTATTGCCAGCATCAATCACCAGGAACAGTTAGAAATTTGCTAGTGTAGGAAACTGTAGTCTCCAGAGCTACAGATCACTTGATATTGGGAATTCTTTCCTTTTCATGGCTATGCTTGCAGCTAGGATTGTGTCTATATTCAGCTGATGAGCTGTAGTTGGAAGATTTCTGGAATAATTAAGGATTCAAACAAAAATGATTGCACACCCCAGTTTTCTTTATATAAACACTTATATAGGAGGCTATATTTTTTATTAGCTTAGATTAAGAGCATGATTGATGCCCCCTTGACATTTAGGGGCTGTTTGAAACGCAGTGCTGTCATTTTCTCTATATAGCAACTTTTCAGAGAGACTTTTCATTTCCCACAACAAAACTGGTTTTCCTGCTTTGCCTTGCCCCCCTTCCTTCTCCGCGGGCAGCGTAACTGCCTTCCCCAGGAACGAGAGAGCAGCCTGCAGAGGCTACCGCTTTCAGACTGAGCAGGGGCAGAGCACCCAGTCCGCACCCTTCACAATAAAGAGTCCTGTCTTTTGGGATGGTGAAACTTAAGAAAATGCCGCGCGGGGACAGCTCTGAGATCTGCTGAATCCGTTACCCGCTCTGGCCGCAGCCAGCACCAGGTGAAGATGAGAGCCTCGCGGAGGTGAGCTCCTGCAATAGAGCTCCTCCAAGGCGTTGCTCTTCCCGCTCATTCCCATGCCCTCGCTGCGGTTGTGTCCCCTTTCATGTGGTTCGGACACCCCCGCTGCGTGTCACCCTGCGGTTCCCCATGCCTTGTGCCGCGAGAGCCGGCAGAGCAGAAACACCGGAGGAAGGGCTGTGGGCAGGTTAGCCTCCACCTCTGCTGCTAAATGCTGGGCTAATTTGCATGCACTGATACGCCGCTGGGCTGTCAAATCACCGCCACTGCGCAGATAAAGAAGGGATGCGTGTTTTTAGCAGAAAAGTCTTGCCCTGTCTGCCATTGCTTGCACTTCCCCACTCAGCAAATGAAGATAAAAATCTTTGATTCCCTCACGAGAGAACAGTGAAAGGTTTTGTTTATGTATGTCAAATACTGGGAAATACAGAACGGCGAATATTTATTTCAGTGTTGCTTGAGAGGAAGGAAGCGGGCTTAAAGTGGGGACAAGAGGAGAAAGTCTGGCTAACGAATGCCAAAGCCCAGTTCCTGCCAGTCGCTCCCGTTCCTCGGCAGGTGTCCCTGCTCTTTTATTTCATGCTCCAGTAATCTGAGCATCGCAAGCATAAGGTGAGAGATGGCCCATGCCTGAAAGAATTTTGAGTCTAACTGAACAAGAGATGAAAAAGCCCAGAAGAAAAAGAACAAGCAGTCCCAGGGGAAATGGTGTGTCCACAGCCCAATGCTAAGAGCAAAGCCCACATCTCCTGGACCTTCATCACTGCTTTGGGCATTGAACTGGGCCGTTCCCCTCAGAAATGTCTTGTGTGAATGAGACGACGGCCAGAGACACGTGATGTTGGACAGACCTTGTGAACGGATTAGGTGTGATGCATGAAACAGCCACCCACATGCAGCTGGGTGTAGCAGACCTCCCCCAACCCCTAGCGCAAGCTTGGATTTTTCCATCCAGGAGACCAAGGGCCAGCAGCTGCTTGATGGCTACGCGCTGCAGGATCTCCTCGTAGCCCTTAGTGCCTGGTGCAGATACAGGCAGCGCAGCTCTCGTTGGGTCGTACGCTGCAGGAACGCCCACCCGTGGCTTCCCGTCCAGGGAGCTGTCAAGGAGAGGATCTGCCGTGGAAGAGGCTCTGTTACTGCTAGGAAACACTAGTCATCCCAGCTCTGAACTGTTCTGAGGACCTAATCCAAAGCCCTGTGGTGCCAGCGAGAGTTTTTACACAGATTTAGACTGGCATTACCTCTGGCCCTCACTGAATAATTTCTTTGACTAATTTAGTCATTTAACATTTCTAAATTAAGTATAAATTAAAAAAGAAGAAGAAGAAGAAGGAAAAAAATGGTTGGTTGTCTGCTACCAATTTTAGAGTGTAATATTCCTGACAGTATGTGTAAGTTTCTCCATGGACAAAAGATCTCATGATTTATTGAGCCATTTATTAATTAGAAGATTACAGCAAGACTACTTCCCAGTAGCAAAAAAAATAGACTTACAGTTAATTATAAATGTTGTAAAAGGGTGTAAGAAGATTCATAATCCAGCTCACCCTTTCTTCCTGCTTCAAGTTATCCACAAAAACAGTTAAAATATGTTGAACTTTAAGCCTGCTAAATCCTCTTCAGCAAAAAGACCCTAAACCTGATGTAGATGCTGTTATGTCCGTTCTTGGCCAGATTGTGTCAAAATGCATCAAATACGATTTGAGCTTTAAAATCTGTCTGTGGCAACTGAGCGAAAGGGTGGTTTTTTTTCCAATTATTCTCTTTTAGTCATCATATACTAATAAAGACAAGGTATAATTCAGTGGCTTAAGAGTGATTACACTGGGAGAGCTTGTGTGCAGCAACAAATAATGTAAACAATGTAATAAATGGTAAAGCAATACAGAAGTAGATGTTTTCCAGATGGGACCAGGTTACATAGGTGAGGACCTCTTTGACATGTAATAGTGAATAGGATACTGATGATTTAGTCTGTGAGCTTTTTCAACTCCCTTTTTATCTGGGAAAGTGGATTTCTGAGTCTTTGTTTCTTTGTTTGGGAAGGGAAAGAGGGAGTTACTTGATTTCCAGGGTGGTGATATAATCATGATGTTGAGAACTTGGAAAAAGTTCTTCTCCACTTTCCCCATGTTTTTATTCTTACCTTTTGTCTTGTTTTTCTTTTCCCTGGTTACTGAAACTCCCGTTGTTCAAACATACTGTGTTATTTATGACTGCACACAACTGCATGGTATCTATAAGTCCCCACACTATGAATCAGTGATATTGTAGGTGCGCAACTGGCTGTCTGCAGAGAACTGGTTATTTGTACAGTGGTGCATCACTCAACCTACTTCCCTCAACAGGATATTAAAAACATAGTCAACGTTTTTCCGATATTCTCTTCCCATTTAACATTCTGCAACCGTGTTGTGCATTTGAAGACCTCTGTTTTTGTTGTTCTGGGCCTTATGCTTCAAAATGCAGAAAAGTGTCCAATTTGTACAGAGGACACCGTGCAGTAAAATAACTCTTTCCCCATGCTGCAGCTGCGCCACCAAGATCTTTATAGCTCACTTCTACTTCTAGGCAGCATCTCAATCCTATCTCCCCTTTTTCTACGTGCCTGAGTTGTGCGCCTCACTGAGGCCTTTCCATTCTGGGCATCTGGCAGAAGTTCTTCCACCCTTCTCCATGATGTTTCCTCCATGATTTCTCTCTCTTTCTCTTTGCTTTTTAAGGACCAGCTCCCTGCCTTTAAAGCACTGTTTGAAGACTTTACAGTTCCTAATACCTACTCCTCCAACATCTTCCCTTTCATGAAACAAGAAAATCTGATTCTTATCTTTTGCTAACAGTTTTGTTCCTATTTCCCTCAGGGAGGGGGGGGGGGTTTGTTGTTGGGGTTTTTTTTGGTCAGCCTAATAGCCACAAGCTCTCCCTTTGCACTTGATAATCCCTTTGATCTTCTTCACTCATTGCTCAGCAGAGTGCCATGAGGCTGGTACTATCTTTAATCTTTTTTGCCATTGATCAGTAATATTCCTGTCTGCTGCTTCTCTATGATTCTTTTGCTGAAATTGCCACTACATTCCCGCTATGTCTTTATGGAGGAAGTGTCATAATATGAGTAGTGCTTCAGGGTAAGATCACAGTTGTTGGAATGAGCAGAGTGAAGAGAAAGGTTAGGACCAAAGCAGTAAAAATATTGGATGTTTTACATATCTCTGCTGCGGTATTTTTTCTAAATAGTGAAAAAAATTAAGGACTGAGCTGTTAATTCAAACTTGATTTCTGGTCCTTCAGGCTCTCTGCTGCCTTTCTTTTAAATGCTTGAAGAAGGAATTTACAAACTTTATGAGCCTCCATTTCTAGTCTCTCTCAATGGTTTGTGGACAAAATTATATCCTTTTACAAGGCAAATATGATGTTTCCAAGAGAGTATCATAACAATTCAACTTGAGATCTGAGAACACCTAGTGTTCTTTCCACTTCTTGAAGTAGGTCATTGCCAATAGCAGATTAGCTGATGATGTTGCTGGTGATAACAGGAGATGCAAACTAAAACCTAACCTTCTTTCCACAGTTATAGTGCCTAACAGCATTAGTTCAGTAATAATTAAAAAAAATACACTGTGAAGAAAGTGAGGCCAGTGTGACTCAGAGATTCACAAATGGTAGGCATCGGATGAAGAAGGAATCTTTCACATATGTTCATTATTCTGGATATAATTGCACTTGAATGCAAATATGCTTCACCTGCCACACTTTGCATATAGCTTTTTAGTCTTCTAGGTTGTGGAGGGGGACGGAAAGAGATGGATTTGCTTCTGCCCATTATATGTATAAGGAGTCTTTGCAAAACTGTAACTCAAATGTGAGTCAGACTTACAAGTGCTCCAAGGAATCAACTGCAATTACAGACTTCTGTGAAATGAGAATTTGTAATGCGTCAGCAGGACAAATGACTTTATGTTAATTTGGAGCCTTTAAAGTAGGCCAGAGTTTGAGGCAGTGGATTCTGCTCATACCTGGTTATAGTGTCATGATCTGCCCTGCTGTAGACATGCATGAGATGGGAAAGGAGGGGTCTCCAAGATCCCATTTTTTTCTAAGCCTTCCCAAAGGGAAGGTGGCTGACTTAGGTGAGGTGAGGGTGAGGTGAGCTTTGCTGAATGGAAAAAGAAGCAAAGAAAGTAAAGATCCAGAGTATATCCTGTTTGCGTATGGCTAAAAGTTTAATCTTCTAATGAGGCCACCAGAAAGGACTGGAAGATGTTTGGGTTCTCCTGAACTGTCTTGATCCTGCCCTTCTCCCTCCCACCCTGAACATGGCAAATGAGTGTGCAAGCACTGAAAGAAAAAAGTCAGGAATACTGAAAGGGTATAAGAGTGAGAAGTTCAAGAGGATGTTTACTCTAATAACACCATTTAAATCTTCTTTTATTATTATTAATTAAATAACCTATTTCCAGCTATGATCTTTTTGCTTGTTTGAATTCCAAACAAGCAAGAGCCACTGCTGCTCCGTTTACATGACTCAAGGTCTTGCATTCCCAGAGGAAAGTGTCTCCTCCCCATAGCCTTGTGTTTGGACTTATTTTATAACCAGAAGCTAAGCTGAGTTCTTCTATTAGATCAGAGGCTGCTGGTGTTGAAGTGTCAGGTTTTGTGATGTATAGCAGAATGTCATCTGTACAGAGAGAAATTCTGTTCTCCACTCCCTCTATATTTATACCTTGTATCTGTGAGTTATTGCATATTCTCCTGGCCAAGGTCTTGATTGTCCGAGAAAAGAGTAATGGGCATAAGGGAAAATTTCTGTCTGGCTTTTCTCTGGAATCTGAAAGGTGGCTATTTTAAAATATCCACCCAGTCCATGCATGAGACAACTGAACATAGAGCTTAATTTGCTACATAAATTCATTTCTTAATCCTATATGGTGCAATTCTGAAAAGATGTGAAGCCCTCTTACTCTTTCCGACACTTCCCCCGGTGTAATTACCATCGCTGTCACTTGTCCTACCATAATATCCAGCAGCCCCTCCTGAGATCCGAGGCTCCGTTCCACAGACACCGGTAACGCACTGTTCATGCCCTGCAGACTTACACAAATGAGACAGATCTAGCATAAACAGAAAGGTGAGGTGATTTGCCAAGGTCATACGATTCAATAGTGGCAGAGAGTGGCAAACAGTGGCAGAATACACGTCCAAGCTTCGGATCTCCTGATTCCCAGTCCAGTTACATCACTGCTAGGTTACATAGTAGTTCTCTATTTTTACATAATATGACATAATATCAATGCCCAATTGTTTAAAATATCCGAGGAGAGAACAGATCTGGGGACAGTGCTCCTACAAGGCGATGTTTACAGTGAAGCATCAGAGAAGTGCAGCCAGAAATGTTTATCTTCTTCTGAGGAACCACTTTCCCCAGAAAAGTGAACAAAAGGGGACCAACATGCTTCTGTCCTGCTAGGTTATATTTAACATCTTCTGATCTCATAGCTCATCTTCGCTGGCCTGGAGTGCAGCTGTGAATTATGACCAGGGCTATTTCAGGGGCCACGTATCAGTGGCCTTATGAGGATGTGCCGGGGCTGGAGGTGGTGTAGGAGCACGACTGGCAGCTCTGGACTATCCGTGTGTTCCTCAGTTTGGGGATAATCGCGGGCAGACTCCCCAGGCGGGTTACTGGGGAGTCCAAGAGCCCAGCTGAGACCAGAACAGTGCAGTTGAATCCCATTTATGGGCTATAACATGCATGTCTCAGAGACTGGCTGTCCATCTGCAGCTTCCCACCAAAACAGCCCTGCTTTAGTGGGAAGTTGCAGTCCATCCCAGGGGAACCCGGTGTGTTGCCCCGTGCCTGCTGCCGAATCCATCAGGCATTCCCTCTGCAGGTTAGAATGTAATTGGTTGTTTTGCAAAGCTAGAAAGTTCACTTTTAGCATCATTTACTGTTTCTTGAAGTATTTATTGCAATTATGCTGCTGAACCACAGAAGCATTGCTGCTGTGCATCAGATCCAGATGTCTGCAAACACTGCCAGGGCCAAATCCTAATTTTAGCAGCATCTGCAAAATATTCTCCCCTGGACTGAGGCCCTATTTCTGTTCCTGTAGAACTTTACAGCGAAGGAGACTGTCAACCTCTGGAGCTAAATACTGTTCCACCAAGAAAAAGGGCAAACAGAGGGGCCCAGGTTTCACTTATGGAAGATGAAAACAAGGCTTCCTAGACACCATTTAAAAGTAAAGGAGGTGGCATGGAGACCTTCTGCACAGTCTTGCACAGCTCATTTGTACGGAGGAAATCGCAGCTGTGCACCACTACCCTGTCCTTCATCCATGCATACGCAAGCACAGTGACTGCAAATCTTGATCAAGCCTTTTGGTAGCATGTGGGAGCTGCAAATGGTTTTTTGCTGCCTGCAAAAAATCAGATCGTCTAGTGGCCATCTATTGAAGGCCAAGGGAGAAAATTGGAGCTTTAGTAAAGTCAAAGCAGTGATACTTGTAAGGACTGGCTAACCCATCATCAGGAGACACTGGAATCCAGCCTATAGTTTCTCATCTAAACAAATTACCAAGCGTATTTAATAAGATGCATATATTTAGCAACAAATATAAGTCGTTTAAAAGGAACTTGGTGTCAGAATTGTTCTCCTATTGTTTAGTGACTTGCCTGGCCAGCCTGGGAGAGTAAACTCTCCTTCACTGCCTGAAAACAACTCTCCAGGAAAAATGTCCACCCAAAATATGCCAGAGAAGGCTTTTACTTATTTGGGCAGCTGTGAGTTGTTTTTATCCTGTTTTTCTTAAGGCTTTCAGGCTGAAGTTTTTTCCCTGTTCTGATAATTTTTAAGCTTGTATGGCAGTTTCAACAGTAGGTAAGAAAGGAGTAAATATCAGAGAATCCATGTGATATGAGAGATTGGGAAGCAGTCCTGCTTCTTCTCGCAGTCCTCTTTGCTTACCAAATTAAGCAAATGATGTGTTATGAAACTATGCATATAGGCACACACTAGGTTTCCCTGGCATGAGGGAGTTTTTGAGGTGGGCTCACATCTCTATTTATTGCTAGCATTGTTATTAATACCAGTAACAGTCTCATGTATACAACACCTCCTGACTGAGTATACGAAGCGCTGCGTAACTCGCTTTCACAGAGATGTGAGAGGCTTAACAACATTGGATTCAAATCCATGCTGTTTGTGAAAGGTATAATTATCGTATGGTGCATTTATTAATAATAAAAGTCATGGTGGGTAGCTTTCTGGCTGAACTACTGCGAGAAACGGGATGCTTCCACCATCTCTCAGTGGGCCTTCCCATCGCAGACAGCAATACTCTAATTAACTTTTGTCAAGTGGTTCATTTAATCTAGCAAAGTGGAATGATCTAGACGTGCCTACAGATCTGTCAGATAATACCCGAAAAATGACTTTCTATTCTCCATTGGGGGGGAAGCCACTTACTAATGATCTGTTTTCTAATTGTGTTGTGTCCTGGTAGAATCTACCTTTCCCTGGGACAACAGAGACACAGGAATTGAAGGGAAATTTGGGGGAAATGGGGCAAAACCCAAGCCTGTCAGGATTCATAAATGAGAGAACCAGAGGGAAGGAAGAAAAAAAGGAAAATCTTCTCAAAACTGCAACACTCTGTGTGCCTGGGTAGAGAACATTTATGCAAAAGGTGGTAATAGCTTTCCTCTTAGATAAGACAGGAAATAATGACGAAATACTGGGACTGAAATATTTAGTGTCCATTTGGGGAAGAGTAAAAAAAAGCAGAACTGCAGCTTTCCTGGAGTCTGCATGCATGTGTAAAATCAAATACTCTCTGCCTGAATCCAAAATTCTTCTCTTTTCTCTCTCTCAAATTCATGGATTTTAATACAAGAAGAGACTATTATGATAATCTCATCTGACTTGGAGCTGGATCTCAAGGGATCTTATTTCTATACAAGGGTCCTGCTGTGCCTTTGCCATCCCGATGGTTTTCTCTCCACACTTGGATTTTATGTTGCTCCAGGGTCTTGCAGCCTGCTGCACCCTCAGCCCGTACTGCTGTATTCTCACTGCAGTCTGCCTGCAGACACAACGTTGCTAGAAGGGCACCTTTGACTGCAAGCTTGTCAGGACAGGAGGCAAATTTTCTCTTCCATGAACTGCCTCGCACATTTTTAGCACAGTAATAATAATAATCACACTTCTGAAATATGTTCTTCTGACCCAAAATGTCTTAGGTGCCTAAAGTGGGAGAAAATTTAGATCTTGAAGACCCTAGAAGAAGCCAGAGGGATATAGTTTTCAACGTTAAAGATCCCAGAAGTACCCGAGTCTTGACGGGACTGAGCAACTCAATACTTTATCCAACACCAAACCCATATCAGGAGCCAGAGACTTGTCACTCCTCCGCTTCTCTGCTGAGACCCAACACCATGAGCATCTGCAGAGCTTCCACTTTTGGGTCCAAAACACCCTGGCGTCTGTTTTTTCTTCCCATCACAGCACCTCTGTGGTTCCTACATGCCTTTCTATATTAGAGCACTTGCCCTGAACGAAGGTGGTAAGGCTTTAGCTCTCCTCTGTCTGAATCCTAAAACTTCCATTTTCCAGGGAAAAGTGAGGTCTCTATCCACCCTGTTTTCATGCAATAGAAGCTTTCTGCATCATTGCACACAAATACATTTTTGGTAT
Source organism: Apteryx mantelli (assembly GCF_036417845.1). Taxonomy (NCBI): domain Eukaryota; kingdom Metazoa; phylum Chordata; class Aves; order Apterygiformes; family Apterygidae; genus Apteryx; species Apteryx mantelli. Next base: position 5,486,181 of record NC_089987.1, read on the forward strand.
TGGTAGTCTTCCAGTTGTTTATGCATTCATATACAGATGTATATGCATGCATGTATACTGAAGAACCTACATGTCTTCTACATATATATATCTATATATACCTATGAGAAATTTAGAGTCTCTTTCAAATCTCAATCTTGTTATTAGTTCCACAAAATGTACCTACAATAGCATATGTAAAATTGCATAATTTTATAATGCTGAATACTTTTGACTTCGTTTCAAGATGAAAATCTGGTCTACTATATGGAAGTTCATGAGATCATAAAATCTGACTTCTAAAATTGTGCCAGACAGTAAAACTACCAACTGCTCTGTTTTAATTGCGTGCAAATATTATAATTACAGGTTTTTTAAGGTAAATTTGAGCATAAATGCTCGCTTGTGACATTTTTAAATGTAAAAATGTAAAGACGTGTAAATGTTATTTACATGATCTTTAAAGATAGCCATTTAATTTCTTAACTTACACTCACAAATTCAGGGAGCAGATTTGAAAAGTCCCACTTCTGAGGCTGCCTAAAAATTATAGCTGATGTTGATATAATGTTTTTTTAGCTGTATATTGTATTTTCCAGATGATAATATAATAGGCATGGATTTGATACATTTGACACTGTTTTACAGTAAATGTAAAACTGAATATAGAATTTAAAATTGTTGGCTGTTCTGGAGACTACACATGTTCTTTTACTAGCAGGCAGTATTTCACACACAGCTTAGAACAAGTCTTCTTTCTGTAGATTGTTTTTTTTTTAATTTAAGCTTTAGTCTTTGTACAGTATTTCAAGAATCGTTTTTGACTCTTGCACTATAATGCCCTGTGGGATCATAATATTAATTTATGCAAACTGTAAACCTCTGTCATTTCCAAATTTTCAATTCACCATTCAACTCTGGTTGAATAAACTGTACCTTAGATTGCGAACCATCCACCTTTTTTTAAATACAAAACGCCTTTTGCTGTCATGCTCCATTGCAACTTTCTATTCAACATGGTTATTTCTCAAGGCGGGATTTTCTCTTTTGCCATAATTATTTCTAATCAAATGTGAATTGTAGTCACTCAGTTCTGCACGTGAGTGGCTGCCTGTCAGCATGACTTGAAAATTTTTCGTTCATATCTATACAACGAGGCTGCATTTGACATATCAGTGCAACAGGTGAGTGAAGATTTGTGCACTCGTGAATCATGCGGCATCACAAATGTGAGCCGAATCAGCTGTGTGCAAACGACTGTCCCTCTGCTTCATCAGCTGAGGCACACAGCATGGTATTTGTGACTTTTGAGTCCATTTCTAGCGGCTTGGAAAGCTTCTGCTTTTTGCAGCTGTGAGTTCCTTGCCGTTTCTCTTTGTGTGTATTTCATATATTTGTTGGCATTGGCTGGAGTTCTTAGGTACTAATGATCTGCACTTTAGATAGCCTTTCTCCAGCTGATCTCAAAGCACTTCAGGTGCCCTCAAACACGAACGCATTCGTACAAAGCCGCGGTGAAGTGCTTGCTATTCTTCCTGCCGCGTACAGTGTTTTAGGACTCAGACTTCTTAAGCGCCAGCTTCGGGTTCGGTGAAATGATGCTCGTGTGATGCTGCGGAGGGAGAGTCAGGGAGAGGAGAGCACGAAGGCCCGAGCGGTGCTTTCTCGGGCCGTGCTCCCTCCGCGCGGCCAGGCAGCGCAGAGCAGCGCCGCGGCGAGGCAGGCGTGCGTATTGGTTTCTGGGCTGACCTGCCGCTCGTTGGCTCTCGCAGGTTGGTGGCACGAAGGCAGCATCAGCGGAGGAAAATGAAGCGCTAATGCTGGGTTATTACAGTGAACTGCCGGTTTTGCTCTTCCCCCTGGAGAACCGAAGTTCTTCGGGGGGTTTTCACGGGAAGAAGGCTTAGAGTTTCTCTCAGGTTTCCAGAGGTGCCCCACTGGCTGGCTGGTGTCTTGAGATGTGACCTCTGCCAGCTGGGCTGGAGAGCCCCGGACCTCCGAGGTCCCTGCTAGCCCCGTGGCGGCGCCTTGCCGGCTGGCGGAGCACGGAGGGATGGAGCGAACCGCTCGGCTCCCAGAGTTCGCCCTTCTCCCATCCTTTGCTTCGTGGGAAGCTCTATACTCAGCTATAGTATTTCGGGGAGCCTGGGTAATATCACTGCGCTTGCAGGAGCCTCCGTGCCTGTGTTATGTAAATTTGTCGCCTCCAGAACTGATTCTACGTGGAGCTGTGGCTCGGGCCTATTATCATTATTTAATGTCACTTTTGCAGCAGTGTAATACTAAAGCTTTTTATAAAATATATTATCATCCTGAACTTTGTTGTTAGCCAGACAAAGCAGAAATAACAGTATTCCGGGTTCAGCCATCAATATAAAGGCTATATCATCAATCAAATCCATAAAGCTTTTAAGCTGTCTTGTTTGAAATTAAGGTTTACAATGCATTACAATGGGATATTTAAAACTGTGTACACATTTTATCAGCTCCTTGTGACTCTGTAAATGCTTTCTGATTAGTAGGTCTAAACACAGCGGACTTGATTCAAAGCTGACTTTCAAAATTAATTCCATTTATTTTGCAGGACGTTACCTCTATTGTACAGGGGGGACTCCAGGCTCGGTTTTCAGTTCTGATGAAAGTCAAAATTAAATTGGAAATGACTTTGACATTCACTGAAATCTAATAAGACTTGGTAAAGCTGTTGAATTAAAAGTCAGCCATTTTCTGACGACTTTGGGCAGGATGTGGCATTGCGCACTGCAGTGAAAGGGAGCTATGTAAAAAGCGGGAACGTCTGTAACCGGATGCATGGCTGGTGTATATGCCATCCATTACGATAGTGCTTGGATGTCTCAAACAGGGTCATGGCTGCAGAGCGCTAAATGCTGTGCGGGTACATCAGGGGAGACGTTAATGTGCTGTAAAGATCTTTTGCAGTCCTATACACAACACAGAAAAGGATGGAAAGGGAAACAGATGTGAAATGACTTGTCCGCCATCAGGCAGGGAGAAGGGTGATTACAACCAAGTCTCCTCGTTCACAGTCTGGTGCCCTAAATCCAGCCAGCCGAGATCCCCATTCTCTTCCGCGTCGCACCTGCGAGCTGCTGAGTGACAGCCGCGCGAGAGGAGCCCCGCTTCATTCCCGAGAGCAGATACATCACTGTCGGGCAGGACAGGCTTCCCGGCCGTCCTTCTGCAGCCGCCGTGGGAGCACGCTCCTCCCAGGCCTGCTCCCGCGCCGCCGCGCGCCTGCCCTGCCGACAGGGGGTTAACCTGGCAGGGGGTTAGGCTGGGGATGTAGGAAAAGTTCATTTTCCAGCCCCGGGCTTCTCGGGTAAACCTGCCAACAAGGACGTCTGCCTGCAAAGCTTGGTGATCCGCACACAGGCAAAGGAAGGAGAGATGAACGGGGATCTGGAGGTTGTAGATACAAACATAGTTTGCCTGAAAATTCGGCTGGTGCTTGAAAAACGGCTTTTCTCCTTCCCTTTTCCATTTAGAAATTTGACACCATATTGGAAGGCATCTTTGGGGTCCAGCAGAAAGGCAGAGGACACACCAGAAGCAGAGGACTAAAAAGGAATAAACAGAGAGATGAGAATGGAAGAAAGGTGAGAAAAGCCCTGATGGACACAGAGTAGATTAACAGTTTCGGGTTAAAATATAGCCATATTGTCAAGCGTGATGGCTCTCTGAAATCTTGGTTGGTGCTGCTAGACTAAAAAGAATAAGCTTTTAAAATTCAAAATCAACTCACATTATATTAATGGTTATTTGAGTCATATCCACAGTCTGCACAACAGCAGGAGAAATCAGAGGCATAGATCAAAGGCATAGATCAAACCTACATATTCTCTGTCCTCACAATCTTAATAAAGGTTGTGGTCAAGACAGGAGCTGAGTTTTAACTGTAACTATACAAGACTGACAACTAAATGAACGGGAAATGAAAAGCCAGTTTAATTGTTGCCTGTTGTTATTGTCAAAATGACCGGCTAATTAAATATTTATTGTTTACTGGTTTCAAGCATACATTTGGCACGTTGGGATACTGAGTAATCAGTAGATCATACATTTCCCCAGAACAAAATAGTAGCCTCACAAAAGCCTGTTGTGAGGATTAGCTAACTAATGGGCTTGACTCACCCCCCTGAGCACCAAGGGTGCAATTTGCAATTGCAGTTTTCGGTTCCCAGCTGGAAGTGCTTCATGCTCCCCTTGCATCTCCCACCGGGGGGGGCCCAGCTCCGCAGCTCCAGCTTGGGCTCTCGCGGCACCCTGCCAGCAAAAGCTGCCCAGGAGGAGCAGTGATTTAGTACAGCTGGTTCGGTCCTCCTCTCCCTTCCCTTCCCTCACCACCGGCCAGCCCTGCGCTTCATGACTGATTCCTGACCCTGAAGAATTAGGTTGTCCTTTCCTGCCGGGGGCCCCAGGAAACCTTCCCAGCCAGTGGTGACACCCAAGCCTCCATGCAGCAGGACGCTTTCTGCTTGGTCCACAAACTGGTGACTTTTTCCACCAAAGAGAGATCCTGTAGGATCTCGCACTCCTGCCAAGACTGAAATGAGTGGCGGTCCTTTGGGATACGATGGTGACGACTAAGAGATGTGGATAATGCAAAGTCCTGCACAGGTGCAAAAACCTGCACAGCCCAAACTCTGAAGATATTTGTTGTGCTGCCCAGCTGCAACTGCAGCTTTACAGGAAAGATATTTTTGGCCTGTGGAGGAAGAACATCTGCACCACCACCATATCTCAAGCGGCTGGCTGTGGTCAGGTGCCGAATCTGAGGGATGCTCTCATCAGCCCCTAGACAGATACAGCAATACCAGCTGCTCCGAGGGGAGAGACTCGCGCTCACAGATTACACAGGGAAAAACAGTTCATGCCGAGGCTCTCAACAGAGCCTTTTTTTTTGCGATTCCTCCCCCAAGCGATGAAGCTGCGTCTCGGCAGACTGTCGGCCTCCCCGGCACCTGCTGACGGAGAGGAGGGAAGGGCGGCAGGGCCGGTGGGGCAGGGGGAGAGCCAGACCCCGCTCCCAGCTGGCAAACGTTGCCGTGGAAGATTGCCAAGCTGCGAGCAAGCGAGGCCCACAAACGCTCGCGAGCCTGAACACATCTTTATTGGAAAGGAGGAGGAGGAGGAGAGCCCAGGCAAGAGAAACCAGAAGGGTGGGGGAAAGGGAGAGAAAGGAGGAGGGAAAGTTTGCAAAAACGAGAGTGGGCTTGCTGCAGAGCGCTCCGCTCGGAGCTCTGCCGCTAGCAATCAGGCCTGTTTTAAAGTAATAAATAAAAATAAAAAAGCTAAAGTTGGCATTTGCAACTTCTCAATTAAACTGTAATTTACACCCTGCGCTGTCTCGCAGTTAAAAACATGCTTTGCTCATCCGAGTGTGAAACAATATTTACAGAAACACTTTGTGGTTTAATACGCTGCTCTGACACTATAGGAATTGGTACCCGTACGGACGCGCACACTGAGGTGTTCGGTGCGTTAAAGGCAGCTCCCGTTTTGTGGCTCCAGGTTGGTATATGGTTAGAGCAGCCGTCAGGAGTGCAACTTCTCCAAAACGGGGCTGGCCACCCAGGGGTCCCTCTGTGGCCAAGTAATCAAAAATACATGGCTGTAAAGCACGACCCGCCATGTCCTGAGCTAGCTGGGTGAGCTGAATCCTTCCCTAGCAGTTTCACCTTCCAGCAGTAACATTGTCCGGGTGGCAAAACGCTTTGGGTACCTTCCTTGCCTTGCACGCTCCAGAGCATTTATTTCACGCCTCCCAGATCCGTTTTGGTCAGACCCAGGGGCCGGATGTCTGTGTTTCCCGTGGTTTGTCGTGAGCTGCATGTTTCTGCTAGCGAAGAGGGGTCCAAGGGCTCGTTGCTGGTGCTGGAGGGGAGGTTTCGGTGCCAGCGTTCCCGGCAGTGCTGCCCCACAGCCTTGCGGCGCACTTGAGCTCATCTGCTCAAAAGTGAGGAAAGACGTGCGGAAAGGGGATTGCACTTTGCTGTGTCCTTTCTCATCCTTTCGAACTGCTAGTGAGGACGACCACTTTCCAGCTTTGTCAATCCGGCATTGCGCTGGAGGGCTTTCGGCATAAATAGGGCTGGAACAGTTTTCTGATGCTTACCTTGTTAGTATGAGGTCTTGGTATAAAGTCTTAAAATGCAAAGATTTAACTTCCTCTGCAGAATCACATAGTCCTTACAATAGCTTCATTAGAGGATCCAGGCTATATGAATCCTCCTGATTTTTTTTTCAGAGCTACCTAGATGCATTCAAGGGCAATGAATATGCAATTTGTGTTTAGGAAAAAAATCTCCATGGAAGTTGATGGAAATCTTATAACAAGCACCCCACTTTCATTAATTGATTCCCTAATCCAGTGAAGCATTAGTCATATGCTTAATTTTAAGCATTTGATCTCTACAATCAAAATTGCTGGCTCTGATCCGAAGCCAATCAAACCATCAGCAGCCTTTCCATTGATTTCCATGGATGAGATCCAAAGGAACTATTCACATGTTAAAATTAAATACATCCTTAATTGACTTGCTAGAGGCCATATTTAGATCTCCTTAAAACACCTATGCCAAACAGAGTCCTACAAATATTCATAACAAAACCAGGAACAAAAATGTAACAATCTCCCCACAAAATAGTACCTATCCCCCAAACATATAAACTTACTCACCACATCGCTGCCTCTTCCTGTGTGTTGGCTTGTCCTTGATCCACTGGCTAAATGAGAAAATTTTAGCCATTGAATGGCTAAAATTTAGCCCCCCTGAGTCTGGGACAGATCAAATGACTAGTGGTAATAAATCACAGCGTAACCGGTCTGGGAGAGCCTGTGGATGGGAGGGAGGTAGCTGCATCTGGCTCTAGGTTAGCAGCCCTCCAGTCTGAATACATGCTGGCGAAAGTCTGCGTAATTACAGCAACCAAAAAGAGTCTCACAATTGGCAGGTATTTGGGGATGGGGGGCCTTTTTTTTACAACAGAGTCTGCTGACGTAATGCTTATGCCTGTTACCGATTTTGCCCTAAGTTTATTATCAGAATTCAGAACAGGAACTTTAAGTTGAACCCATCTCTTACCATGTTTAAGCAGTTCCCCTGTCGTTATTCAGACACTTTTGTTGTGAGAGTGAATACACCGGCCTTGGTCTCGGTCGTGGTGGCCAGCAGGGTTTCCGCCAGGCTGGCTGGCAGGAAATTCAGTCCTGAACCATAATATCTTTACCTCCTGAAGGGCCAGTGTTGCAACAGCTGCCTGAAAAATTATTCCAGACAAGAAAAACCTCAAATTAGGCAATTAAACTGGCAAAATACCTCCAGTCATGAAGAAACCTGGTGATTCCTAAACTGGGGGGGTTTTGTGCTTTTTTCCCTACTTTTTAAAAATTATTCTTATTATTAGAATGGATTAGCTCTATGAACTCTTATCTTATTTGCAAGCCAGAGATTACAGATAGTAATTTGATAATCTCTCAATTATCCCCCGTGACTTAATTATCATCATTAACTGTATTTATTTCACTAATTTAGAGGATTTCTTTTGGGGGTTTCATTCTCCAGGCATATTAGTTTGACTGATAATGGGACATACTGGCAATAGCAAGGCAGAACTGTACAATTATTTAAAAAATAATGGGCAATATCTTAAAAAACACAACCAAAAGAAAACCTCACTCTATTTCAGCATTGTGTCCAAAATCAGAACTTTCAGCTCTTGCTTGCTGCATTTTTGATGATGTAAGCTGTGAAATTTCATCTCTGTTGCATTGAGTTTTTGAATTTACAGGGAAATTTCTTGCATGTTGTGCTACAACAAGAAACGGCTCTTGCAAATTGAAAGTCAATGTAAACAGCAAACATAGACTGTCTTAAAGAGAAGTTGCCGCGCGCTGATGTCTAGGAGGTAACGCAGCCTCTTTATCTGACTGGTGCACTTATATCGGAGCATAATTAAAAAGCCCTGGAACTGAAACTAATTCCTGCAGCTTTACACCAGGAGATGGATAGCCTTACTAATGAAAAAGATCTCATCGCACAGTCTCCATAGCGATGTCAAGTAGAGGGGGGCTCCGAGCTCCTGCTGCTGTTGAATTATGAAGGATGGCTTGGGCTCTGGTCTGGCACTGCTAATCTTAATATTTAGGAACATACATGATAGCTGGTCCAGCACAAGGAAGCAATAAATGATGGGTTTGGTTTCCTTCCACCCGTTTTCTGTGTTTTGCTTTGTATTTGTTTTCGTTTTTTTTTAAAGAGCCCGAAGCAGAAAAATATAACTGTTGGAAATTGCTTCACGTTAGTTGATTATCTCAGGCTAAGTTGAGAGCATTTGGCCTTGCTTATTTGAAATAACCTAACGTGCGAACCCCATGGAGGGTGGTAATTCACAGGGTATAGCCTCAATTGTACTATATACATTTTGCAAGGCAAAGGGCGGGGGAACTGCCAAACATATTTGGATAAATCTTTGAACTGCTGCTTATTATTCCAGGCTGTATCTTGTTTAAATACACCAAATGCTGCTAAAATCACCAACGTTCTGATATTAGAAGTGAAATCATTCGATGCACTTTGTCTGTTCAGAGCCACGAAACCTAAATGCTCAATATAGCCTGTAAATTAAGTGTGGTATATACAAATATATTTTTGCATAGTTTATGCAAGGTTCTCTGTTGTAGGTGCAGGCTTGTTTTTTGTTTTTGTTTTAAGTTCTCTTGGTTATTACCTTATGCTCCTTTTTTTAAGCTATCGTGTCAGTCATTACACTGTCCCCTTCCGTCATCAGCGTCCAGAGCTATGTGCTATTTGCTTTCGCAGCATTCTGGGAAAGACAAGAGCATTTACTAGTACCTGCTGCTGATGCAGCTTTCGATTACCCAAAGCATTATCTTGAGGGCTTTGTGTCTTTTTTTTTTTCCTCTTTTCCTTCTTTTTTTTAATCGCATTCAGTGAAGAGCTATGCTATTTAAGTAACAGGCTATCCATTTTATGCAAAAATATTGCCTTTTTGGTCTGAGGCAGCTACAGCATCCTCACAGCTCTTGCCAATGGAGTTCTCATATGTAAGTAAGCGGTGTTCTCAGGGTTATTAATTTAGACTACTGTTTGATATCAGGCTGCAATTTAATTGTCTTCAATACATGTAAAACTAGTTTTTGTGTATTAATTGTCCTTTGAATTTTAGTCTTTCACTCAAACGAGAGCCAAAAGACCAGGACCAGTCATAGATCAAATGCCAATATCTGGTGTAAATCCATGTAAGCCAATGGATTATACAAACAGAGAATGCGGGTCCGTATATATTAAAGAGAGGGTGAGAAAGCGAGAAATAAATCTTACCTGTGCTGAGAGACTGCATTAGCTTTTTGTGCTTGTACGGTTTTGAAAAAACTAATATAGATTCCTGTAGCGGATGAGCACAGGCAACTCCATCATTTCCTGTGTGCGTTTGGCAAGCGCCGTCACTACTAGTCGAGCTTCTTTGTCCTATTATTTTTCTACCTTATTACAACTAGACGGTGAGTTTGTTCACATGAAGAAGATAACCAGTTAAACCAGGTTTCATCTCCAAAGAGAGCTAAAGGGAGCTAAATTGAAATCAAGCTGCTTTCATTTTGAATTAGAATAGAGATGTGAAAATTTAATGTAGTTTAACTGGCGCACTTTTAAATCACTTCTTTGTTTAACCCGGGCAGCTTCCCTGAGCGTCACCTGAACAGACAGGGGACAAATGTAGCCAAAATGTGCTGTATTTGCTCTCCTTGGGAAGGAAACCCTGGATGCATGGGAAAACAGGTGGAATTCAGGCCGGTGCAGTAGGAGAGTGCCCACGTGTCCATCCAGGAGGAGCTCGTCCTTCCGGACCCTTTCAGAGTTTCCAGAACACTATTTCCCCCATCAGCAGACCTGGATATCTCTCCTCTCTGTCTCCTGACACCCGGGTTGTCCCTCAGACATGGAGCAATTGGATACGGAGAGCAGCTCAGCTCTCGGTTACGGTATTTCCATCTCTCCTCACTGCAGAGAAAAGCTTGAAGGCATGAAATGGGGATAACTTGGAGGCTCCAAAGCCAGAGAGCAAAATACCCTCTTGCCTCAAATATCAACACTTTTAACCTTTTTTCAGGATTCTGAGGAATGAGGGTGGTGTCATAATTTTGGGGAGACCTGAGCACTTGTGTTTAACCAAGCTGCTCCTTCTTAGAGAAGGAGTCACTGAATCCCACATGATTTATTGGCCTCAGTGTTAAATCAGAGGTACAAATCCGCACGGAAGACGGTATCATATTCTAGCCATTTCCTTGCTGTTGCTGTTACATGGGGTTACAGCACAGAAGGATTGTATTTAAATCCCCAAAAAGGTTTTCAATTTAAAAAAATATATATATATTCAGGTTTTGTAAAGTTCACCCTTCAGAGTAATCTTCCAGTGATTTAGAAATGTAATTATAAAGCCAATTGACAGTGCCCTTTAAAATATGTCATGTAGGAAAATTAATTTTAGTTTTCTGTTTTGGTTTTTTTTTTAAGTTTCACTGTCATACCTTGGGCAAGAGAGGAGCATTTGAAGGTCCAGCGAGTCCTTCCCATAGGGGTTGGGGACAGGGGGGCAACGACGTGCTATCGGCACAGGACGGGGCCGCAGCGGCCGACCCGGCGCGAGCCCCCGAGGGCAGCAGGGACCGCGGCAGCTCCCTCCCGCCTCGCAGCCTGCCTCTCTCCCGGAAAACCTCCTTAAGCCAAATGCAAATAACCGAGCCGAGCACGAGCAAAACAAAATGGTATCGGAGAGCCTGTGTATACCGCAGGATGGACAAAAAGCTCTGATAAATTCTATGAATTTAAGAAGTCTGTGTTATTGGAAGGTTTTTAATGCCACTGATAACAACAGATCTGATCCAGCATCGGAGACTACTGTACAGTTTCGTAAGTAAATTAAACTCACATGAAACAGTGAAAATAGCGCCTGGAATACTATGCGGAGCTGAGATTTGGGGCAGGAGATGGGCTTCGGCTCCCTGCACAGCCCTTCCTTCCCGCGCTGCTGCTGCACGCGCGGAAATGCAAACTTCAGTGCTGATGCTCCCGCGCTTGCCGTGCGCGGAAGGGACCTCTTCCGCCTGGCCTGCTTTCTGCGACCTGAACGCGCCGGAATTAAGCCGTCGCAAGGCAAGTTGCACAAATACGGACTAATATAATTTGTAACAATTAGGGCTTGATTGGATGTTTTCATTCAGGGTGATCTAGGCCAAGCAGTTACGAATGACCTCCTAGCCTGTGAATTTGCTGGGAGGAGGGTGGGATGAGAGCCGCGGCGGTGGGAAGGGGCTGCGGGGCCGGCGGCGGTCGCTGCTCGCGGGCCGGTGCCTCCAGCTGCAGGGCACCAGCGACCGCGGCGCGCCTGGGGCTTGCAGACGCTCGGGGATGGGGAGTCTCTCCGGTGCATGACATTTGGGCACGTTCCTAACATAGGAGGAGTATTTTCATCTCTGTGAAAGAGTAATCCACACGCTTCGCGCTTGGCATCTGTTTCCATTCGGCTGGAAAGACGGGGGAGGTGGAGAAGGGTGGATTTTGTCTGCTGCGCTCTTGGGGTTCCCGGCAAGAGCAGGAGCAGGTTGCATGGAAAGCGAGGGAAGTTGCCCGCATTAATCCTGCGGAGCTGTCCCGGTGGGGCTGGGGTGGGGAAAGGGGCAAATAAGGGGCTCTGGGCTGGGCTCCTCTGATCTATCCCAGGAATTTCTTCCACTTTGCATGAAGTATCTGCTATAAATACTCAAAAATGTTCACCGGGTCACGGGCTGGACTCCTCTTCTCCGCCCTGGTGACTGTTCTAACGGATATTTCCCTCTCCAACCTCCCACACGAAAGGGCAGGACCCCTTCCCACCCAGGCAGCTCCCCAGCCGAGCCTTTTCTTTTTATCACTGGGAAGCTGGCGGAAGAACTGCTAGTCTGGAAAACACACGTCCATGCTGCATGGGGGCCACCAAAGCTCATTAAAGGATGCCAAGGGATGGGAACTGGAGGCAGCGCTAGGTGCTACCAGATGTAAATAAAGCGTGCAGAGCTTGGAGGCTCCCAGCCCGGCTTGCTCGCTCCGGGGCTGGGGCAGGAAGCATCCCTTCCACCTCGGCCCTCTGCATCGCTTGATAAACAAGTGCTGGTAATGGTGGGATGACCGCTCCGCTTTCCTCCACTTACAAACAGTTGGTGGTAATGATGTTCATTATGCATTCAGTAGGCTATTGTACAATATGAAGTCATTTAGAAAAGGATAATTAGTCCACAGCTTGCTTTTCATTTTATTTAATTTTCTTTACTTCTGTTTGGGAAAAAAAAAAAGATGGAAAAAACAAAAACTGTGTAGGGATGGTGTTATTTTTGCAGCAAGCAAAATGGAGCTGTTTGATTTATTCCCACTAACAAGAGAGATTGTGAAAATGGTGCCGTGTCTTTTGCTGAATGATTTCTTGCAACTGAGCATCCAAAAGAGCATTTTAATCTCAATGTATGCTTTGCTATTGTATCAAATTAAGAAGAGCAGGCATGGGAGGTTGCTCAGTGAAGAATCCTCTTTCCATTAATTTGGATGTGTTAAGTGCACTTTTAAAAGCCAAAAATGTTCATGCAAAAATAAGATTCTGCACTGGGATTTCATTCTGGGGCCTCTGTCATCTACCAGCATTCATCACTGCTAAAATTAAGGAAGGGATGAAACAGTCACATCTCTAGTTAACAGAGGTGCATCTTTTATCTGTATGATTGGATTGGACTGGACTGTCTGATCCTGCTGGGGCAAGTATCATACTGAAATAGCAGAGCTGAGGTTTTGGAGTTGTGAATCCATGCTTGCGCTTCCCAATTCCTTTTGCTTTTCTTACAATGGCCCAAAACGAAACACTCCCAGTTAAGAAGGCATTCGGGCACAAACTCACTTCTCAGGGAGGCAGCCTAGGAGATGACCATCGTTCTGCTCCAAGATGACATAAATATATAAATTCATGTTTTGGCAGCTGCACTGCAGTGAACTCTTTGCCCGGGGAAGGAGAGGCCCCTGCCACCAGCGAGACCAGAGCTGCCACCAAGGTAGACGGAGCTGCTTGCTGCCAGGCAGCAGTGCAGGGTTTCTGCTCTCTGTCAAGGGGAAATGAAATTTATACATTTGGGGGGAAAAGACCTGGAATTGCATTGGCATGTAGAATAATTTTGAGGTGCCTGACCTGTTTATTTGGAGTGCAAGCATGATTTTAGCTAAGCGGTCCCTTGAGTCTCTGGCCAACCTTTGCGGGAAGAATTCCCTAAAAGTGATGTCTCCTGTGCAGTTAGGGTCAATAAGGCCTGAAAAAAATAAGATCTAAAACAATGTAATGTGTGAAATATGAATCGCACAGCGGCCTTGGATTACAGCAAGTCCGACAGAAATGCCTGGTGCTCCCCTTTACTTTTATTTCTATTAATATTCCTCAAGCAACAGCAAAGATCGATTTGAAGTAGAGAGCACCGAGAGTCATGGGAGCTTCATTAGCATGCAAATCTGAGTGAATTCATTAGCCCTGCAACTGATGCTGATGCTCCTGGAAACTAGTAAAAGAGTAAAGTCTGCAGAAGTAAATCAGGCCGTGCTAATGAGCCTGTTAATAAAGCTTTTGTAAGCCTTTTCCAGAGCCAAAGTGACAAAGCACACTGTCAACACACAGTACCTCTGGTACTGCGCCTTGGATGAGGGACTCTTCCTTTTTTGTTGTTTTTTTTCCTTGGTGCTTTAGATAGCTGGGGAAGAAAGCAGGGAACCATAGCAAAGGTAGAGAATGAGACAGAGGCTGTTACAGTTTTTCTTCATCAGAGATAAAAGTATTGTGCGGCTGCAGAAAAGAGACAGCATGACAAACGCAACTGTGCAAATAATGCCCATTTGACTGAAATTATATTTTAAAGCAAAACAAGAGATCGAATTTTTCATAGTGGGGCTTTCGCCTTCTGGCTGTATGTTCTCATTTTCCCTTTGCCTTATTAGGCATAATTTCAGGATTGCATTTTTCATCCCCTCCTACTAAATGTGCAGAAGTGCTGACAGCCCTAATGCACGGCACCGCTGACTCGGGGCCGCGGCAGCAACCGCACCTCTTCGCAGGGTGGGATATTTCGTGATAAAGGGACAACGCCGCGCCTGGCCAGCCCCGGGGTTTCTTCCCTGCTCTGGCACCAAGGCTTTCGTTTTCCAGGTCGGAAATAAAATGCGTTGCCCAAACGTGTGGGATCTGCAGAGACAGGTCAGGTAGCAGCGCGGACAAGCAGCGAGGTTTTGACTGCTCAGGCCACGTCGCCCTCGACGTGGCGCCTGCTTCGTGCTGCACCGGGAGCCGCAGCGAGGGAAAAGGCTGCGGGTCCCCGGGCTCCCGGGCGGAGGAGGAGGGAAGGCCTGTTAGACACCTGTTTGGTTTCCTTTTGCAGCAACCCCTTCGTGCAAAAGAGTTTGATGCAGGGGCAAACTGCTCGCTTTCTCATCAAGTGGAAGAAAAAGTGCTTTATACGCAGAAGGGCTGCCGATGGAAAACTACTGGAACGCCTTTCAGCTTCCCTCTCCAGCCTTTCCGTGCTTTCTGGTGCCTTAAAGGGAACAAAACACTGGCCTGCAGAAAGGGGGAAAATATATCAAAATATATCTGGAGATAATGGCAAATAATGCAATAGACAATGCAGCTGGGAAATAAAAAGAGAGGCAAGGGGGAGGCATCTAAAACACGACGAGGTAAGAGAGCGGAAGGCAGAGAAGACAGGGAAAAGCTAAAAGCAGGGAAATGAAGAAAAAAGCAGCTTGCATAATGGGGTGACGAAGGACAGAGAGAGTGGAAGGGAAGAGGGAGCAAGGGAGAGCGGTAAAGGAGAAGAGGCGAGAAGAGGCACTCGGGGAACGGCGGCGAGGGGTCGCCGGCAGGCAAGGAGACGAAACGGAGTGGGAAAGGAGCAAAGGGGCCTGCGGGGTGGTGGCAACGCTGTTTTCCCTTTAGCTGCAGAGCGATGGCAAGCGTTCCCGTTAGTAACACTAACGGCTGGTTCCCGGAGGGGAGACGTAGCGGGGTCTAGCCGGTGTCGGGGCCGCTATGAGACCAGTGCTGTGGGCTGAGCTGTACGAGGCTTTTTCGCAGCTTCCTTGGACTAAAAGGGGAGGAAAAACACCAAGGGATGAAAGGGTGCCCTGCTTCGGGCTGAGGTTTTTACCCACCGGTCTGACAACACGTACTGCTTTTTCCTTGACTGCTGATACCCTGCCCACCTGCGAGAGGATATTTGGCTCTTTGCCTTTCACTCCTGCAAGCCGACAGTTGAATTTAATTTGACAAAATATCGCAGGATATCTTTCCACCCTGTTTTCATACACGAGTTCACCTGGAAAGTTTGTCCTGCCTATAATCTCATAAACAGAGTGTCACGATGCTTGCTCTCAGCTGCATTTCTTAGCGACTGCTGCACATTTGCATTGCGCAGCGATCGCAGTGCTCACCACGCCGCCACGCTTTAGGTGCAGTCTAGCTGGCGCCTCACATACCAACTGCACCATCTGCTTTGATTCCTCTTTCTTTTGTATTACAGCACAGCGTCATGTTTTCTTTTTTTGCTGCAGCTGCAAAAGCTTTGGGAACATTCCTATAATAACTCCCATACAGCTTGGTTTAGCAGATATTTGGGCTCTTTCATTCTTAGCTGTCGAATTACATTTGGTTATCAACGCACATTATATCTGCTGTCAATTAGCTGTTATCTAACACCGTGAAATGACTTAACTCGTTCGGCATATTCCAAGATCTGTCCCTTACCAGCATGCTGTACAGCTTGTAAAAACTTGCAAAGATCCAGGCAATTTTGTCACACTTATTTTTTTACTAGCACTTCTTACAGTAAAGGTCAGTTGTGTTTCCACTGTAAGCCTAGGGGTAATGGCCGGATGGGGGAAACTCTTTCTTATGTAAAGTTTGACGGACTATTAGCATAAGATTCCTTACCCAGTGAGTAATTTGCAGGATCACACCCTTAAAATCCTGGCCTTTCCATTAGGAGCAAGGCAAAAGCTGGAATCTGGAATGCCAGTCTTCCAAAGCCATATTTTATCAGAGAAAATGATGAAAATTTAATGAGGGGGAAAAGGTACTTAATGGCTCAAGATAGTGTAATTTCAGCCATAAAACAGTATCATCTTGTGAGCTGCTGTGCTGTTGCCTTTCAAATCGATGGTAAAACAGGCAGCAGCCTCAGTGGCAGCAGGATGAAGATGCTGGGCTACATCGTGCCCTGATGCAGCACGCACATGGTGGGTCCGTCAGTCGTACCAGCTGGGCCGCTTGGACGAGTGAGGGTGGCATGACCAGGGCCTTCATCCTCTGCAAAACCTGCACTTGGCTGCAAAATCTTTGCTTGACTGTCTTTTATGGAGAAGTGTAATGAGACCCATCTGCAAGGCGTGATGGCCTTGCAACCATGACTGAAGCTGCTCGCATCTCAAGAGGGTTTTCATCTGCTCTCACTGCGAACGTTTCAAGTGTTTCACCAGCTCAGTTGTTTAAAATACCAGAGGCTCCCTGGGGCTCAATGCTAGCCGTGAAAGCCTGTTTTACATATTAAAATACATGCTAAAGTGTAAACTCTGGGACAATTAAGAGAGGTTAGGTAGGCAAGACAACAAAAATAGAATCAAAAAAGTCCTTTAGTAAGTCTTGGGTGAGTATCTCTGTGTATTTTCTTCTGCAGTCCGAATGACAAACGCTAGCCCTCATGGCCCAGGCACATCCACACCACAGCTCTGCGAAAGGCAGCGGCACTACCCCAAGGATGAATTTGGCCCTTGGAGAGGAAATATTAGTTCTGGACAAAGCCACTGCTTTATTTTCCCAATGCACCAAAATTAGAGAACCCCCTAGTGCTAAATAATTTTGTTCTGCCTCGCTGTGAAAATTCCCAGTGTTCAATAGCCCTCCGCAAGTTCTCATTTCATCCCTGTAGCGCAGTGCTCCTGTGGTTATATGTCAGCTGCAGGAGTGGTAAACATGTACACACTACTCATTTAAGACCTTTTAAAAGACTTCTTACTGTGCCCAGAAATTACACCTGTGCTTTCTTACTTACTCATGCTGTTGTCTTTGTTTCTGAGGCTATATTAAGCCTATTTTTTCTTCCTTTGAAAGAGTGGGAAAACATAAACATCTTTAAGTCTTGGCTTTCTCTCCATCAAACAGCTTGTGCAGAGGGGCAGGGGCCAGTTAATCGAAGCAGAGAAAAAATATATGGGTGCATTGTACTGGAGACGGCAGAAGTCTGCCCTTCCTGAAGGCACTTGACTTTTCCGGAGTTTTTCCGATTCTAGCTGAAATTCCTGGCAGCTGCAGGTGCTTGACTTCTCTGAGAAGGAGACCTGTGATATCCTTAATGTGTTTTCTATATCTAGAAATGGTGAGCAGGAGCGGAACGTGCCGTATCTGGAGGAGGTGCTTCGGTGGAGGGGAAGGTACGTGCGCTGTGATGGCCCAGTAACAGGCTGTGATGAGGCATTGGCCTCTGATCAACTTTTCCTTTGTAGGAGAATCTTTACATATTAAAGATGATGTGATGGAAGTAAGAATGAGAGGAGATGTGATAAATAATATAAAATGCCAGATGTAAAGGGCTGTTAGATTTGTTTGCTTTATACTGCAAGATCGAGGGAATCAAAATGCAGGTCCTGCTAATGTCAGTAGTCAAATTCTCCTTTAGCCTCAGTTGTCCAAGACTTTACATGTGAACTTTCACTGAAATAAGAAGACAAAAGAAGAAGGAGAAGGAAAAAAAAGGAATCAGCTTCAACTGCTGAAATATCTCTGATAAAACAACAGTATTTTGGATGAAGTTGATCTGTGGAACTGTCTGGTGCAGGATATGACTAAGAAAATAGCTCAAAGATGTTTCAAATAAAGCCTGGGTATAGGACGTGTTTTGCACCTCCTCTCGTATAGTGGCAGTAAGTGCTAACAGCGACCCTTCACTCACCCATCAGACCCAACTAGTCCTGAACAGATCAATACACTTTTTCCTAAGGCTGCTACTAAGGCTGTGCACTTCTTTTCCTAGAGCCTTAACCAGGTCCTCATAGAATACTTCAAGATAAAAATACACCTTATTAATTAAAGAAATGCTCCTTTTTTTTGGCTAGCACTGTTTGGATATTTAGCTCAGGAAGTAATTTGAAGTGCTTTAGGCGAGAAAACTCCCGACCCAACTTTGAAGTTCACTGAACTGATCTGATTCAGCTCATCTCAGTGGCTCTCCTGTAAGAATACCTGCGAGTATTAACTGGTCGTGATGGCTCTCAGTCAGCTCAGGACAATCTCATAAGGCTTTCATCTTCCATAGCTTTTAACGTATTTTTTTATTGGGCCAGACCCAGCTTTTTCCCAGTGCACCCAGTTTGTGAAGCCATCCTTGGGTTTTACTGTTAAACATCTGCTTGTGCAACTCTGCTGAGAATTTAGTCTTAGTGGTTTGTTCAATACATTTGAAAATAATAAAGCTCTTGCCCTGTATTTTGTAAATGTTAGAACCCAGCCTCAATGGCATCTGCAATAATGATGTTTAAAACTTAAGAAAGGCCTTATGAATGCCTCCCTTCACTGCAGTTTTTGAACCTTCTGACTGATCACATCTGGGAGGTATCAGCATGCCTCCTCTCGAGCTAAGATCCAGTCTCTCCACTCTGGGAGTGCAAATTATCCCTGTATTTCTGCACCCATAAAGTGAAGTGCACTTGTGCTTCCAACTACTGTTCTTCCTCAGAATACCAAACAGTTAACTGTGCTAGTACTCTTATTAACACCTGCAATTAGCACTGACAAAAGTGCTGTTGTCCCACACCCCTAAACCACAGTTCTTTGACTGGTATTTTAGAAAATCCCAGTGCAGTATAATATCTCCTTGGTAGTCATGTTTCAACAGAACAGTAAAGTTAGTGAGGCATGACAGTGCTCTTTTTTTCTAAACCTATACTGAACATCCTTAATCAAGCTTTGCTTT
The DNA here is from genome assembly GCF_036417845.1 of Apteryx mantelli. Lineage (NCBI taxonomy): Eukaryota > Metazoa > Chordata > Aves > Apterygiformes > Apterygidae > Apteryx > Apteryx mantelli. The sequence goes on from NC_089987.1 coordinate 5,505,223, forward strand.
TTTAAAAATAATGGGTCTAATTCTCTTTTGGCATACAGTATATTCATGCTTGTGTAATTCCATCAGGCCATATCCTCAGCTCCTGTAAACTGGCAGAGCTCTTTCAGCTTCATTTAAACTCCAGGAAGACTGGTAATAGCTGAAGATTTGGGCTGCTGATTTCCAAGCTATTCTTGAGTTATGCCAGTCCGAAATGATAATGGGTCCCAAGTTTTTGCTTTTTTTAGCATTAGATCCACTAAAACAATTCCACAGTCTTTACCTTTTTTACATCAAACATTACACCACATCTATCAAAGCAATGGCTTGTTTCCCAAGATGTTGAGCCCTCTCCACTCCTCCTGATCCTGTTAGAAAGCTCACATGTCCAGCAGCTCCTGAAAATGACAGGTTGCCATCTCCCAGGCGACTCACATTCAACATCTCGCGGCTGCTTCAGCTATATCTGATGCTGACATTAGTGGTTAGAGTCTAGCTCTCTCAAGGAGAAAAGCGAATGGCATATAGGCCTGGCCTGTTACATCCTGCCTAGATCACTAGCTCTGGAGACCTTCCAGGAGAAATGCTTGCAGATCCTTCAATATATTTCTCCTATGGCCTAACAGAGACAGCATGTCCTTTGTCATGTCCCTTAGAGGGTCCTTCATTTTGTTCTGCAGTAGCGTAGTTGTGTTGTGTTCCTCTGTCTCCCTTCGTGTGTTCCCAGGTTCAATGGTTAATCTTGCTCCCACGGGTAGCAGCCAGACTCTGCTACTCTGGGTGCTACAACCGGCAAGTATAGCAAAAGCGAAGCGGACAGAGCCAGCACACTGCTTCTTGGCGTTGTCAAACTTGTCTTCAGTAAGATCTTGGCCAATATGAAATGCAAGGAGGATGTGAACCAAGAAAAAAAAGGTGTTGAAGGGCTGCTGGTTGCAAGTCCATTTCCATGATCAGAGAGCACATGTTCATAGCGGCGGTACAGTGGCTTGTCTGATACTAAACTGACGTTTAAATTAGGCACAAACTCAACGATAACTCTGATTCCACCTGGGACTTCTGAGTGCAGTGCCAGGCGAACAAATAATGATGTCTGTAGCAGTAGATAGAGATGCTATTACTAACGCTGATAGAGCAATGTGAAGCACTGGGTGAAACATTACAACAGGCTGACAGATGAAAGATCTCATAGGCTTCAGAGACAAGAATAAAGCAAATAAAACTTGAAATGAACTTTCTTTGATAAAAGTAGCAGTGGAGAAGCTTTAAAACATCCTTAAAACCACTATGTGGCTCCCAGTGGTGACCAAACTCAGTACACTTCAAGGTAGAAATATAAACTATAGCAATTGAGCTAAGGCTCATAATTTTGATAAACTTGGATTTTTTTGGATCTGAAACACTATAGAATATACAACATCCGAATGGTTTTGGAAGGAAAGTGCCTAATTGTTGGTCATATGTTGACTCACTGCATGCAGAGCCATAACTTGTGATCCATGCTGTACCGTACTGGATGTATGTACCTACCACGAGGATCAGGCTCATTGCATCAGTTCTGAACTATCTGTTGTTTAGGATTGCCCCAGCATCCATCCCAAGGGGTGCATCTCTGCAAGGATGGAGGGTGGAGAAACGTGGTGAGGCAGGGACCAGAAAGTAGGAGAGTGTTTGCAAATGCTTCCATGACATATCACACTGTATAAAATACTAAGACACCTTCCAATACATTTTGGGGACTTCAGCATAATGATCTTCCATGGAGGGAATCATTTCAGCACTCTGGCACTCTCAAATTTATAAAAGCTTTTACCACAAAGTGCTTTACACTTCCCAGTCGTGCTTTGGTGTCTTCATCATTCTGAGCCTCCAGGAACAGCACATATCTTCCAGATTCATTAAAATGCACTCAGCTTTCTGAAGCACTTCATTTCTATTTTGTGTTTGGGGCTTGACTGCACAAGTCAGAAGAATCTGATGTCATCTTTTTTGGAGGATAAACCCTGGCATCTCAGATGTTTCCCTTCCTATAGGATTTTTGTCATCATTTATCTTCCTGTATATGTGGTGTGTTTGATGATATGAATCTTTGCTCTTGATCCATGCCAATGACAGTAATAGAGAGAACGCCACTGTTTTGTACAATTGTTTCCTCTTGAATGTTATTCAGCCATTTGATAATGATTCGGATGAGGAAATCAGCACAATTTTATGGAGGGCTGGAGTTCTGCCAGTTGTGACTTGATCATTTTTCTAGCACTTATGGCTACCAGTGTTTTCATCCCACAGCGAGAAGCCTTTCTGGGATTACTTCAGCTCTGGAGGGAGCAGCCGCGTCTCTGCTGATGCCTGAGCAAGCACCCCCTCTGCAGCGCTCAGCACCTTGCAGGAGAGGTAAGGTGCGCAGTGGCATCAGGGCTCATGGCAACACCTATTAATTACGGGCAAGCTAAAGCCCCATCCTGCTCCAGCAGTGCTTTGGAAAAGGGGAGCAGAACATGTGAATGAGAGAGAGGGCAATGGAGGAAGGAAAACAGAGAAGAGCCACAAGGACTCCTTTTCTTCTGAGGTGCCTCCCTTCCTCCCCACTTTCCTTCCTCACCTCTCTTTCCACGCACTCCTTTTTATTTTTCCCTCTGCCCATCCAGCATCTTGTCACCAAGAGGTGACCTTCTCCATTCTGTCTGTTCGGCATCATTGTACATCTTGATTTTTCCACTGGTTGCTTTTGCTCGTCCTTTTTAAGTGATACCAATTCACTCTCCTCTCCACTCCCCACACTCTGCAAAAGGATACTGGTGTCTTCCCATCTTAAGAGATGATTTTGGTGTTTTTGATTTTGATGTGGCTGTTTACCTCCATAAGAGCAGGGCTTGCTACGTAATATAAGCTCATGACCACTTTTTTGTTGACTTTAGGCTGATTCAGACACCACACACAGGTGTAAATCAGAACTGAGTTACGCAGAAATAAAACTGGCTTGCGTTAGAGGAAGAAGACAGGCTCAGTTGGGTCTAAATTACTCACCTCCTTGCCTAAGTGATCATCAGTGCTCCTTCTCAGAGAGCAGGAACTCTCCAGGGCATTACTTGTTTTCTGTCATGAATGAGATATATTTGCTACAGCCTGTTGCGTGTTTGGAGGCCTCTATCAAGATGCCAGTTCACGAAATCAAGTGCGGAAGGACAGTCTCACCCCTTCCCCACAGTATGTTATGGTTGAACTCGTAGAAATAAAACAGTTCTTGATAAACACTAGGTGAATCTACATAATTAAAAATCTTTCCTGCTGGGGGTTAATGATTTGGGTAGATTAACTTGATAATGTAATGTAAAATGTTGAAATCAAGAGTGTGCATCCAGAAATACTGGTACAGCTCTGCAATGGGAGACAATTTTAAGTAAATAACCAGAGAAAGTATTTTGCAATTAAATTAAAGATGTTTCCAAACTACTGTACTTTGCTATAAAAAACCATCATCTTGAAAAGTCAAGTTTCATTTATTTTAATTAGCACTGTCATGAAGTATTCCATTTGGCAAGCACTGACTAACGAGCCTTTTTCCAGACACAGATTGAAATGTGTGCATGCAGAAACTGGTCACAGACCGTTCACGTGGTATCTTTTGGGCCCAGTTCTCAGGTAGCAGAGATTGGCCTCACTCCACTAAGGTCGGTGTGGCATCCTGATTTACATCAGGTAAAAATGAAAACTTTAATCTCCTGGATATGCATTTGGGGAGGTGACTTGTAGTCTGCTGACATGAGTTGGAAGGTTCCTGTTGTCGTCAGAGAAATGCAGGTTCAAAGACGTGTGCGCTGGGTCTGAATCTCCACTCTGTTTCACTTTTCTTACACTCAAGTTATTTACTGGAGAGGCATCGGTATCAAATTGATGGAAAGCCAAAGTGATCTTGATCCTCCTTTGAGACTTACTGTTGAATTGCATTATATATAAGCAGAGAAGTTTTTTATTATTTATGGATTAGAAAATCAGAACCATCAGGGAAAATGATACAAGTCCTATTAAGATGAATGAGTTGGAGTTAAGTCCATGTATTCATAACAAGATTGTTCTTTGAGACTCCTGTAAAAGCGTATTATCCTCTCAAGGGAAAACCTCACCGGGGTGGCAGGGAGCCAGGGCAAATGGCATGACCTTCTCCTCTCGGGGCCCGCATCCCAGCCTGGTTCGCGGTTGTGTCGGCGGCGCGCAGCCTGCGGGATGGCTGCAGGTGCGAGGTTCCCTTGGTGGATGGTCAGCTCCAGGTTACGGTAAACCTGCGGTTCCCACCCCAGGAGCCTACCTGCTTTAGGATTTCTGCCCGAGTGCCCCTCTTGGTTGCCCAACTTGTTTGCGAATCTGCCAAGCCCTGAAGTTTGTTCTGCATATCCAATTATTTCACAGGCTTAAATCTCACTACTAAAAAAAAGAAAAAGTTATACTGATAAATACCTACTGTCTACTTGGGGAGCCTACTGAGGAATAAACTAGTGTGTATGAAGGGCACTATCAACTTGGTACTAATGCCTCTTATTTCGCACTGCTAAAATCACATCCAAAGTGCTCAGTGCACTCGCAGAGAGCCACACGAAAGCACAAAAGGTATCCTCTGGGGAGCTAGTGAGGAACAGCTATTCTGGCCTGTCCCCTCATTTAGATAAGCCCACATATATAAAATCTGAGCATTTCCTTTTAATTTTGTCCTAGTGCTCAAAGCTAAAACCCCTTGTTCCGCCTTAATTTATCCCTTCTTTGTGTTAACACCCTTCAAATATTTCTAGAATCTTTCCCCTTCCTTGCCATTTAGCCAAGCTTTAATCTTATCTATTTATTCATTCATCATAAATCAATCTCTCCTGCCCCCTAATCATTTTTGTGCAGCAGCTCCTCGGAGAGCTCCCTCCAGTTCGTGCAAGTCTGCTAATGAGGTGAGCAGGTCCCAGCGCGGGAGCCTTGGGAGCCGCACAGAAGTCGCTCCAGGTGGGATCCTTAATGCCTGACCCCAGAGTGTCATGTTTTCATTTGCTGCCCACACATGCATTCCTGTCAGCGCCTAATGCAAAACCAAGGTCTGCTTTCTTCCTGCTGGCAGCCATACCTATCTTTTCCCTGCTACTGTCATTTCAGGAGGAATACTGGCATTTTGGAATGGCTTTGTCTAGATAATAACAATTTTCGTATCCCCGTTCAGGATCTCCCCTTATCTTCTGCCTGTGCATAACAGATTGAGCAACAACATTCCCGCTTTCCTTCTTACCTTATAATAAGCACCAGCAAATCTCTACCAGTTTTGAACTCAGCAAGGGTGCACTCTGCACCTTCAAGTGGATCCTAATCCAAACACTATATGACTGAAAGCGTTTTAGTGCTTGATGGATCCATAACTTTTCTCTCCACTCCCCAGGGGTAATGCTCACAGACCTACCTCGCAGCAGCTCCCTCCCTTAAATCTTGTTGCACAGCAGCATGACCTCTAAGTAGTCTCCATCTAAGCAGACTCCTCCATTTGATGTCCTCTTCATTGTTAATCTGAGGTCTTTGTAAAAATTATTACTATTAGGTTGTCTTTCACTATGTTATTCCCATGCTGAATGCTTCTAACATTCTCAACAGCTTTCATCGTGGCACCCTAGAGACAGCTCTGTAGCCCCTTGACTTTGAACTATACTCGTCTGTAAAATCCTCACTGAAGGGGTGTCTTTATCTTCCTTAGTGTTTGCATTCGCTGCGGGTGATGGCTGAGCTGATCCCTGCTTGGCATGCCTTCATGCGCTCAGGACAAAGCGGAGTGCCAGATTTGGAGCCAGGAGGAAAGTTGTCCCCCAGATGAGGGTGGCGGGGTTTTGGTCAGGTTCATTTTCTTGCCTGCACTTTTAGAAAATGAGGCAATGTCCTTCCGATATGTCATGGACTTAGGATCTAGGCAAGTGATCTCTCCTGCCCTCTTTCTGTGGTGCATTACAGTTGTGCCTTTTCATCTTTCATTACAAGTCTTCATTTGTTAGAGGGTGACGGGGAATTCATAGCGGAAAGTATGGAGTATATGTTCTGTGGTCTCCTCTGAATCAAACATCCACCTTGTGATCATCTGCATTTGCAGGAGGCTGGACATGATGACTGCTCTGGTCTCTCCTAGTCCTGTGTTTTTACCCTCTCTCAGTTTGATTTGCTTATGTTTTGCAACCACTGGAGTATTTTGAATATCTTTTTTTCTATGCCTGGTTTCCCTTGATGGTGCTTCTCTATTCCTTCCATCATTTTTGCTATCTAGGGGGACCTGACCTTCCCCTTGAATACTTTGTACCAGTGGCCTCAACTTGCTATGTCTTTTCCTTTCAGATGAGAATGCAGTTCCCCCTTATTCATAAATACAGTGCTATTTATGTTCTTCATCTGGTGGGAAGTCTTGAAACCACTGCTTACCATATACGCCTGCTTTTTTGCCCTGAAACCACTCATTTGACTTGGTTGTTCTGAAACTCCTCTATCCTCAGAAAGCCCTTGTTTGCAGTGCCCTGCGAGGCTGTAGTGTTGAATCTCACATGTGTAATGAGCTAGTGTTATTTTTAGTACTCGCACTAATGCGCTCCTCCTGTTTGACACACTGTGTTGCTGGTTGCTCCCTCTTCGGACCATGTCAAGCATGAGGACTGGGCTGCTCCCTGCTTGGTGGCTCCCCAGCAAATTGCTCTGCCTCTCCCGCCTATATCCTGTTTTTCAAGCCAGCACAACCAGTGCAATTAAGTCAACTCACTCCCCAGTTCATCTCACATTCAGTTTAGTTTAATGAAATGAGAATCAGATGAAGTCAGAAACAATTACTGCACCTGATGTTTCCCCAGTTTCTCACACAAATCTGAAAATGTACTGGGTCAGATACTCGTGCCCTACACTTAAAATGAGCTGTTTCTCAGTATGTAAGTATCTCTGCTGCTCTCAATGCTGGGATGGCAGGAGCTGATTTCTTTTTCCTCAGGAAGGATGGACTGTTGTGAACTATTCATGGCAGTGTCAGAGATCAGAGGGAGAAGAGGAGAGCTAAAATGATCAGGAGAGCAGAACCAGGGCAGTGGGAAGAAGGGTTGGCAATGAAAGAAATTGGTGAGATGGCAGTGAGCTGAGATATAAGCGCTCTTCATACCTTGCATTTTTATATATATATTCAAAACATATTTCAGGCATTGAGAGTGCTTTCTCCTTTCTGGAGCTCTATTTTGTCATTACTTTAGCTGACAGCAGTTGGGGAGAATGAAACACTTTGGTTAGCCTCAAACAACTTGCTAAATTCTTCTAGGTTGAAGCACAGCAATGTTTTATTACAGCTGACACCAATCAAGGCAAACAGACAAAAGTGAAAATTTTGATTTGGGAACCATAAAATGAAGACATGAAGCAAATTTGGACTTGCTGTACAAAGAAAGTGGTAAGCAAGACACAGGAAAAGGTTTATCTTATCAATACCATTTGTTTTGGGGGGGCTTATTTGCAAGCAGTTCTGCAGCCTGTTGTGGCAGGATCAGTGTGTTTGGTACCGGCTCTGCTACTGGGATTTCATGACGCAGCCAAGGTCAGAGAAAAGTGATGTCAGGGGGAAAAAAAAAGAAAGAAACAGCAAAGCTGTCCATCATAAAAGACTGAGCGCTTGTGACTCTGTCCCCAAAAGGATTAAATTATTGTGTGTTTGTTCTGAGATAGCACCTATGGTCCACATCTAGATAGTCTTTGCCCCATTGTACCAACTACTGTACAATGAAAGGTGTCACTAAGACACTATTCTAGGGTGAAGATAAACCCCCTGTCCTTTAAGTGGGACTGATCTCAGCCCCTGCCACTGTAAAGCACCTCTGAACATCCCGATATGGCACCAAGCAAGAGGAAAATATCACTCCTGCGATCAGCGATTGACCTCGATGGAGAGCCAGAGCGGCGTCATGTCACACCAGCTATTCAGCCATCAAGCTTTTAGAGGCATCACTGGGCAGGGGAATTTTAAAGCAAGATGTTGCAGGCTGGAGGCTGAGCTCAGTTACGCCGCTGTGAACCCCCCACTGCTGAGGGAGCTCCCCCGGGTGTGCACCAGCGCAGCTGGCACAGGACCTGGCCTGTCACTGCCTAAGGTGAGCTATAAGGAGACTGGAGCAAATAGCTGCACCGACTTGCTCATGTGTAGAGAAGCGAGAAATGTTTGCAATGAAATGTGAAACTATTTGAGATTCACGGTTTGTCACAGTCCATTGCGGATTCAAGAACAGGCCTTTTTTCAAAGGAAATTTTTGTGATGGCATATTAAGGAAAAACGTTCCACTCTCCAGTAAAAATGGCCAGGCAAGCAAGCCTGCTCCTGTGTGAGTCCATGAGAACAGGAGCCCATTTTCTGTGGCTTTGGCATTAAAAACACAGGGAAGTGCACACTGCCCAAAGTTTGCACAGAAAGTAGACATGTTGTCAAAGCCACAAAAGAATGGAAATATGAGAAACCTGGAGAAGCACAAGTAGATCCTACTTTAGGAGAACATTGTCTAAGCATATGCTTAACTGAGTGTGTGCTTAAGTGCTGTGATATTGCAGGAACTGATCCAAATATCCATGCATTGGGGACGAAATTCCTGAGGACTACACCCAGGTGGGAACGAGATTCATTGCTCTGATTACATATTAAGCCTTCTGTTCCATAATGGTTTGTTTGTGCTAACATACTACACCTCTTTTCTTTTTCATTCTTATGGGAATAATAGCAGTAAAAGCGAGTTGCCTACAAATCCCCACACCTTGCACAACCAAACAAACCTTGTGTCCTAGGCATGGTTTTATTAGGGTGATTTCAGTGCAGAGATTTGTTTGAAAGAAAGGATGAAGAAAAATCTTGCATTGTTTTCCTGCTGTCCTACATTTCATCCTGCCTATGAATAGCTTTGCCTCAGTACTTTGAACTTCACGCAACTCTTAAAAATAATAAGAAAGAAAAAAACCCAAACTTTTCTGTCCTGCTCAGATCCCCAAAAGCATGAGCAGTCCTTGATCCTGTTTACTCCGTCCAGGTAGAGCGTCCATGAAAGTTTGGCGCACGGGAGCAGAGTGGCAAAGTGGCCACTCCTCACGGGCTTCTCGTGATGTTTGTGTGACTTAATAGTGACATCCAGCGGTCACTGAGGTGCCGTCTGTCATAGGCACGATGGGGAAAACATGCAAAAGACCCTTTTCTTATCTGAAAGTAGTGCCGTTTGTGTGTCAGCAGTCACTCACTTGTGTGTACGCAATGCTCACTTGCTCCTGAAGCCCTAATGCAAGCTCAGCTAGCGTCTGACTGAAAGGTGCATTAGAGCATGTCATGTAACTTTTGTTTCATATCTCAGAGTATAAAATGATCTTAAAATCATCCTGATTTTGCTCAAGTTTATAACCCCCATGTGTTTGCAGAATCATGAATATTATTCATAATTAAGCTCCTATAAATGTAAAAATAAATCAAAACCTTATTAAACATTAAAACACAGAAACTTTTCCTTCTACTAGTTATAACACTAAACACAAAAATAAGCAGTTTTCATCTCAAGTTTAACATTACAGGCATATTTTTACATGATAATTTGGTTTTCAAAAAAAGTCTAACTGTGAAATTTAATGATACCACATGAAGCAGCTTGTCAGTTCATATTTATATTCAAATCTGAACATTCACAGTTCCCAGTGTGTTTCTTTAGTATTTTGTTGAAGATTTTCTGACAGTCTTTTTCAAAACTGTTTCTAGGAGAAGCAGCATGCAAACCTGCACAGAAACAAAAAGCTTCCTACACTCCTGGCTCAGAGTTTTGATGCTTGAGAAGGAGACTTTTATTTCCTACATGCACACGAGGCTAAGGCTCGATGACTGCAATGTTTGGGTGCTGCAACGCAGACCTTCTGGCTACTCCTTTCATCTCCTGCAAGTGAGGGCTGGTTGGGCCAAATCCTGGAGGATTTTCCCAAGAACTGGAGATGTTTGCAATGAGGTCTGGTCATGGGAACCTGCAGCCGCCTGAGCACCTCTGGATTCTTCTTTCCAGGTCAGGTACCCGTTTGGGGATCTCCTCTGCCATCCTGACCTCTCCTCCTGGTTGCAAGCCCAGTTGGCCATGTGTATGGGGGGTGAGAGACATCAGGCTGTTGGTTTCTGAGTGCCGCTCTCAGTGCTGCTCTGTCTGCCCTGAGACAGATGTGGTCTGCAAGGAACCAGCGTGACCGCTTGTGTCAGAGGACCACCTCAGCACAGGTAGCCAAAACGTGAGCAATTATTCATCATCTGTTGCTCTACAGTGAAAAAATAGGGGTCACTTCCCTGCTGACAGGGTTTACGTCTTCCTCCTAGTCCTGTCCCGGCAGAAATGCTTCATCGGCCCCAGCCTGCCTACCTTATTTAAAGGATTTCTGTCTGCAGTTCTCACATTCCCTTCACAAAAACCACACACCAAATGACCCTCCTGCTGCTCTTCAAACCCCTTTTTCCTCATAAACTGGTGTGGCAAAGAAAAGAGTAGATTGCAAGCCTGGCGAAATCGGAGGATTTGCCCAAAATGACAGGAACATCTCCATCCATGACTGTGCAAGGCTCCATCCTAACCAGGCAATTAGCTGAGTGTCAGAAAGGCAGAAACCTGGGCCTGAACCTCTGCCTCCTGTAATTGGATCCTTCTGCCCCTTTCCAGTGTAAATTCAATGATAAAACCCTCAGCTTGTCAGAGAGCTCAGCTAGCTGGGCCTCTTGACCTGCCCCTTTCTCAGAAGAAGGTCACCCCATGTCATGGGCTGTGCAAGCAACAGCACCACTGTCAATAGCTAGAAGATGTATTTCTTTTTAATATAAGATATAGAAATTCTAAAATGACCTCAGCTGCCATTGCATTAAAAAATATGTCTGCTGCCTTCAGCTTTTTGACATTAGATGTTCCTTCCTATCTCTCCTTAGGTGACAGCTGCATTGCATGGCCTCATGTCCACTCAGGAAGCAAAAGCAATCTTCTAGCTCCAGTAGCCTGGGCTGCAGGACCTCTCTGAGCTCTTGCAGCATCTCCTGGTTAGTGGCTGCTAATTTGTGCTGCTCTTCCTCCTATTTTCTCCAGGCTACTCAGCAGGACCCTGGGGACAAGGCAAGTGGCGTTTGGGTTATTGCCTCTGCGTGACCTTGGGTAAGTCACTTTTCTCCTTCTTGTCCTTCCAAAGTGGTGTGGGTTGTCCCAGGAGTGCGCCCAGAGCTGCAAGGCGAAGCGATGAGCACTGCCACCGGGAAGTCTGGGTAACGATCCCCCTCGCGCACCCAGCCTCCGCTTCCCGGGTGCCCCCAGCCATGATGTGGGAGTACAACAGCTGCCGGACGCGCCACCTCCACTGCTTCCCGAAGCCCTGAGCGTGCGTGCTACACGCTAATTCCTCACTGGCTTTTAATGACTCCAAAGCCCTCTACTGACTCAGACTAAAGCTAAATTTATCCCAAGGTTAGGGTGACACTGCTGTACGGAAATCTATTTAAAGTAAAAGCAAGCATGGAATAACAAGTTGTTTTACAGCTCCAGAGAATAGGCAGCTTCCCATATATTTTTTTGAATGTAAGCGGTAACGTATTTTCATATTTTGTATGTGCTAATTGTTGGGAGCACTGTCAGATGGTTCAGCAAATTGAAAATGACAACATCAACCTGTTCAATCCGTTAAAATCTCTCCAGGATCGTAAGGGACATTGTCAGCCAAGTACTACTGGCATCCCTGTGGTAAAGCCATCTTGCTTCCTATTAATGACTGGCTTTACAAAGGAACAGATTTTCTTAGCAGGTACCGTCCCATCACATTATCGCAGGGACAATGTAGGAAAACCCAGAAGATAAAAGAGAAGACTTTCACCCTGACGCAGACTTAATAAACAGAATGGATGAGTAAAATTTAGATAGGTCCCAGCCATGCAGCCAAGACAAAAGGTTGGGAATAGATTTTTCCTTGTCCAAGCACCACTGCAAGCACCAAGCACCGCTGCATAGAGGGGCTATGGGGCAGATTCTGGACCAGGCTTTTAAAGACAAAAGCGGTTCAGCAGCATTCTGAAAAATTCCAGAATCCCATCCGCAGGAGAAGCTAAGGAAACTAGCAACCCGAACCCCATTGTTACTCAGATTTTGATAGTCATTTCAGGGAGTTAGGTGTTTAATACCTTGGTGTGGACCTTAGCTCCTTTGTGCAGAAACACAAGCCAGCTCCAATCCAAAAAGCTGTAGAGAGAAGTTAATGAAGTGCTACACCCAAACCGATATACCTTAGTATTTATTACCGGTAGTATTTATTGCGTAGGCCATGCTATGTCCCCAAAGCAGAAAGCAGCTGTGTATAACTTCCAGACCAGAATTTCCACCCAGCTCGGAATGAAGGCAGAGAAAACTTGCATCTGTTTGCATCCATTCTGATAGACACATCCAGAATCATTTTGCTTTTGAAAAGGTTGCCATAAAGCTGTTAATTCACTGTCACTCTGAGGCTTTCAACCCATCCAAATTCTGAGTGTGAGAATTTTGGGTTCTTATGCAGCTCTTTCTGAGCAGGGTCCATTCCTCCTCCGCGGATGGTAGCAGCAGCCTTGCTAGGGACTGTTGTAAAACAAACAATAGATCATTGTCCTACTTATCTCTAATACAAAAACAATAATTATTTCACTTCCCTGGTATTTTTCTGCACTCTCTTCATCTCTGCAATGCTCTTCTGGGTATAAAAATCTACTGGGATGGATTGCAGATGGAGAAACAGCATTAATATAAAACAGTGATAGAATAATGGCTGCAATACAAGGGACAAATCGTGGGGCTGTTATTGAAGTTAAGAGCAAAATTCCCATCATTTTCTATATTAGGGTTGTCAAAAACATCCCAGGAATAGCAACTTTCTTCCTTCCATATGCCCAGCAACTTCATGTTCGTGTCTCACAAGCTAAGCTGTTGTTCTGGGAACATCACAGACGATTAGCATTTCTTTACCTTTCATTTATGCCGTTGTGTTTGCTCTCCTGGGCTGCTATAAAGCAGGCTGACATTGCCAAAGAGATTTACTGCGTGTACTTTGTATACACTTTAATTAGGTCTCCATTCATGTCTCTTACTTGACACTTACATAAGAAATCACTCATAAAGTACTAGAACAGTATGGAAATCAATACATGTCTTAAATTCACAGTGACATTCAGGGTGAAATTAAGTGCCTTCAGTTACTCAGGTAGTGTCCTCCTCCACTTCATGGCATGGAGACGTATGGTTTTGCTTTGAGGGTTTTAAGGCAGCCAGGCTCAATGTCTTTTGATTAAATAGGAGCATGAGTTCCCCAAGAGCAAGGGTCTTTGCACAGCCAGGATGGCATATATCCCATCTGTGCTGGTTTTGACACATCCAGCAGCTAAAGCCAAGGAGTTGTACAGAAATTAAAGCTTTAACAAGGAATTGTTTCTTTTTGTCACTTCAGTGTTGGCTTTATTAGACTTCCTGACAGCTCCAAGCTTCAGACATTTGGTGTCAATGGTGGCTGAAATATAGTATTATTACATTACTGTCACTTCAATTTTTGCTTGTGTTTCTAATAGAAATCTAAACGATTAGGTGTTTAACTTTCATGCTCTATCAACGGGAGGAGGAAAGGAATACAACTGCCTGTATTAAGGTCTAGCACTCTGGAAATGGCATTTTTCGAGAGGGGATTTTCTTTTAACTGTTGGTTTATATGACTTGGTCTCTTGCTGGGTGAGCAGGGCCTCCCATTAACTAGGCAGATTATCTCCAGAGAGGGGATGATGGCCTATTATTTTGCTTGGAGGTGAATATTCTGAGTGAGATAGCATTGTGAGCATTGGCATTTGTACAGCCAAGCCCCTACTGTTGCTATTAGCTATATGAAGAGACAACACATGCCCGTGAGTGAGTTTTCATCCTCACGCCTGCTTTATTCATCCTGCAGGCTCTCAAGTACAGAAGTTACAAGAAATGGGGCTTCCTAAACTTAACTACCCAAGTCATAGGGAGGAGAGCCCATTGCAGTCTTTATTTCCATGCTGGTGGAAAGACAGAGGTATGAACCTTTGAACGCCTGACGAGGCAACCCTGCAGTTGCCTGCCCTGCTTTGCTTTCTGCAGAAATGCACCCACTACAGGAATATGGTGCCACCAGCTTACAAGACACTGAGATATCTACAGAGAGAAACCAACATCTGAATTGTAATCAACTTCAGAACAATCATTTTCTTCTTACTGCATTCATATGGATACATTTTTAATAAATCTTGGAAAAACATACGGTGCATCTAAACACATATTTGCAAAAATATAGTAATGTACATGACAGCTGCTATTTTTTTGTCTTTTTCAATAATAAGTACACAGTAGAACTCAATGTACTCAATTTTAATTTTTTAAAGGAAGACTAACTGGATGCATATATCCAAACATGCCAAGGAGGCATCATTGGTCATTAAATTAGTTATCTTTCATGTTCTTCATTTCATTTTCATGTGTCCATTTCTTCATGGCATTCAGATCCATAGTTATTTCTCCTTCTTTGCCCTAGCACTTTGAAAGAGTCACTTATAAGTTATAGTGCAAAAGTCTCCTTGTGAGAAGGGGAGAAATTTAATTAGAATCACCCATTTATGGAGGAGACTAAATAAGGAGCTGGAGGCCCAATTTTTGACTTCCATTTTGACTCCCTCTGCTCAGACCAAAAATCAAAACTCGTTTTTGGCTGAAGAGACTGGCACCTTTGGGTGTTCTGCACTTCTCAGAGAAGCCGGGCTACAAAACCTTTTCACCAGGTAGTACTTTTTCAGTTAGTCTGAAATAATTGTACTATAATTGATGGCATTGCTCCTCATACAACATACTAGGTGTTACAAGCAGCAGCACTGTATGAAAGACCAGAAAAGGAAGGTTAAGTTTCCTGTATCTGGACATTCAAAACATACGTTCAAAACCTCAACATTAGGGGCCAACTTTGAAAGTGTAAATCTTAAAATCTGGAGAACTTTGGGGGACTCCCATTCTTACAGTTCAGAGAAAAGAAAACCTTGTATACACAAGCACATCCAGTAGATAATCTCATAGGCAGTGTAATAGTTCCATTAATAAGATTAATGCCAGGTACAGCTCTATAGATTATTGAAAAGACAAAGAGGCTGGATCCATGCAATTAGAGTGAGATACCTGCATTAATTAGGGTCCTCACCTGACAATAACGGTTACATCAAACAGCTCAAGAAACAATATGCCCTCCTCTGGCCTCATAATACTTTCTGTTTTGTGCTGTCAATAGCTTTGTCAGCTTTCTTATATTTTATGTATTAATGAAGAATAATAGTATTGTTCTAACATGCAAGTGCAGTCCTTTCTTCATCTTGGTTTTGATCAAAGTGATACTCTAAAATTCAACATCAGTTTTCCTGTTTGTTTATTTGAATTACAGAAAGATCCAGAGCTCTGGTTGGAGTGAAATACATCAGTGGTGGCCTACCTTGTTTGGACACCAGCCACTTTTCCCCTTCAGATGAAAGCAGAAACCACAAAGGTAGATTTTGTGACAGTGTCTGCGCTCTACCCTCAGTTAAGTAAATGGAGGAGGCCAAATAATAGCCGAAGCAGGAGCTAATATACTTTCATAATTCGGAACTTCTCCAAGATGATGTAGAACAAAACCAAGTGACTTATTGCGCAAGCCGAGGATGCAGGTCAGGCCCGTATCAAGCTGATGCTTAGGGTTTTATCTTAGCATCAGGGCATCCTGCCTGACCCACAGCAGCTGCATGTTCACTGACATATTGTGAGAGCTGTGCAAATTTCTGGATTTTGCTGCTGCAGAGCCCAGTGCACCAAGTCTGGACTAGGGCAACTGGTCAATGTTATCTTTCCTTCGTGCCCCCAGTGCATATCCCTCTCTCTACAGAGTTTGCAGTCATGCCTGGGTCTTCATTTACCCTATTCTGCAACATTAATACGAGGGTTTCCATTTTGCAGTGAAGTTAGGCATTGGAGTGACACGTCACCCTAACAACCATCCTTGGAAAAGGAAATCATCCTGTTCTGCTCTGTTGTACTCATGCCCAATTACAAGCCAAGTATCTCAGTCACGAATGTCAAAACAGATACTATCTAGTTAAATGATACAAGATAGGAGCAGTTAAGCCATAAGCTGTCATGCGCCCAGACGTGATTGACGGCAAAGCTGTCTCCTGATGGTACAAGGGAATTAGCTTAAAACTTAAGGTGAAGTGATGACTGCTTAGCAGAGCCCCTGTTGCTCCACATTAGGAGTAATCTGGTAGTGTTATTGTTACCACACGCTTTTTTTAGAAAGATTACCATGCATTTTTATCTTTTAAAAAATGTGTTGGACTCTCTAACCTGCTGTGATTAATTTTCAAAAACCAAAGCCACAATTTAGACTAAAGAAATGCCACATTTTTTATCTCTGCACCACATTAACCATGTTGTGTTCAAAACCCCAGGTACCCGTTGGGAGACTGGTAGCCTGGGTTCCCTTGAACTGCGTGACCTACAAACAGTGCAATGTTCCTTTGATTTCTTTACGTGCAGGGTTTTGGCCGTCACTCGTACGCCCAGCTGTGAGATTAACGTGTCACTCTTGTTATGTCAGAATTACTGGCATGCTGTTCTGATCGTTTTGCTGAGCCACAGGAGCTGCTGTGTAGAGCTGGATAGTCTCCAACAGAGATGAAAGGAAATATTGGGCTCGCTAGAATTTGGGAATCTGCTTGAGATTTTGCCGCTGAAGCCCTCAAATTCGCCTGGTTCGTTTTCCTGGGTGCTAAAATCATTTCTCCCATGTCCTCTAGGGTGAAGTTATTTCTGAGAGCATGCGGACGAGAGGGATTTGTCAGGTAAGTCAGAACCTATCTACCACGCCGGTCGCTCCAAGCCCTGCTCTGTCACCCTTTCTAACACCTTGCTGAACCCATCTTTTCTCTCTCACCTATCCAGCTGCTGAGCAGGAGGGAGGCTGAATGAGGACAGATTTGCAAGCAGCCCACCTCCATCCTCACCCCCAGTTTACAAATAAAGTAGTCAGGTCTCCATTCAGGAAAAAGCCTTAACCACGTTCTTCAACAGAATTATATGCTCCATGGTTTTCTTGAGTAGCAAAGTGCATAAGAGTGTGTTTTCCAAACCAGGGCAGCCCTCTGAAGGGCTGAGAAGGGTGTTTCTGGGCATGAGCTAGCATCCAGGCCCAGAGGAAATCCCTGTGTGTCCCGTCAGCATGGCCCTTGCTGCAGGCTAACCAGAGAGCGCGGGAGCCGCACTGCTCCCTCGGGAGAGGACCACCATGCAGATGAGCCTGGGGAACGCGGGCTTAAGCACACTTAACTGACTTCATTCACTAAGGATGCAAAGCAGAGGATGGACACTTAAAAAAAAAAATCTGAAATCTGAAGAAATGTGATGTTTTGAAGACAGGTAGTTTTTCTATACAGTTCTTCATTGCCTCTCACATTGCCTTTGACTTTCTTTTCACAGAAGGCGGCTGTATCCTGTTGTTCCTCTATGCCATTGATTTGCTGCATGCCTGCTAGTGGGAGACACACCTCAGCCAAAATCTGCTCAGGATTTTATGAACGTACAGATCCACGTGAGTAACTGGATTACAGCTGACACAGTTCTACACTCAGAGCAAGAGGGGCTCTGAATACACACAGAAGTAAATGAGTGCAATAGCTTAGCAACACAAGGAAGGCACCCTTGTGCTGGGAAGGGATAGAAGAACAGATGAATTAACCAAAGGAAAAAACACAGTAGCTGGATGTCGAATCCTTCATTCAGCTTCCCTCCAGTTATGCTGAAATGTGTCATCCTTTCAGCCCACTGGAAATTCAGAGATCATTTACTGAGTGAAGGAACACTTCTAAAGATCTTTGGATGTTTTCCTGCATAACTGGAAAAATTACTTAAAGAACAATCAGAGGGGTTTTTCAACACTCTTTTACAAATCTGAAATCTCCCATTTCTTGTGTCTTTATGCCCAAGCGTTTGCACCATTTTGCAGTCACAAATCTGAAACCCATTGCATATCTAACACACAAGCAGCCAGTAAGGCTGGAATATCAATTTCAACCCTGGATAAACTTAACTTGGTAGAGGTTTTTCCCTAATCTGCCTTTATGAGGGTTAAATCCTGCTCTGGATATAGATCAGCAAGCGTTTTGTGTTCAGTTGCATCTATCAGACTCAAGGTAAAATTTGGCCTTTTGCTGAGAGTGCTTTCGTGTGTGCTTGCACAGACACCTCAAGGAACCACGTTAGCAAGCGGATGGTGCTCTGGGAGGAGCCCGAGCTGTTGCTGCGGTGCAGCATCCCGCTCTTCAACCACTATTTCATGGTACTTGGACACCCTAAGCAGTGGCATAATAACACCCGCTCTGAAACTTCCCACACTGGTGCAGATGTGTATCAGGGAACAGCCGTATAATGTCAGTATTTTGTGATGCTTAAACTTTTATGTTTCCCCAAGATATATTTGAACTCTGTCCATGGTGTTTGTAGAACACCGAGATATTTGGATAGCATTAGAATTTGCTATGTTTGAAATGTTCTCTCTCTGCATAAATTTGTCATGACTGAAGATTATATTAAACATAAACTAGCACAGCAAAATCACGCAGCCAGACTTCCCTCCCCCATGCGTGCTCAGATACACTTGCTCGCTAAGTGCACAAAGCACCCTTTTAGCCTGAGTTCACGGTTCAGTGAACTAACTCGGAAATGAAATTCCACTTCTGTAAGTGAGAGATGCTCTCATTTTACTCCCATATCTGCAAAGTTTTACCTCTTTTTTTCTTCTTCTGCCCTGGCGTTTCGCCCTCATGTGGGCTTATTCTTCATTGCAAAGAATGATACCCTTGATGAAAGAAAATCTGAGGGCAGTCTGAAAGATATCTTAGGAAGTCTTGAATGTTGCCAGACCGCCTCAAAAGAAACAACTTAGCTGGCAGATAAATTGATGAAATAAGTGACTTGACATTTCTTTTGTGTTTGACCATGTCACACAGCTAAAATTGAGAAAATATTGTTCCAATTGAAAATATTTTCTCCTGGTTGTGTAGTTGGTTAATCCTTAAAAAGATCCAGATTTTTCATCCCATAGCAGAACAGCCCAGCTGTAAATGTGTGCTCATTATTCCCAGCTGGCTGATATTATTAGATTGTTCTCATTCTGGGCTATTGTTCTAGTTCACCTTACACCCGTTACATTAAAAACATCTTTCTTTGAGAATGGCAATGGCACCATTTTCTGGTCAGTTGAGGACGCCAAAGCATGACAGCCAAATTTGGCAGATGGAGTCAATCTGCAAAAGTCAGCTCAGAATCAATAAGACGATACATATCAGGTGAGAAGATGCTGAATAGTTACTTTTAAATGCCTTAGGATTAGATAAAATGTACTTCCCATCCCATTCATGTATAATAAGTCGTTGGCACTTTCTGCATGACTGAGTTTCATTTTGCATCTATGTTGTATATTAAGGTTCACCTCCACTTGCATTTTTTTTTAGTCCACAGCCTATTTCAGAGGTGTTTTTAAAAATAAAACAATATCAGCACACAGGGCAATGGGAGCAAATCGTTCTCTGGGATCTACTTGCTGTTAAAGACCTTTGCTTGTAAAGAGCCTTCCTCCGTAACCCTTTGGAGAGGATGGATGAAATGCCCCCATGGGAGAGAGGAGCCATGTGAGTTTGGCAGGGGTGGAAGTGTCTGCAGTTCTGCCTGCTTGCCTGAGGGCACAGGAGCGAACCTCAGCTGGTGTGATCACGGGATACGCCAGTCGTGTGGGCTTTACAGGCACCTGCACAGAAGGGAATCGTTTTGGTAATACCAGCTCAGTCTAACAGTGACTTAGTTAGCTCCAAGATTAATGATTAATAAAGAAAAGGTTAACAAACTGAGTAAAGAGAAAATACGTGGACTTCTTTCTTTAAGTTCCTTCCAGTCAGTTTGGGCATTATATTTGCACTGGATGCCGGTCAGACTTCCAGCTGAAGTTAATGGGTATTTTGCCTTTGGCTTTGCCAGTGCTTGAGTTGAACCTAGTATAGTCAGGATCTCATTTAAGACACAAGGGCAATAGTGCAAAGGAGAAGAGCCTGCACAGCGGTCCAGGCTTGGATGACTCTGAGTAGCCCAAGGATAGCGATGGACTTTCACCTCCTCAGGTAGGGGCGCCGAGGGCGCATGATGGGCTCTGTAACCTCCGTGTTTGGTCCTCCACGTCGCAGCACAGGAGGCTGATTGCTCTCGTCTGAATTCAGGAGATGGGGGAGATCTCTCTACGCACAACAGCATACTTGCAATCCTACCAGTTTAATGTTTTCCAGACTCTCTGCTCTCTGGGACGCAGTCTTGATTTCCGTGTTTACAATCAGCTTTCACGTTTTCTACAACAAAAGGCAGCCCATGCCAAGCAACCTCCACTACCTATGTCTCACTTCCACGCTTTTTCAGGGGCACCTTCCACTGCAAATAAATCTGTCAATCTCAGAGTTTACTAATAATTTCAATGCATGTTTAGTATTATGATGAAAAAAAAAACGTAGCATGAAGATACACATTTTGCCTCTAGTAGTTCTTCCATCTGTTGATAGGCCTAGCAGGGTGTGATGCTCAGCCTCTACAAATTTCAAATTAAAGGTTTGCCAAGACACTTAACAGAGTTAAAGGCAAATCAAATATAGCAGCTTTAGGAAATTACAGCAACAGTTCCATTGTTTGATTTTGACAGTTTCTATTTCAAGCCTTCTGATTCTTAAGTAAAGCAAAATTCAGTTTATTATTTTAACAGTATGAAATTCAGGGCACTGATCGCAGGTGGGATGACTTGTCCTTTGAGAGCAGAGTGACTGCCCTGCCACTGTCAATGCCCAGTATGTTTGTATATAATCAATAAGGTGTGCTCAAGCACTTTTTAACCAGCATTTGGATCCCAGCTATGGGAATTACTTATGATTTTTTTTTAAACCTTCCAGTTGATATGAGTAAATAGTAATAATGTAATTTACACATTAATGAATATAGGGGTGGAATAAGTTGTCCAAGAGTGATAGAGAGAAAGTAAAGCCTTTTCCTACATAGTTAACAACTCATGAAATGGCATATGGATGAATTAGCAGTCACAAACTTACAGGTAGGTGAGCAATTTCCTAAATGCAATATTGATTTTAAAGATTAACAACATTTTCAGAGCTTGTGTACAGCCAAGAATTTTCACCAGATGTCCAAATACCTAGCTGTGTAGCTAGAATAAAGATTTAAATAAGAATCTGAGTTGAAATAAATGTCCTATTTCCTACTCTAATCCTGTTTGAAGCTCTGGGAGTCCTGCCGTTCTCAACACCGGTTGGTAGTCAACAAACAAATAAAGCCTATGTTGGATTAGTGGATTTTATTCCCCCCTTAGGATCTGAACATTTTTCCCTTCTTTAATGTTCAGACTGAAACACTTACTGCATAATAACAACAACCTGAGTCAGGCGCAAGATGTATAATTGTGAAAAATGTGTTCACTGCTTCCCATGCAGACTGCCAGTTTGGGAAAGAGAAAACTTGGCTTAGGCTCAAGGTTTTGGGATTGTATCATAATTTTGAATGGAGCCCAGAATGCATCTGGAACGGGAAAGTCAAACAGCCAGTTCAAAGTATTAAAATCACTACTGGAGAAATATGAAACAGCCAAAGAAAAAATCAATTAGATGAAAGCTGTAATTAGTCCATGTGAGCTCCTTGACGGAAGGACCAGGCTGTACTCTTTGTATAGTACTAATGTGCTACAGTACGAATGCGTACTACAGAGCTCATGCCAGTTGTGTTCGTTTTCCTTGCGTTACCTCACTCAGCGGGTCACCAGAGACATCAGCTATGCAGGGGCTGGCTTCTTGATCAAGAGGAATGAAGCTGGTAAAATCGAGCCTATAGCCAATCCCCTCTTTTAATCATCTCTCTTTTGTATTACAGACCTTCTTCATGTGACACTGCTCCCCAGTTTGGATCAGTCTGTCCAAAGACATCGCTTGGGTTCTCACTTGGGAGATGGCTGACAGGAGAAAATGCTTCAGTACTGTGCTCTGCGGGTGCTTGGAACTGCGCTCATCTTGACAGCAAGCAATCTGCAGGTTTGAAATAAATGCCCCTGCATCTCTCTTGTATAGGAAATAATTACAGAGGTATGCAACCATATAATGGAGACATGCACAGATCAGCATGTATTAATGCAGACCGGGCCTTTACTCTGACACAGGAGGAAAGCCATCAGTTCCTTCTTCCTCAGCATTTTGTTTCTATGTGGCCAAGAAAAGAGTATAAATAGGCAAGAAATGATGATATTTTCCAGATGTAAACTCATGATCCCCAGCAATCTGTTGCCGCATTCAGTGGAAATGGCAGGCTCAGAGTCTTCTCTCCAGCGAATTTTTTTGTGGGTCTTGCTGCTGATTGAATGCCATCCGGACTGCTCATGCTTTTTCTTAATGAGGAAAGAAGACCCTTGGTGATTTTTCCCACTGGTAGTGAAAGGCCAAAATTCTGCTTTTCATGCTAATGTGGCATCACAACTTATTCTGCAAGTATTGTCACAGAAAGCATTGATACCAGTTTGGAGGGCTCAATAGAAATAAAATGAACTCTAAAAGTGTAGATCTGTAGGAATGCTTCTCCCATTATGGCTATGGCAGGGATCTTATAGCACTGCACTGATTGCCCTTCAGGCAGAAACATCTCTTTCTTCACCTTACTCATGAATCTCACCACTCTCACTTGCTTCTTCTGCAGGGGATGAAACTTATTTTATTATCCTGGACCCAGATATCCTGTTTTCAGCATTTTTTTTATTTTACAACTTGTAGGTGCTGAGCTCTTCCCGGCAAAGGGTCACACTGAGGGTGCCGTCCTCGCATACCATCGTCTCCGCGGTCCTGCTGAGACAGAAGCGATGTCTCTCTCATGTTTCTGTACTGTGGAGTCAGTACCGAAAGTCACACTACTGCAATTGCTAAAAGAAGAAGAGGATTTCCTTTGGCTATTTTTGAAGAAAGAAATAACATCTGAACCATGGCTATTCTCTGATCACTCTCTGATCTCCAGTAGTAGTTTGATGTTCAGATCTTCAAAATAGCCTTTACTCAGTAACTCTACTTGTATAGTTTGTGCTGCTTTGCTCCTCAGTTTTGTGTATCTTCCTGGTGAGTTCCTCACTAGATTTTGAGACTGTGATAGAAGCCAGGAAAATTTGGCACATTAAGCTACCTATTTTTAATTCTTCTGAAGACAACTAACCCCATTCCATATGTACAGCCTGCCGACATCTCCTCTCATTATTCTCTTTGTTAAACAATCTTGAATAGCATCTTTCTCATTCCAAGAAAGCTGTGAAGCAGCCTCTTCCCTGAATAACACTTCTTTGGTCTGGCTCAACTTGAAGTTATTTTCATATCCTGTGCACAGTGCTTCTCTACTTGCAGGGACAGATTCCAAGAAATGAAGAGGTTTAAACTTACATATTTTACCTTACACATATAGTGAACAAATAGTATGTTTGGCCCAGCTCATTCTGCTGGTGCACAGTGACCTGTTAAGCCACGGTAAGTTAGTTGTGTTTCTGACCTCCCAATCCTGTCCTTCAACTGCCTTCAAAGGTGCAGCCTTCCTTCTTTGCACAGCCTTGCTGCCTGATTGTTTCATCAACATATAAATGAACCTTTTTTGAGGACTTTCGCTCAGTTCTCTGCACAAACAATTGGCATCATGAAAGCTCCAGGCAAACAGCTATACCTAGATGAGATATCCTATCAGTCAAGGCCAGGCCCTTTTTCCCATTTTAGAGAGGATGAAATGAAGACATCTGCCTAACTTGGCTCATAAATGAGATGTTCTGCTTCCATTTCTTCCTGCTTTCTCCAAAAAGATAGATCATACAGTGGTGTCTTCACATATTCCATTGTCTGCGTGGAGAAAATGGTAAGAAGGGGGAAATGTGGAAATGAAAAACAAGAATTCCAGCTCTAACATGGGGAATGGAATAGCCTTAGGTGATAACAAGAAACAGATTTACTCATCATCTTTACCACCAGCGCCAGGGAACGCAGAAAATTTCTGAGATTTTATTATCTTTCCTGTAAAGCTTTTCTGAGAGTCGCTGCCTTCCATGGAGACACTGAAGAAATGAAAGTAGGAGCCAGGGACCAGAGGGAGGTCCAACCCTACCGTGAGCGTGAGCATGTTCCCCAGGGAGCCTCACTTTTAATCCCTGCTTTAATTCTGCGGCGGTTCCAGGGACACATCAGCTGAGATATTTAAGACTCCCTCCAGTTTTCTTCCTGTCTGCCATTCCTTAGGGATTGCCTGAATGTAGTCTAAAGCCATGCAACTTCTGCCATGTTACCTAAGGAACAGATCTGAAGTGCTCCTGATGACCAGTAAACATTTTTTCCTTTACACCTACCTGCCTGTTATATCCTCCATGGGGCTGTTTTATTTGATCTCAGCTTTTCCAGCTGTGCAAATTTTTCTCCATTATGTTCCTATTCCTCCTCGCTCTTGATGGGTCAGCAGCACTTTATAATGATAATGATGGCCTGTCATTGAGTTTTCAAAGTGCTACAGTCAGCAGGTTGCTCCAGCAGAAACCTCTTCTCCTCCCCACTGAGCAGAACTGCCCCAAAGCTTGATCCAGCCTTTGAATATCAGAGATGTGAGGATGCTACGGCTGGACTCTATCCCAAGTCCCTTCAATAACAGCACAGCATAAGCCCAGATGAGCTGTCAAGCTGGCTGATGATACTGTTTTAAATTCACAATAATATATTTTTCTAATTTAATCTCTGAAATGGAAGTGCACATTTTAGCTCATGATTTCCAACTTATCTTCTGTTTCCTTTCAGCTTTTCAATGTTTCTGAAATGCCTTATGCTACAGGCAAAACACACTGATTATGATGGGGCTTTTCTTTTAGCAGCTGCCACTGAGCAGTGTCACACATGGAGAAAATGGAAAGTTGTCTCTGCCCGGTTGTGTCAAGCATTTAAAAAGAAGAAAGGAAAAAGAACGCATGGGAAGAAACAGGTGGCAACTGTTGCTGTTGAATCCTCCTTTAAGGAAGAGTATGGGAGGCATTTTTTAAGAATTTAAACACAGTGACTCTCCACAAGGTAAGCAAGCTAATAAAAATCAGCCCATCAAAAATGCACAGTAAGTTAGACACAACAATTAACTGAGCTTTGGCTTTATGGCATTAAGATAAATGCATCTGTATATCTTCAAGAAGGAAGGGGAAGACAGGAAGAAATTAATTTCCATAATCTGTCTGAAAGCAGTGTAGCCAAATTCTTCTTTATCTGAATGTAGCAAATTTCACCCCCTCCACAATAGGAACACATTTTTTTCTGGCCCAAAGCACGAACGGCGCAGTAGGATTTCAATTCTGTAATTAAAATAAGTTCATGTGCGCACCTACTTGTGCAATATAGCCTTCAAAAATACTGCTGATGTACATATCTGCTGATCCCATCCTCATCGTGAAACCCAGGCAGACAATTGCTGCTCCTATGAGAGCTGGCGAAGGGGGTGGTTAATAATGATGTAAAGCGTACTGTGGAGCGTTGCTGGAGACAAGGGTTTTCAGTACAGTGTCCCCTCTGCCCGTACACGTAGAAGATATTGTATTTGTACCCAAACTGGGAAAAATGCAGCAAGACATGTTGTTACTTGTTACCTTCAAATAATAGCTGTTTGGAAGCGCACATCTCTCTGACTTTTTGCTGTAGAGAGATATTGCGTTCCCCGGGAGGGCAACCTCAATTAGGAGGAGCCTGCTGTGGCAGCCGAGGGGAACGTCCGCGTCAGATCGCCAGCTCTCGTCTTGCCTTCTGAGAAGGTTCTGCCTCCATTTTTGAACATAAACTGCTCTGAACCTTCGCTTTGGGCTGTCACCTCCATTTTGGATTAAATCATTCCCCCTTCGCTGGAGTCCGAACCCTCCAGGTAAACAGCCGAGAAAGAGGGAGTCATCAAAGCCAGCAGCTACGAGGGACCTTCTTCCTGCAACAACAATTTTGTCGCTGATAGGGGGCACTGATTTTGAATGGATTCATTACCCTGAGCCTATCTGGGAGCAGGGAGCTGGAATTTCTTGGTCTAACTACGTGGCCAGAGGTTTTCTCTGCTTTGAAGGAAGGGGCTGTCTGTACAGCTGGGAATACCACGTAAGAAGAAGTTGGTGGAGAAAGCAAAGACAAGGAGAAACTCTAAATCCCTGAAACAAAACGTCTGCTGGCGAGGGCTCACACTGGCATGGACACAGCTGAGGGGACACTTGGCCATTGGCCGTAGAGCCGTATTTCTCTTTCTTTTAAAGAATAAAGAGGTTGCGGAGCAGAAAATCCTGTGCACGTCCCATTCATGCCCTTGTAGGTGCCGATGCAAGGACTGGGACAGGCAGTGCCCTCGTGCTGAAAAGCCGGGCTCCCGGCGCCCAGGGCGACGTCGGGGTGGGAGCACAACGCTGGCCACGGGGCAGCCCGTGGGGACCTGCTGTGGGGCCACGCACGCGAGCTGGGAACAGCAGTACATCGCCGCTCGGACCCAGGGGACATAAAGACGTGGGCGAGGGCTGCCGCACCTGCAAGCACTGCCTGCGCGCGAGGCAGCCTGGCACGCCGTGCTCTGCTGAACCGGCGGCTTTCCAGCTCGCTTGCCGCCCGCAGCAAGGGCTCCTAGGGCCTGGCAAAGCAGCAGCGCAGCTGCTTTCCGCGGCCATTCCTCCCACTCTTGGCCGCCGTTCTCCCAGAGCTACGACAGCCCCGGCGTGCTCAGTCCTTTGAGCCCATAAATGCCGGTGGCTCAAAGCAAGGAGCACTCAGAGATGCAATTTTAACATCAGCACAGCTGCACTCTTTGCCCACGTGACACATTTGTAAGGAGCGAGAGGCAGCGCGTACTCCTAAAATGTCACATTCCGCAGATTTTTTCCTTGTAGCTCTTGTTCAGCTCAGGCCTTTCCAGCTAGGGGATGGGAAAAAGCTTTCCCCCAAGCACCGGTGGGGCGACAGACCCGGCAGGGCCGCAGACGCAGAGGCTGCCACCCCGCTGCCTGGGGACCACGGCAGCGGACCAGAGCACAGTGTGGAGATTTGCCGCGTGTCACCCCACGGCTCGGGGAAAGAGTCGGGGATTTAACCCAGGGGAGCTCATGTCCTGTCCCTTGCTTTCACCACTGTGGGAGCCGGAGTTCAAATCCGTGCCGTGCACTTTGAAAATGTGAGGGATTAATTTAGTCTCTTGAAATATCCCTGCCTTCCAAGGTACACAGAGTGGGCATGGCTCTCATTTAGTGCTCGTGCTCTGCAAAGAGGTTTTAATGCTTGCCGAGGGGAAGAGGCGGTTGTTTTTATCCAGGGCAAGAAAGAAAGGTGCATCTGATGTACGGCCAGCAAAAGATGTGATAAAAACATAGTGCTGGGGAAGGAGGGGGGATGGAGGAGCACTCGTGGAGAATGGCTTTCAATTAGGTGCCCTATTTTGTTCCCAGGGATGGGGAGATATTTTAATCCGAACCGTTTTTTGGGTATATGGTGATTGCACAGGAGCAGTGCGCTCTGTGAGGACGCTCACATCTCTGCGTGAAAGCGAAAGGGAGAGAGGTACTTTCAAGCAAGCGTTAAATAACGAAAGCAGCCGCACATGCCTATTAATGGCTGGCAGAGCTTCGCTGCATCTGCTTTGCCGGTAGATCTGCACTTTCAGCTTAGGTTCACAACGCAGGAGACGTTCGTCGTGTGCATTGCTCAGCCATCTCACAGAGCGGCAATACAGACTCCTCTTGCATTAGCAAGAGCTGGATATTATGCTTTTTTGCCACTAGCCGGTAGTTTTCAGAGATTTAGAGTGGATTTGGCCTGTAGGGTGGGATTTAAGAGCCTATTCTTACAAACCTGGTTGAAATCCTAACTACTGTTCCCTGGTAGAATTAATGTATTTGCTGGGTTCTTGAAGACACTTCTTGAGATCTACATATTCTTCATGAGTTGCTTGTCATAGTTTCTTTTATACAGTATTTCTTTGGATAAAATTTCCGTGAAGAACAACTGACACCGTGGCGGGACGGTTTGTTAGGATATACCAAGGTCCTTGTCACTCACATCGCTCTGGTAGCGCATCGCCTTCCTGATTGCAGCAGTCTAATACAGTGATCTACCCTGACAAGATGCCCCAGGGAAAGGCTCAGCAATGCAGACCTGTTAAGAACAGCTCTTTGGGCACGGTTCAGGGGTCAAATCCAGCAGGGCAGAAGACCAGGTAGCCCCTGGAAGGAGCTGAAAGGGCTGATGTGAGGTGAGAGTCACTGGAAAGTGGCCGCTCAGTGAAACCAAACCTCAGTTTCAGTCTCTGCATCCAACGCCGTGCCAGCGTCAGGGACACAGCACTGTTTGGCTGTTGCTGTGTGAGATTTCTTTTTTTTTTCTGGAGAAAAAACTGTGCCTTCAAGGAAGCCACTTCAGCTCTGCCTTTAGGCCCTCTTGGGTGATGGGAACAGGCCAGCTGAGTTATGCAAGAATACAGAAATGCCAAGTAGTTCATAATCCCTGTTTATGAAACCCAACCAAAAATGTGCAAAACTTCCAGAATTTACAAATATTGTCCAAAGCGAATCAGCAGATATCCAGGTACGTTATACAATCCTCCCTTCTTCAGACTCTGTGAATTCAACACATCCCTTAATTTCTCTGTGCTTCAGGTTTCTGGTTGTAAAAGGTTATACATTAGGAAATGTAATCATAAGGACAACTCAGCACTGAAATAGATTATTCAGGGAGGTTGCGGGAATCTCCATCTCTGAGGGGCTCAAGAACAAACTAGATCCAATCAGTAACGCTTTTGGCACAGCTGATCCCACCATGGTGCACGGGGGTGGATGAGTTGTCTTCTTGAATTCTCTTTCAGGTCTGTTTTCTCTGAATATATGTCAGCAGCAAACCATTCGGCAGCCTAAGAGGGGCCTTCAAAGGAATAGGTAATGTGTATTTAAAGAGCACCAGGAGAGCCTCGCTAAAGAGAATATGTCCAAGAAACTATTATATTTGTTCTCACCCAGTTCTTGGATTTGACCTACTGCATGTCATTGCACGTTGTTCTTTCCTTACAAACAGCAGAGAGAAAGGCAGGGAGAGCAGAAACAGGCCGGTCGGGAGAACTGGTTCAATTTACAGGCATACACTTACCTGGCAGAGCCTGCTGCTCCTAATACCTGACATTTATATTAGCTCCACTCGGACACTGCACTCAGAGGATGCGACTCACCTTACCTAACTTTAAATGTCTACAGTGACTCGTCTCTTCCCCAAGTTGCTCAGATGAATTACACTTTAGCAGCAACTCCTTCTCCCAGCTTTCTGCAGAGGGAGTCTAGACAAGTGGCTCAGCTGTAGAGCGCTGGAAGACACATTAAATTAGGCAAGATGAGTCCCCGCTACTGGTTGCATCTGTTCTGTCGGGGAACGCTCTGGCCCGTGCAATGAGTTCCACTGAATAAAATTACATTTCCATAGGAGATATAAAAACACCTAACTTTAAGACTGCATAAATCCCTTTGTGAGCAGCAGAACCCATAAAAACTAGTTCCCAGTGTCATTTTGTCTTGAAATTGAACCCTTGTGTGAATTTTCTGATGTCTGATAAGATCTAAACTAACACTGCAATGTTTTGTGCCAGGGAGCTTGTATGAAACCTGTAGAAACTAAATATCCCCAGGACTGCACCCCCTGGTCAAATTTGGTTGCAATCAACCACTAGGTTCAAAAAGTACACAGGTACAGTTGTGTCGGTTTGATTTCTAATAAAACCAAACTGGAATGAGATTCTGACTCTGCTGAAGTAAATCACATCTGTACATCCAAGAGTTTCCTTAGAGCAAACCTGAAATGATTTCTTTCCACAATGAGCAGACGTTGCCAGCTGAGCTCTTTGAAAATGCAAACACTTCCCCACCATGCTTTATTTTCCCATTATCTGGAGTGCCCATAAATGTATTACCTTAATTTTAGTAAGATTTCACAGAGTTCAGTATAAATACCTTCTATCCATCACAACATTAGAAGAGAAACAATAACACCTTAATTATCTCTTATGCAGAAACTAATTATAACTTTCTGAATTCCTAATCAATACTTTAAAGCTGTTCTAGCTCAGAGAACAGTTTGTCAATATTTTATATACTATTAATAATTCATGGTTTTATTATATAATCAGACAGGAATCTCACTCCAGAAGGTCTCAGCACAGGAGGAAACAGCAGAGGAAAAAATGAAGTGGAAGAACGCAGAACCTCAAGGTATTGAGTGGAAGATTGACAGCCAGTTGTGCATGCATCACGCCATCAGTCTGCTCTTCAAGTCTCTGCCATAAGGGTGAGTTCATGTTCATAAGACAGAAGAGTTGGTTAGAAGAGAGAAAGTATGTGCCAAAAATCCACATTGAAAAAATCAGTTATAAGGCAGACTGGCACTTTGCAAATGTGCTGTTTTGATGAAAGCTGCTGCAGTTTAGTATTTCCACTGGGAGTGGGCATTCAGGAGAGGAGGAGAGAAGGGAACAGGACTGCCCCTTTTCAGTGGCAACCAGCAGTATATTGGCTCAGCTGTTTCATCAGTTCTATCCAAAAATATGCAAAGAGGCGAGATTAAATCACCGAGTGTCCTTTCTCAACAGCACTCCCTTTCTAACTCAGATACTTGGTCCTTGCTACTGCAGTACCGCAGGTGTTGCCTCCTTGGTCCATATGCCTGAAACCGAACCACCCAAGATGACAGTCAGTGGTAAAATGCCGTTCATGACTAACTCCCACAGTGGTCGGCTCAAGAGATGCAAAGGCGCCTGCAATACGTGAGACACATGAAAGCACAATTTCTGTGACATGAAGAAAAAGTGGAAGACGATTTATGATAATCTAATTGGCATTTGAAAGAGTTCATCACCACCTTTTGAAGAGGAGAACCCCAGGGAAAT